>NC_071090.1:30338954-30671454 GCF_027358695.1 Spea bombifrons | reverse complement strand
GATCAATATATAGTTAGATATATCATCCTGTAACCACCAATTAGAAATGCCCGAGATCATATATATTTTAACATATGTGATTCAGAATTTACCCACCAAAGCCTTGGCTTGTAGTAAGATGACCAAACACATCTCCTGCTTGCCAGTGTGTACACATGGAATTAATGGTGGGGGAGGTGTAGAGCTGCAGCTTCTCCTAAATGTAATTGTTTATTTCTCTTTTATTTTTGGCAATACTTAGAAGTACTTTCATGTGAAATCTTTATTGGTAGGGCTGAACGGGGCCTCTGGCATATCCCTTTAACATGAGATGTTAGCTGCGTTCGTCTATTTCTGCAAAGTTAAGAAATTGGCATGAATGGCTTAGATTTATTGACCATGTAAACTGCTAGCCTTACAGCTCTTGAAATTAAGGTAGGCCAAACTACATCAACTAATAATAAATTCCTTCTTCACACAAAATATTAATGTATATTTTTTAATTCCCTTTAATTGTACATAGAAATTAGTGAGCCGTGCTCAAGTATCTTTTAACAATGAATTACACATTGGCCTAGCTCGTTTCGGGTAATTAAAAAAATGTCATCGTTAACATTAGGAAGAATGGCTTTTCAGATGTGTCAGATGTTTTCACGATCCGAAAGAGCAGAAAACGTTTAAAATAATTCTAAATATAGAAAATGAACACCAATATTATGTCAACAACTACAGTTATGAAACGCTTTAAAAATATCAGTTTGAAGGAAATAAAATACGAACCATAATGGTGTTACAATGACTTGAAATAAGACAACTAGATGTAGGTCAGATTACCATAGCAACCATGAAAGTCAGGCACAAAGAGAGCTATCAATAACTACAGCATTATGGGCAGTGGAATGTGACCTGAACACTAAATATATATTCAGATATGATGCTTTCATTTCCAATCACCTGCTGACCTGCTCCTCAGCAATATTTATATTGCATTTCATATCCCAGAATATTATGCAGTGCTTTCATAATTACTCCACTTCTTTCTTCTCCCCTCCACGGCCTTTTATTGTAGCCAAAGGCCACGTTCACTGAGGGGTTTTAAAAGTGGATCTATAATTTAGCAAAATCCTACATTTTACAGCTCTGAACAGTAAATCAACCCATGTAATAATGTTTAAACATTAAAATATAGACACAAGATGCTTGCCTGGGCTCAAGGATAGTTTCTCCAAGCAGGTAAGCCTATTCCCTGTCCACTTCCTAAGCCTAGTCTAACTGAGGCTAGGCCCCTTTCCCCGCGAACAGTTAGCCACGCACTCTTGTTGTGGGCATTTTCATAGCTATTTGGGGATAAGCTCCTTCCCCAGATGCAGATAGTCATCTCTTCTATCTCAAGTACCCCTTTCCTCCTTATTATAAGAAGTAGAAGAGGGGGCTTCGAAGAGGTTCCAGCCCTGACAATTTCCCGAGTATGATGTGTGTACATACCATGTGAGCAGATATCTTAACTTGGTTTTGATTTGTATAAAACAAGATACTTGATATATTTCCAATAATGGTAGATTTAATTCTCAGAAGAACAAATTGTTACTAGTAATCAGGCTAGAAGTTTTAAAGGATTAAAGTTTTATCTGAAGGAATTTGGTATATAAAATATATATATTCTTATTCTTTCTTTTCCTGTTCCTTACATTCGAAATATAATGCAATACAAATTCTCAGGAATACCAGATTCATATAAAATATGTGAAATTGTTATAATTATAACACTGCGAGTATCAAAACTACACCGGGCAACTTATCAAAGATTCTAAGACAACAGTACAGAAATAATGGCTATAAGTTCAAAGAAAAACTAATAGCGAGCTCCCTACAGGAAATTGCTCAGTGATGGTCAGAGTGTATACAACTTCAAAAACCAAATCAAGATCAATGGACCTCGAAAACTCCTTGCCATGAATAGAAAAAAATCTACAAAGCTAAATATTTCTGAATTCATGTCACACACTTGCTTTAAAATTACATCTATTTAGGAATAAAAAGAAAAAAAAAACACTATAATAAATATGGGGCAGGTTACTCAGGCCTAACACTATCAACGAAGAGAAGGACCTTCTGCGACATCTTCAAATAGTAGTTATAAGGATAGGAAAAGATAGCTTTGCAGCTTCTTAAAGGTGGAGTAAGAAGGTAAACACTTACATTGTATATATTATTACAAAAATATTTCACCTCCTTTGAGTATTTGATCGCTCCATTCTCCTCTTAATGAAAAACACTTAAACATTTCCACTTCAGATTTTAAAAGGTTTCAAATATACCACAAAAAAAAGAAGTGTTGTGAAATAAATTAAATTATATTTACATTTGAGAAGTCAAAATGTTGTTGACTGCCTCCATGATTTGTTTTAGCTGAAAGAATTACAGAACAGACTTGCTCTCCATGTCTTATAGCAATTAAAATGCCAGGGAGTCGGGGGGTTGAGAAAAAACAAAAACAAAACCCATCACTAATAGTTTTAGAATCAAACACATGCCCATGAATTCAGTTTATAGATATATTCAACATAAGGGCACAGTGAACTTACAACACAACATAGAGAATAAGATAGAATAAAATAAATATTGTGTAGTATTTAGGACACTTGTATATATTCCACACAATAGTAAGATATATACACACACACAAGCTATCAGTAATGAATCAAGCCTTCAATATCAAGTATTAGTATCCTGTTCCTAGTAGAGAGAGAATAAAAAAGTGTATGCTCATTATGCAATGAAAGGAGGGTGGATACGTCACAGCAGGAGCTATATATAATAATATGTCATTTATTTTTCTACTTATTGTTGGTGCACCGGTGTGCATATATTTTAAACTGGTCACATTTACTCCTTTTGTGTTAACAAGGTTTTCTTGGTGTGTTCACATTAATTTTGTTTACAAGTCCATTAAAATTATCATGGAAAGCACCTCTTATATATATATATATATATATATATATATATATATATATATATATACGGTAATATATATGTATACACACATATATTAGTCAATATAATTACTATTTTTAAATATGGTTTTGCACATTTGTTTAAGTATCCATTAAAAACATAGCTAGTGGTTAATTTTACCATATAGAAAGGCAGAATGTGGTTATTTGTTCAGACCTTGTGCCATATGTGACTTTACCAGTGCACAGGGGACCATTCACTGAGCCATTAACTAGAATGTCCATAGTGCTATAAGCCCTACATTTACCAAGGTCACCTTCTCAATCAGTCCTTCTGGAAGAACCATAACAAAGGACTAGATTACAGGTCGTGTAGCCAAAAACAGTAACCATAATTCAGAAGAAGTTGAAAAGGGAAGGAAACAAGTTGGATGTTTGCCTGCATTTTTGTAGACCTTAAATCAAAATCTGGTTGGTATTCTGAGGAAATCTTGTTATTTCTCCTGTAAACAATCCAATCATACAGGAGCGGCATTATGAGTAGTAACATGTAGTTACTTAACTTATTATAATACTTAAACCCAATATGCTTCCAATTTACAAACGTTCTTATCCTATACATTTAATGTTTCAGTGCTGCATCTCACTTATATATTAAAATGTTTTTCAGACCAAAAGACATGAAATTAGCCAAGTGACAAAGATTAACTCTGAGGGAGTGATTTATGAAGCGGGATTATGGTACAAAATTTCCAGAGGAGTCTAATCACCAGAGAACCCAATGGAACATTGAAACAAAATCTTCCTCAGTACCCCATCAACATTATAAAGGTGGCCTTGTGGGAAAACAACATTATTGTAGGTGTGGGAATATCGCAGGGGATCACACAAGGACAAGGTAATTGGCAACAAAAGGAATAGAGCACCAGTCACAGATGTATATCCCTACCAAAGTAATATCCTTTAAGGGCATTCCTTTTATTAAATGGCACATTTATGAGAGGTTAAAAAAATGTATATTGTACTATATTACATATTCTCTAGCTCACTAGGAAAAATATTTTTCTAGTTGATGGCTTTTGCAGCAGCCAATTACACGTGTGCTATCACGTGCAGCATGCAATTGTGTTTTGCTAGCATACACAAGATTGGCTGATGCCCCAGTTACTTCAACGAGAGTGCTACTGAGCATGTACAAATGTTTACATACTAATTTTCTCACTCCAACAACAACACATGCTCCAATTTGCATGTGGTAAAATGTATTGGAGTTCATGCAAAATGACTAGACAAGTCGTTTAACATCTTTTTTTTTTAGTTATATCAAAATTGCGACCTCAATACTAGTTCACTAGCAATAAGCCCCTCCAGGTCCCAACATAGGTACAAATGGCAGGGTCTCAGATACTGATAGGAAGAAGGTTTGCCTAGAGAGCCAATTAAGTCATACTCCTTTAAAGTGTAGAGTTTATCTCATGGTGCAATATTAAATTATGATTAACATGTTCCTTTGTCAGCAGTGATTACAGATGATTACAGTGATTCCATTCTTGGCCCAATGCTGCAAAATGTAGTAAATGTATTTGTTTCTGGCTTACAACTATTATTCTTGGTGGTAGTTATCCGACTTGTTGAAAGGTGTATGTAAAACTGAAAAAAAATCAGATTACATGCTAGTACAACTGAAAGGATAAATACTGTACTACAGTAGAATCACATTTCCTCCTTGTTTTTTATTTATTTTTTTTCAGAATAGGAACAAAAGGGGTCGAGCCAAGCTTCAAAGAAGGGGAGAATTGTGAGCCAGAAGGCAGAAGTGGCTTAAGTCAATGCTCCTCTTATGTCATTGTGTTCTTGCATGTTTCCAGAAGGATGCCAATTTAGGATGGTAAGTTGTCTTAATATATTTTTTTTTTAAATAAGATACAATCATTTATATTATGAGATGTGCTAAGAAAGAGCTTTCACTTACTGTGAACAAAAATCCTCATTAGGAACCCAGTTCTTACCCATAACCTCCTTGGTTTTGGCCAACATTCAACACATTCTCATAGCAAGGACAGTGGAACTGGCTCCATCCAATCTGCTATAGTTGTTCTGAGGGGCAATTGATCTGATTTTAGGGCCACTAGTTAAGTTTACATGTTTACTCACAATTCCAAAATATCCACAGGTCACATTTTTTGATCTGGTATATTATGGGGCAATTTTGTCAGATGGATCCTTTGTATTCTCCTTCTAGGGTTCGCTGCGCAACCTTTAAGGATGAATTTTAGGTCATCTGCCAAAACTACTTTAGGGCCATTACAATGAACACCCATAATGGGATATCTTGTGCCCATAAAGCCCTTCCCCAATTAAAAAACTGTAAAATGAATTTAAGCGGAATCTATGCAGTGAAATTTGCAGACTTGGATATTACCCTGTGGGTCATTTTTTTGTATTATTGATTTTTAATAAAAGATAATGCACAAGATATACAGGCAATAAAAGGTTAATTGCTGCAGGCTGCATGAATCAAATGTGAAATGCATTTCCCTTTTGCTGATAGCTCACTGTGTCAGTATATTCCCTGATGGAACGCTGTAGCTATTTATACTGCAAAAGTAATGCTTCATCATTTTTCCCTTCCAAAACAGGCTAATCAGGTGACCTAGTGTATGGAAATATGTCATTGGCCAAGGCTGTCAGCTTTTCTTTAGCCGCAGATGAAAGCACACAGCTTTTAACCCTTTTTGTGCAGAAGGGTGGGATGAGGGAAGCTTCCTTCTTGAACTCATACAGTTAAAACACAAACACATCATATGTTATGCGACTTGAACAGTACAATTTAAAGGCACTTTGACCAGACATTATTATTAAACTTCTGCCTTGTCTGCGAGTTTCATAACATACAATGACTAACTGATGGCCAAAGAACATGTAGTAGATTACTGTGTGTTCTAAAATAGGACACAGTCTTTATCATTTAATCTACTGATAAATGTCACAGATTGCAAAACCAAAAAATACCGTCTGCAGCAAATGGAAGAAAATCTTGAATGATGGATGTCAACATGGAAAAGAAAAACCTCTTTAAAGTAGGGTGTATGAAGAGAGATTGTGGCATCGAGAATAATATCTAAAACAATACAATGTGTCCATTAAATGAAATTCTGAATCACACAGAAACCAAATCTCTGCCACTAAAGAGAGAATTCACATCTGATAAGCCACGATGGGGTCATTTGTCAGCCATTGGCAGATGGCACTAGATATTTAAAGACGTATCCTAAGCACATTGGGGGAGGAAATAAAAATTGCCATTTGAATTCCATTTGGATAGTTACATAGCAATACAAGAAAAAGGCTGTAATGCTTACATTTGACACTGGCATATTTCTGTATAAGCACGGCCCAGTGTGATGTCATGGAATTCTTCATGTCACAACGTCGATTTTGGTAAACAATGTTTATCACTGTGACCTCCATAAATTTTTTTTTTATCTTGATTGAAAAACTCAGGCATGATCGTGCGAACATAATAATAGAACACATGAATACAGCAGTGAACCAGCGGAATCACTTTTATGGGAGCAGAAGGGGTTTTAAAGCTCAGGATTTGAGGACAGGGAGATAACTGAAAGAGCTGATACAAGGTGCGGCAAATGGGTCACAAATCACTGCAAAACTGCTAACCAGAAGTATTTTTGGCTTATTAATTCTGCAAAACTGTAGCCGCTATGCAATGGCTCGGAACAACATATTACCATAGATAAGCAGGTCTACCGCAAGGTAGTAGTTCACCATAAGTAAGTCTAACAGTTTCACTTCAGACAACTTTTATGTGCATGAATTAAATAAATAGCATTAATAAAGTCAAATCCCCCCCCCCAAATCCCCTTTCCCTTTGTTACAGGCTTGTTTGGTGCTAAATGCTTTGGGGGGCTGCACCTGCAGAGCTTTTATTAAGATAAGCAGGTGGCTGCTTTAATACAAGAAGCTTAAAATAAATCCAACCTGCAGAGCAGCAAAGATTTTAATGCAATATTCATTTTTCACAATGATCCTCAGCTGAAGGGATATCTAGCTTCATACTCTAGCTTGCATACAAAGTCATTTCAAGCAAATACTTCTTTACGTTCAGTAAATCTGTACCCTTAAATGTTTGGGGTGATGTCAGAATCACCAAATGAATAATTATTCCCTGATTGTGCAATTTCCTCTGATACAGTTATAGCCCTAGGCCAGGGTAATGTGCAGGGTGACTGTATTTCCTTTTTCTCATTCAAGGACACTTTTATTTTGCACGTGTTAGAATGAAATTTATCCTGATGCCGATGGAGTACCAGTGACCAGTGCATTTGGCATTAATAATTCAAGCCAAATGCTTAAACAGATACTAGAGGGTTAGGCGGGATCACCTTTCTAAGCCTGCAGTGCACAAAATCCATGACGCTGCATATAGCAAGCAGAGAACAGAGACGGCATTCCAGAACTCAATTTTATGCACATGGACAGAATGAGAATACAATTGGCCCTGGGATTTCCATAATACAGTCAAAACAATGTTTGACAAATACATTTTCAAGGGAATCGGTTATTTATAAGCCTGCAGAATTCATTTTAAAAAGCGCTCTGTGTAATAAAGTGAACCCATCATTCAAAAAAGCGTGGATGCCTGTGTTTGATACAAAAAAAGTATACAATGTGATTTATCTAGTGAAACCAGTAACCTTGGTATAGAGGATAATATATTTCTGATGGTTTATTTCTGGAGTCGTTAATGCATAATGCACTCTCTGATCTAAACACAAGAATTTCACAAAATAAAATCTGTAGATTTGATCTGTATTTTGTTTGAATATAGATAAAACCCAAATCCCTTTTTGTCTACTATGCTTTACCATGCACAAATGTGTTTGCCTGTTGGATAGAACAATTAATAGAGAAAACGTCTGGACCCAAAATGCCACTTTACCATTTATTTTACGACAAGTACACTTTAACGGCCGTGGGAAGTCTGTGGGCAGAGGATGAGCAGACAAGGAGCAGTAAAGTCATATTACATATATGATCTAATAGAAAGACAAAGTCCATGGCCGTCTCCTCTCTCATGGCTTTGCACATTGACAAAGGGGGTAAGCCCGAAACCTTTGTGTACCAGTCATTTGAGATTGCCAACATTTATTTTTTGAGCAGGACTCACTGTAGAGCAAATTATTTAAACATTGTTCATGCTTGGCTGAGCTTTACTCACACATTGTTATCCAAACCTCCTCTATATGTTAATCTTTTAGGACACTCCATAAGATAAAAAAAGGTGAGTCCAGACGTGGACCTTCTTGTTTGCTGTGCCTAGAAGGACACCAACTGCGCTTCACTGAAGAGGCCCAGGAGAGGCCAAATGTATGCGTGGGTTTGTTGGCAACCTAATGTGAGCAGAGTTGCCTCACATTTTCCATCCACTGTAATGAAAAATGTTATCTAAAGTTTGAGGCTTTCCCAAGTAAGTACTTCCCATTGGGTGAGCTATTTAAATGTTGCCAGTTCTCTGCAAACACTTCCCCACAGCAAAAACTGACTGAAAGAGACATTGTTAGGGGTGATTAAAGGGGAATATTAGCAAATGCTAATAATGTGATTATATGCATGTGATGGTCATGTGGTTTGTACACAGTGTATGTGGGGGAGGGTATGTATAATAACCATATAGAGTAAGAGTCCTTTTCAGGGTTAATCTGAAGAATAGTATATGCTGAAACTCCGGATTCTGAGTTTTGTTACCTTAAAGGATTCCTTATAATTTTGCCATGAAGGGCACAGTCTCCTTTAAACAAAACAGTGGTCAAGGACTATTATTGTGAAATACACAAAAGAAAAAAAAAGGAGACTTATGGATCCTGATGATCCATGTTCCTGATGTAGTGTAGACTTTAATCAGTCATTGGTCTTGTCTTAGATGCGGGATAGCTTCATGCTTATCCCATGCATGTTTAAATTCCCTTATTACATTAGTCTCTACCAATTCTGATGGGAGGTTTTTCCCTTAATCTGTCACCCTCTCAGTAAAATAAAACACCCTTACATCTAAACTAACATTATTTGGCTCTTTGAAATGTATTTGACGTTATTTGGCATCTACCCCATCTTGTCTCTAAAAGGTCCAGTATGTTTGATCATCTCTAGTTTTGAAAAGCAAACATTCTGTAGGGAGTACACTCCACAAGATTGCTTTCACTCTTTTCTGCTCGCTGTGTGTAGTAACTCCAATATCGAGATGGTTCCATGACGTCATCCTTTCTTACTGGCTTTTTGATGAATGAGCAGGTGACTGTATTGGCTGATTTGTAACAAATGGTATCGCCATAACTACTAATTACTTGTGTTTGATGGAGTATCTTTCCCATAGCTCATTACTATTACAGCCCTCTGGTGTTGAATGAATTAGACAGGAGAAGAACTTCCCCATTTATCCAAATTACTGTGAAAATGTAAAGAAAAGTAAACCTTCTTATCCTAGTGCACTAGTCAAAGATAAATTCAGGAGACCATGCTTCCTGCTCTTGAATCAGGTAAATGCCATACAAAATCAAAACCGAACGTAAACTTCAATCTGTTGTAGAAGCGCTTTGGGTAAAAGAGGTATTTTTCCAATCTAACAGTATAAGCACTATAGTAGGGTTTCCAGGAGACTTTATTATGTACAGCGAAGAGCCAAAATCAATGCAATTCTTTAGCAATAATTTATAAGATGGTCCCGTGTAATCCATACTTAATGTAGGTAGATATCCCGAAAGTCTCCTCACTGATCTATGCATTATGCAGAGCCAGTTCATCCCTTCTTGTAGGTGACCTGACATGATTGGTCTATTTGAATATATAATAATGTCATCGAGAACTTCTTCTTGCCATGTCTGGGGAAAAATGTTTAGATCCAGATGGGTAGCTGCAGTGGTTGACTCATCCAAACAGAAATGCTACATTGACGGTTACATTGCAAGGGCTGGCATAAAAAGACATTTAGTAGTGATCTTTTATTCATTATTTACTTATTACATTTTATTAATAGAGCATCAACCAATTATGTCGAGCTATTAGAATGCAAAATGAACAATAACATTAAAATGTACAATATACCTTACACATTAACAATAACATGCACACAAAATCTATGGCACAAAAAGATAAGGGCCTTCCTCTTGCAAGTTTACCTATCAGGAGGTTGAGGGGAATGAATCAGAAGGTAAGGGGCTGCTTGGGTAAGAATGTAGGGAAGGCCACATGCAGAAGTCAATGGCTAGGAGGTCTTAAAACTGGGAAAATAAGATAACACAGGAGAAAAGCAAGGATTTTCTGACATCCCATGCCAGATTATAATGCAAATCCCATTTGGAGAGGCTCCATAATTATTTTAATAAAGTACCTGCAATGAAACCATACTAAAGTTACATTTTAAAAAAAAATTCTTAGTAAATTATTAAAACCAACTAATTTCAACCAAATTAAGAACAAATGCACATGTATTTCTTGAACACTGGGACTCATCTCCAAAGTATTTCTTATTACACATACACAAACCATCAATGATAAGCAAAATGTCATCTATGAAAGACCACTGACTGTGCCAACCTACTGCCATATATATAGCACTTCACAAGATGTAATGCCAAAAAACAAAACAGATACTTTATGTTCCAGGCTAGAATTTGGGAACATTGTTTATGACTATGCAGAAAACATGTCCTAAAAATGAAATGAAACACGAGGCTGTGGAAGGAACAGGGTTAAAATTTAGCTAAAATGTAACGCGGCCCACTGATTCAGCTCTTTGGTAAGCAAAAAAGCCATGACAAATTAGATAGGACTCGCAATAAATGGCAATATATTGTGACGGAATCCATATTATATATATGTTTTAGATGTTTTTTTAAATGGGATTCGCTGGGTATGCACTGAATTCTTGCACAAATATACAAAGAGTAGACTAAAAACAGAACGTAGACTTGGTTTACGTTGGAGAATGCTAATACTCTTCAAATCTCATTCTAGTGTGTAGAATGGTCCATGATCAAACTGCCTTAAATGCAGTATTGATCAGCTTTTCTTTTACCAAGCTTATACTGTGCATCAGCTATCCACCATTTAATGGATAATAAATGGCTTACGGCCCATGGTCAGAGCCATTTAGAACATGTAAGCATTATAAAGGACATTATTAACATATTCATGATATAAAAATATATATTCGATATTCTTTTCTCTCCTTAAAATAATGTTTGGAAAGTGCTAAACACACCCCAAGAAATATGCGATGTTTTGCATAAGTCCCCAAGTTATACAGGATTCTAGCGGGCGCTATAAGCTGCAAGAATCAAATTTAATAAAAAGGGTACTCCAGATACATCTTCTTCAACAGTTTCTGACAGGCCATTACAATTATGTTGTTAATATACAACGTGAGAGACAAATCCTCCCAGTTGCCCAGATTTTGAAAAATTTTCTGTAGCTCAGTCAAGTCCTTGTTACCTACTGTGACTTCTACTGAGATTCATGAAGGAAAAAGCTGTCTTGTTCAATGGGTAAGGTGATCTAGTCTAAAATGTTTTCTGGTTGGAAACTATTTTGCACTGAAGTGCATTTCCTATTAATTAATAACAAAAAAAAACCCATAATAATAATAATAACTAAACCTTATGTGAAGGCACCACAGAGAAAAGCATCACATTCAGACTTAACCATTTTACAGCCTTTGTGTCTTCTTTAGCCAAGCATGCTTTTGCTCTATAAAAACGATAATGCAGTGAAAAGATGAGTCATCGAAATTAGCGACTCTGTTGGTCTGGAGAAGGGAGGGCTCTGCTGAGTGTAGGTTTCTTAAGAAAGACTATTGTCTGGTTGCATTGCAGAGATGCTGATGTTAAATGGGGCCTTTAATCTATAATTAAGCAGCTTTTCCACAGGCCCCAGTCCAGGGACATGGCAGAAAAACAACAACTTGGCTATCTGGTTGCACATCAATTTCAAAATGAAGCTTTCGGAATGCTGATCAGTTTACTGCTTCCAGAGCTCGGTTGACCTACCTATTTCCACAGTAGTTGATTTTCTGTTACTTAAATCATTGGCCTTTGTCTTAACCACATAAAATATATATTTTGCAAACATTTCTTGTATGTTTTACCCTCACATATAATGGCAATAAACATAATTGGGCATATAAGAATTCTTTTGATGTGCCCCAAAGACTCAAGATATCACAGCTGAACCCTAGACCTCATGGGTAGTCCTTAAATATTTGGTTGGCAGGAGTAGAGTTTGGCTCTTCCTTTAATACCTGGAGGGGAGGTGCCCAGGGACCATCCTCCCTCGCCAACTTGCAAATAATCATGCCTATTTGCGCAGCTAGACTGAACACATCTTGGCTCTACCCTCTCACAGTTCCTGGATGGAGTTAGAGAAATGCGTGGGCAAGCTTACTTGGGACGTTCCCAGGTATCGTCATACCAGGGCTGGGTATCATGCACCCATCCAGCTGTTGCGGGTACCACAATCCTCAACAGCCGTGGGCTACTTTATAATTTACATTTATATAAAAAACTCATTAGGTCTCATTAGTAGCTCTCTCAATGCAGGATTCAGATATACAACTAGGAGTCTGATGCTGCTAATTTACAAGAGAGTTCATCCAACTGAATAAGACCATACTTGGCTGAACCTAGCATTGGCTACGAAGTAGCTTTCAATGATGAAACATCTGTGAATAATTTTCCTGAGAGTAGCATTTCATATAAGAATTCTGCAGGTTCTGTTCTATTCTACCATTAATTAAAGAACATGCGACTCCACACAGCCACACCATTTACATTCAGTAGAAAGGACACATACCAGCTCGACCTATGCTAACGGTCAGAAGGATAGTGCTTTGATTTTAATCACATTAAACATTCCGTGCACATAGCAAAAATGGACACCACCGTGACAAAGGGTCTCAGATAGGAACCTTCTCTTTAAAAGAGGGTACATGTGAGAGGTATGCTTTAACCTGTAAATGTTAAAAAAAATGTTTATAGCAAGTGTTTGTGCCAAGCTACCCAATGCCAGTAAACCCAACTTTACAAACTATATAAAAAATCAATTATGTACACCGAGTATTTAAATGAAGCCATGCAACACATCCATTAAAATACCCAATTAAAAGAGAAATTGCGTCACCCTACCTCAAAACCAAGTGAGACCTTTTAATCAGGCACTGCCTCTTTAAAATAAGCAGAATTCTACACTATATGAAAGAAAACTCTTTGCTAGGAAGGCTAGTTGCCAAGGCAATAAGCGTGAAGCTGAGACACAATGGCTGCACAGTGGTAAAGAAGACCATGGCTGCACGGCATTAAACACTGGAACCTCTATGCCAACATGTTGTGTTTCCAGTTCTCCACGTCAGGTGATCTCTGAGCGTCTTTTCATAGAAGCAGAGCACCTGGAATCAGAGACAGTTGTCCCTTCACCACAATACATTAACAAAGTTCTTGTCAATATGGGAAGCTGATATGGTAAACATTTATTGTCCAACTGAACAAGCTCTTCTGGACAATTTATTTCAAACAATGCTCTCTTTTGTTTTCTCACTGATCATTCCTTGTGATCAAGTTTGCATAATCTCCTTTTTTTTTTGTACATCAACAAACATTTGTAAAATCACCTATTTTCCTTTTCTAGTATACAAATTAAAATTACACAAAAATGTCAAACCCAAGCACAGTGATTTTGGAATAAGGATTGAATTGTAAATCTAAACACCATAATTGAATTTTAGTAACAAAAAGTAAAATTTAGATTGCCCAAAATCCATTATGGATTAATAGATCAAGAAATTAAATTGTATCCTTTCATAATTATGCGTAACAATAGTTTATGTCCCTGACACTGCCACTATAGAAGAATGCATCCTGTACATACTCTGTGAGTACTTTAACCCTTTAAACACCAGTGCTTAGGGGTTTTGGCATGTCTTCCGGTTATTTCCCTCTCTCTCATTTAATGAATCCACACAAATAGTAGGGCTTCTTTTAAACCATACTTATATGTATGTAAGACATTTGCATATTTAAAATTAAAAAAACATTTATTTAGTTTTACATGTGTATAAATTATACACAGCTAGTATAAATGGTAAAAAAAAAAAAATAATAAACAAAGGATTGAGTCAGAGTGTAAATGTTACCTAGATTTACCCTAGACAGCCTGGTGAATATTTAGAATCACAAAGCAAAACTTGGGGCTGCGGTGGCCCAAAATTCTGAGAAGCCCAAGTGGCAACAGCCCCCTTGCCACCCCTTCCCTGCCTTATGGGATTACAGGCTCCATACCACTCTAGTCATTTATATACCATAAAGGTCCTGTGAGCTCCACTTTTTTCAGTTTGAGATAATTGATGAGACAACGTCTCCGTTTGAAAGAACTTGTAAACATGAAGAACCCTGTGAATCACAGACAGTGAGAGTTAAAGTACACAGATGCAGCGCCTGTAATTATATCAATGTTTAAAGGATTATGTAATTTTACAGGATTCCATCAAAGAAACAAAAGGCAGGGCATCTTGTCAAAGGGAAAGCTGTATGGATCCTTACCTCACTTCATTATCTCACCAGAAACGCAGAATCCGGCTCCGAAAGAGGAGTACAAGCAATGCCTGTAGCCTTGACCTGCTCTCGGCTTCCACATATGGGGTGCCTGCATCATTACCAGACAGATACAATACATACAGAGTTGCAAATAGAAATCTAGACGTTATAGTGGAGGGATGTAGGTGCATGGAATCATATGCTGTTAATCCTTTCAGACTTTCAAGGTTGAAGCACTGTCTGACATTCGGACATGTAATGTAACTGATGACATCATAACCTGTGTGGTATTGAGCTAGGGGCCATGTTCCAAAGCAATAGTTATACGACAGGTTCTGGAAAACAGCTTTCAAGAATGTGTAAAGGATAATCTTCAGAGCCAATTAAGTCCATCACAAATCATTTTATCACATTAACAAGGATGCGTTGAATAGAAAGAAGGCAAAGTTATTATTCCAGATCATACAGCGCACAAAATAATTCTCATTGAGTATGCTGACTGAATATAATCATGTTGCAAAGCTCTGCGTAGGGCTGGAAATAGCAGGGCTTATTTTAATGGGATTTCTGGCTCTGGGCCCCAGCTGCTCTTAACAAACCTGCTTTCTTAGCTCTGTGATCTAGCAGTGTGCACACCAGTAATCAGTCTATTTCCTAACATGGGGGAAGAGAAACTGGAAAGCATGTTTGCTCTGAGACGGCTACAACCTTTTTATTCCACAGACAAGCCGACGGGGGGTGGAGGGGCCATCGAAATGCACTTGCCTGTTTGGATTTGTTAATTATTAATAGGCTTGTAATACAACACGCAGGCTGTTGAACCCAACAGGGCCCTCCCAGGGCAAGATCAAATCTCCCTAAATGAAACCTAAATTAACTGGTACAAGCGAAGAAGCCAGATTTTTGGGGGGTTTTTACAGACATAATGTGGGGGACATAAAAGTGTATTTGCCTCTTAAAGCATATCGGCCCTTGAAGGACCGTTTATCTTTATGAGAGTCTTTACCTGACACAATTTTAGGTTGATATATAGCCTTTTAACATGGGCAACTGCAGGTGTTTATTCACTAACACTTACTTTACCAGACTTACCTCCAGGCAAAAGCAAAGCGTCTGTACAAAGGCCTCAGTGTCCTTGACAAGGCTTATTGAATGTCATTGGTGCCAAAAGGATACCTCCCACAGTTTGCCTATAAACTGGTGCAAACCAACAAGAAACTGGAAAGAAAATTCAGAATTCAGTGACGGAATCCTAACCACTCCAGCCTTCACTATTGCATGTAAATTGGGCAATCAGGGAGATTTATAAAAACTGTAAAGCTGTAAAAACGCCCTAACTGCAATGCTTTCCTACAAACTTTTTTTTTCATAATGCACATCATTGTCGATGGATGCCAAGAATCCGGGGGTACATTGTGTGTTTATTCTTTATACATTGCAACCCAAATTCAAAATATAATTAGCCCTGTTTTTGTACAAGTGTATGCGTGCACATTAAAAACAAACTGGTTGTATTAACACATTTATGCCCAAAAACACATTTTTATGACCTCCAGTACCCCTAAAATCACAAGAGCAAGGAACTATTGCAGCAAGATCTTGTAATGTTGCAGAATCAGATTAAAAGTTGCTGTTGTTAATCATAATATTTTACAATATAAATTAAATATAACATGAGTTGCAGGAAATACCATTAATCACGATTTAGGGGCATATCACGTGTGTGTGTTTTTGTCTGGGAAGCAAAACTGTCACATTTATTATTATCTCCCTAGTCCGTACAGAATAGATGTCGCTATTTTAAAACCTCTGTCTATATTTATGCAAATGGCAGTTGCTGGGGGTGATGCCTAAAGCTGCGTGTTATTTTAGGCTAGGGAAAAGAATGAAATAAGTAATATAATGACATTAAGAATATCGTTAAGTATGTTTCTAAAATGAATATGTCATTAGGTCGCATCTTGTAACTGTGATTCATCTAGTGCTAAACGATTAGATTACATTTTGTTATGATACATATCATATTATGGCACCTAATGATATTTTTTTGCGTTAAAGATGTGGTTTAGTTATTCAAAAAACAAACTGCAACTAACGGCATATTTATATCCAGCACCCAGATCACTTGTCTGATCTTTCTCTCTAAATATACAGATTTAGTCAAATGTACCATTTGTCTTTTTGTTTTATATAAAATCTGTTTAAAACTAGACCTTATCCAATAAATGGAAGCTGTTATATGATTGTAATAACTCTGGAAAAGGTACGCTAGGGAAAATACATCTGAAATGATGACTTTTGTCATTAGACAACCAGAATTCCCACAATACTAATTTAACAACTGGTATTAGGAACATAAATCTATGGCTTTTCTGGCACTTTTTTTTTTTTCTTACCTCCTTTCCATCTAATCTTTGGGAGGTTATGATGTCATACAAAAGTGTCCTGTGAGGAAGAATGTGAGTTATGTGTCACAGATTCATAGAACTGCTCCATCCCCCACTAGACAATAGGACTAAAGTGTTTCAGAGAAGTCAGGTTCTCTTGGGAAATTCTACTTGGTCACAAGGGCACCCAGTGATGTAGTCACACCTTAGATGCCTAGGCCTAGGGCAGCAGATCTAGTGATGGAAGAGCCTTGCTGGGGAGACAAACAATCTCTTCTAAAACCAGCCCAGTTATACTGTCCAGATCTCTGTAGTATCCATATTAACTAATGTGGAGTTCTGGGATATTATTATTATTTATTGTTTTATAAAGCACCATCAAATTCCGTAGCGCTGTATGGTGTCATATACTGGTGCTCTGAAGGAAGGGGACCTGCAGTGCAGTAAGAGGTCCTCCGAGGCTTGTATGTGTGTATGAGGGAGCAACTGGCGTGTGACCTTCATAAATACAACACTCCCTAAACCCCTGTTACAGTGGTGGTTACTCCACCAGTTGGATTCCCCTAACATACAACAGTACTTCAGGCCAAAGTTGTCCCTGAGAGGTTAGGTACCAACTCCAAAACATAAAAAGATTGTTACTACATACTCAATAAGACAACAAAAAAATTATACATTGGGTAATTGGAATCTTGACAAGAAACACAGTTTGCCAACCAAATTGAGTTTGTAACATACTCTTAATTACTTATCTCCCTGACCTACTAGATAATGACAAGAAAGCTTTCAATGCTACAACTGAAATCTGGCTACTACTGTAGCATACTCGATCATTTAGTAAGGAGAAGGTTAATATCAGAGGCAAGGTCTTTTCACAACAAAACCGTTTGTGAACTGGAAAAAATAATTACACAGCAAGTACAAAATTGCAGAGAGTAAAAAGGAAAAAGAAAATCCTCTGTTTTCGAAAGCAGCAGTTGGGAAGAATACCTTAGAAATAACAATAGGAGGAAAACGAGCAACTAGTAATTCAGTCATTGAAAACAATGACCTTTCCTTTGTCAACAAGATCTAGGTCCGTGAGATGGGATGAATGGGTATGCATTCAGTTGCACAATTTCTATTATTATTATTACACATTTGTTCTTAATAGTGCTATACAGCATTGTAACATGATAAGCGCAGTACCTAATGAATTCTGGCATTGTTCAAAGATCTATATACCGGAATAAAGCAGAAAACGGGCGCAAAGGAGAGAACCTTTCTAAAATCACGTATCGCTTGACATAGCTATCCTCAAAGATAAGAAATTTCCCAAAACAAAACACTGTTGTGGGAGGGCAACAGACGCAGAAGAATTTCCTTAAGAAGCTGACTTCCATTTAATATGTACACACAACAAAGCAAGCAAATCCATTGAAAAAGTACCCATTTGAGGCATAAATATCGGGGATTCCATCACACTCTATGGTCATATTTGCTCAGCACGTCACTAAGTCAAAGCACCCCAATTTTGAGTCATATCTAATTTACCCTGGCTGTATCGGTGTCCAAGGAGCTGATTGATTGGGACTGCACTGCTTTTTAAGCCTTTGGACACCATTAATAAGCCACCTCTGTGATAGGTGGGGTGCTTAAACCTAAGGTTTAGTCATAGCCTCATACACACAAAGAATACAGAAAGGGAAGTACCTCCTAAAAAGCATATCAATTCAGATTCCAGGGTGGTGAAATGACCAACATGTTATCACAGCAAATCTCTGATTTCTTGCTCTGTTGCGTGTACATGTTGGTCATATAAGCAGGACCTCGGAATGTTAATTAATGTGTTTTTTAGGGTGTGCTTCCATTTCTGTATTTTTTTTGTGCGAAAATTAATATGTAAAACACCATTATAGGCTTATACTAAATAATTGTTTAATCTTTTCAGTAAAACCAGGGATAGGTGCATTGACAAGTTAGAATACTTAACTCAATGTAGCAACTTATCACCCATAAGTTACTACAGTTTTCTCTAACAAACAATAGATTTAATTATGCACCATTTTTGTATAAAACATTGGAGATTATGTATAAAATGAGGATCTGGTATACAGTTTTATAAGTGGTCTTGTCACCATGGCAGCCAGTGGAATGGCACAGTCAGCAAGAACATTCCATCGGTTGCTATGGTGATAAGGTGACTTTTCAAACTGTAGAAAACAGTCACATTTTATACCCAACCCCCATTATTTGTACGGAATGCCTGCTTGCATTTGAATACTAAATTAACATTGTTCAGTGTAGATAACAATGTACACCCAAAAGGTAGATTTATTGCTGATCTCCTCATCAATTTTTAAAGGAATGGGAAATGTGAAAGCTGCGACCAACCAAGTCTACTTATGTTTCTCTGCTCCCAGCCACTGACCCTGAATCATGTACCAACTCTCTCTATATATGGTACCTATCTATTATTCTGTTATCCTCTCTATTATATATATATATATATATATATATATATATATATATATATATATATATATTACCAAATACCACCAATATTTTAATTTGATGTATCTATAGATATATATATATAGATAGATATCACATGCTCCTGTTCATGTAATGTTTCTGCCCATGTCTTCTTTAACAATTCTATTCTAAATTTTCATAATAAGTAGCGGTCTCAATTACTTTGTGACTATGAAACCACAGTGAAATATAGATTAAAATGTTTCTTATATCTAGTGAGACAGTATTTGTCATTTACTTAAAAAACAAAATAAACAAAACGGTTTTAGTACCCTTAGTGGGTATCAGTATCCCTCTAATTTTAACTTGGTGCCACTCCGGCTCCGTATGAGGATAATTTCGCCAGATTTGTTGCACTGGACATGTGCATTCGGCTATGTTTTTTTTTTTTTTTTTATAAAGCAGACTTAACACACGCCAGGGCTGACAGCTCACAGGACTGTTTATGGAAAATAAACCCATCATATATATACACATGTTCTCCCTGCCCCTCCCCCAAGCACATAATAAACTGATCTCTCCGCTGACCTCATGGAGACCAAAAATAGGCTCAGAGCAGGTGGCACAGACGGCCTCCACCAATGAGCTGGCGTCTCCAGGAAGGGATGTCCCTCTGAATGGTGAGTGCTTTCATCAAATATTTATTTTGGTTTCTGTTTATCTGCAGTGCACCCAGCTCGAGGATTTTGGATACAGCCTGATATTTAACTACGTGTCACACTAGACACATCTGTTAACCTCTGCTGCACCCAAGGGTGCACACCAACTAATACATAAAATTACTCTCCAATGCATGGCAAGATTCATACAACTACTTAATAGTAGTTCAATTCTACTGTATATAAAATACACGCAACAATTTACTTTGGGGTTCATCAAGGTATATTCACTAAACAGAGTAATCATCGGCCCAACTCCAGTTTCCTGCAAGAATGTCTAAATTGGCCCTGCATAATTCATAAGTAATGTGAGATATTTGTGAAGACTCTACCCAGTGATTTAGCTATGCATTACACAGGGCCATCACCACCCTTCCTGCAGAAGATCGCTATAATTTGCCATTCTTAGTGCACAGTGACATTAGGGAGTTGAAATGATGAACTCTTTCCCAAATCGCTCTATAGTAAATGTAACCCACTGGGTATTAGGCTAAGGCATAGATGGGTGAATTATCTCATAAAGAATAATTGGACTCAAATTCCAGACTAAACAGGGAAGCTTACCAACGTGCATCTTAGTAACAGAGTTGGATAGTATATTGGAAATAAGGATAAAGATTGTTTGTATGAAGACGTAATATATATTTAAAATTAAAAGCTTTTCACTGTTTTCAAAAGCATTGTATTTTTGTATCTTGTGTATAATATTTTATGTATGGTTACACGATTATTGTCTATGTACTACTGCAGAAAAACAACTAAAAAGGGAATTACAACAAAAAAAATACTTGAAATATGGTTTGCAATTAACAAATTTGCCCAAAGCCCACCATTAAATGGGTACCCAGTTGACAGTCCAGTTTCACTGTATTCCGTACAATATTATATTGTTTAGAAATATTTAAATGGCAATCCTAGAAAAATCTAAAGGCTAGCAAGCTTATTTATCCATGTATAAAGTATGTGTATCAAATCAGGCCTCTGCTCGCTAAGACCGCAGTGCTCCCTGCCTATAATCCATGCACTAATACCATGCCTTGTGGATTTTCATGGCATGAGCTTCTCAAAACAGTTTCATTGTAAAAAGAAAACACAATAATAACATTGTCGCTTATTTAAATAAAATCAATAAATAATGATCCTGCAAAACAATGAAATTTATAATTTCTGAATCATACTACCTGAAGTTTGGAATCTGACCGATTGATTGCTTCTGTAGACAGGTGTCTTTTTTACAGGTAACAAGCTGAGATTAGGAGCATTCCCTTTAAGAGAGTGCTCCTAATCTCAGTTTGTTAGCTGTATAAAAGACACCCGGGAGCCAGACATCTTGCTGATTGATAGGGGATCAAATACTTACTTCACTGAGTAAAATGCTAATCAATTTATAACGTATTTGAAATGCGTTATTCTGGATTTTTTTGCTGTTATTCTGTCTCTCACTGTTCAAACAAACCTACCATTAAAATTATAGACTGATCATGTCAAAATCAGCAGGGGATCGAATAATTATTTTTCTTTCACTGTATATATTTATATATAAATAGTCCATGATTGTTATCTGTGTAGGACAGATGACATGGAGAGAGTCTCCTGTAGGTATGATAGCTAAACATTATCTATACCGCCAAGAAATAAATGTATATCAATGCATTACGATGCTATTCAGCTGCATCATAGAAATTACATTATGACCTAACATGCTTTCAGCTGTTGGCTATGGCGCAATCCTCCACCTATTTGTTTATGATAGAGAGCTATAGACACACAGTTTCTAATTTATCGGCATAATAGAAGCTTCCATAGCGTATATGCATAGCGCTAGGTTTTGCCGTTACAAAGGGCCACAATACAATTTGTCTTGCGTTACCAGTGTGGATTTTCCATATCGGTGGGATCAGTACGAGATGTTGATGAAGATCTCTCGTCTGTAATGGCTGAAGTGAGCAATAATTTAAGATTGGGGACTTGGTAAAGGGCAAGCTATTAAAACTAACCTAGTCGTTCTAGATTGATCTAGTCTCTGCCATTTGCATTATCTTTATAAATAAGTGCCATAATATTTGAAATGGTTCCACAACGCATCAATGATCAGTATATTACATTTACAAATCGAAACACCATGGTTGTCAAGCCTATTTGGCTTGTTCACAATGACATTTGTTATCTCTATACTTAGGAATAACCTTTTCACAGTACACTTTGCAAACACAAAGAGACACATTCTTATATTTCAAAGACAAATAGATGCCAGTCATATTGATAATGAGAGAATGAACTTTTAGACGATCAAGAGCTTTTGTTCCCTTTGTAACAAGTTGAGCTGAGAAATAAAATAGCTTATTTGGTTGCAAACTATAGAGTATACCTTTCCAAAGCATTCAATATGTAAGTATTGAAAACATAATAGCTAGAAAGGAAACTACATAGGCAAAAGTGGTACATAGACTGGGACAAGATATGTTTTAAATAAGTCCAGCAAGTTTAAAAGAAATTACCCATCACTACCACCACCACCACCACCACCACCACCACAAAAAGTCTTCCTTATGTAGCGTGTAATGCAGAGGACCGCAACCATGTTCTTGAGGGCTACAAACAGGCCACAGTTTGTGGATATCCCAGCTCTGAACACAGGCATGTAAACTAGAAAATTCATTGTTTTCAAGCAAGGATACCCAGAATTCCTGGCCTGTTTGCAGCTCAAGGACTTGAGTTATTCAGCCTCCGTGTAATGCAAGGTTGTTGAACTATGAGCCTCCAGGGTTGAATAAACACTATGGCCTAGAAGCACTGTGAAGAGAAGTCTCTCCGTTTCCCGCGTGCACAGTTTAACACCATTTTTAACAGGAGTCCTATATTCATTTATCTATTATTTTTACCATCATCAGCGGCAGAGGCTGACATCAGATAGCCCAGCCGGTTCTTACAGGGTCTCTAGTACACCGTCTAGGCCTCTTCTACATTTCCGTTCGGGAATTTAAACAGCGTTACATGTAATGACACTCAAGTACAGAGTCTATGTCCATCAGCTAAGATCCTGGTTACTTCTAACAGAGAGGAGACTGGGCTTGCATTGGACAGTCCAATTATCCGCTGATCATGATTATTATGAGGTTCATTGCAGGAGCAGTGAACCTCATAATAAACAACATTCTGTCCTCCATCACAACCAAGGACCATGGTTGTGAGATAGGCATAAAACATCTTCTGTCACAAAGGGGTATAGGAACTGCGAGAGATTATTTTTTTTTTATGATCATACTAGACATGCATCTCATTGACAACCTACCTACTAACATTACAGATGTCCTAAAAAGGGGCACTTTTGATTTAGGTTACAAGAATAGGGGGCAGAGAAAGACATAATGTGCCACTAGATAAGAGTAATACGGTGCATCTTGTCTGCCAAGTTTTCCTGATGTAGAGACTCAGATCTTAATCAGTCCTTGGTCTTGTCTTAGATTCATGATAGATTTATACCCATCCCATGAATTTTTAAATTCCCTCAGTGTATTAACACCACTACCAGCCTCTACCACTTCTTTACAGTGACTTCTTGTGTGATTGTCACAGGTTCGATTGTGCTTACTTATAAGTTCTAGCACAGAACACAAACATCAGCAGCTTCACCGTGTATATACAGGCATATCATTTGTACAATCAACCTCTTTCACATCATAAACACTCATACATTTGTAGATACTCTACTGTGTTGCAGCATGCAGCCAACAAGTATTTACACATTATCCTATAACATATTCTAAACAAGCAACAGACAAAGTAGTAAAAAGTAAAAGGTTCCATGGGTGTAGTGGTATTATGGCAGGAACACCACCTGGGGTGGAAGGGATCAGCTAAGAGGTGGTATGGAGGTCTTCCTCGCTGAGACTGTCAATGATGGAGTAGTCTTTAAGCAAGCTGGGATTCAACCTGTGACAGTATCAGACGGTGATCTGCTCCCTACCCAGGACCAGGCAGTTCCTGGAAAACCACAAAGCATTCTTAACACAACACGTTAAACTCCATGTTTCTTCAATGGCATTCTCTGTATGAGTTCCTATAAAATTCCCAACAGAACAGAGTTTATTTTCCAGGAATCTCAGCAAAGCCTGTGCAAACAAAGAACAAATGTAGTGACTTTGTCACGGGTACTTATGCAACTAAGGCATTTTGAATTATACATTTTATTTGAACAATTTAATTTATAAACACTTTTCTGCTCTTTTATACACATTATTGTGACATTCAGGGCTGCAGAACACAATAATACACTCATATCCACCAAACATTCTCAGAGCTCCTAGAAAACAGGGACAGTATAGGGGATTTGTGTCCTACTATTAGCTTGTTTTTTTCTGAGGGGGGGGTATGTGACAATGGTTCACCCTACTTCTTGAATGCTTGCATCTATGCAACATTTTTTTTTTAACCCTGAGGTCATTCCTCCACTATGGGGGGGGGGAGTAGTAGGTAAAAAAAGTGCCAAAACTGTGTATATTTAAAGGCCTTGGTAGGCACCAGATCCCCCAAATCTTCTCCCTGAAGGGACATGCAACCGCTTCTTTCCCTCCTGGGCTCAAAGGCCTGAAGGAAAAGGGCCGCTAGAGCCATTGGAGGGAGGGAGCAGGCCACAAAGGCTACCACGGCTCCCTTATGAAAAAAACTACTCACAGAACTTTTTTGTTTTTTCACAGCGGAGCCACTGACCTGAGGGCTTCGATACAAAAGTGAAACAGTGGCAGTCGTGCCAAAACACCAAGAGGGCCAGATCTTTTTGGCCATTCCCCACAAGGCTTAGGGCCGCAGAAATCACGCTGCAGGGGCACTAAGATGAGCTACCCAACTCCCACCTCACCAGAAATGCCAGGATCTTTATAGAGAACCCAGCTCCATCATGGCATTTTTGGTGTAAGTCATCATCCAGCAATCAAAAAATATCACTCAAAAAACAAACATGCTTCCCACGAAAGCCCCAGCATTTTAGGCTGAGATAAAAAGTTCATGGAGGGGTCCAAGGTGCCACAACTGCTTACCAGCAAGTGCATCAAGAACGTGACATGTGTAACCCTCACAAAACCAACTAATCGTGCTCTGCATCCAGGACTGGACCAAGGTCTGGAGACCTCTAACCTTGAGGCTTCATGCTTTCCCAGCCAAGGTCAGATGACCAAGCTTTCCCTCTCTTACATTTACTCACTTGAGCCTTAACCAAAAGACCATGAAGTGGAACTTACAGATGCACAGATCACATTTTAGAAACAAAATGGTGGTTGAGACAGATAAACGCTACCTTACACCCTTGCGTTGGCCTACATTTAATTTATAACATGCAGGCTTGGCGTGCTGGAGATGAACTGCCACCTCAGACAGAGCTGTTCTCTGAAAAGTATGAGTAACCGTAAATTCAGGTAATATTTTTATATACATGCACATACAATTTGAACCCGCATATAACAAATAACGGTATATACTTTTAGATTTCCGTTTAGCTATCAGGACAAACTAAATCTTAAATATGCATTAACTGTGACAACCAGCAGACGCCATCACCACCTCCCCCCTGCTAAAATGACCTCCTTAGGCGTGACGTTGCTCTGTTTCCTAGACCTTAAGGGGTGGGGCTGCCAGGACCCGTGTCTACAAGCCTAATAGGCTGTACGGGTTTCTCTCCCTTCACGACCTTCTTAGGTGGAGTTCAGGGAGTCTCTTATTTTCCTCCTATCTTGACCTTCTAGGGCGCGGCTTCTTTGCTTTCATGTACGCTATTATTGGCAAACTCTCCTTGCGACGACACATTCCATGGGTCCTCCACTGTCATTCTATTGGGTTATGTGTTCTGACGCAACCAAATTAGGCGCGGTCTGAGGTATGGGCGGTGCTGTGCGCCCTCCTCCTGACTACGCGAACCGGAAGCGTCTCTTGCTCCAGCTGGTTGTCATTTCACTCTGTGCTCGGTGCTGACAAGAAGGACGGGGAGGAGCGGCGAAGACGGGCACATCCAGAGGAGATACATACATATACAGGGATCCAAGCAACAAGACACCCCCCCTGCTCCCGGGCACTGACACAGGGATCCTCTCCTCCTCACGTACACCCACAGGTTTTAATTATACTAGCTGCACCTTCCATCTCTGACAGACCGGGGCGGGGGAATCAGAGCGACTACCGCACAAACATGCCAAACCATATGCTGTAATGTCACTGAGTCTGCGGGACGGGAGACACTCAGACACGGAAATCCTCCACGCACCTCTATATATCTCTATATATAAACATATATAATTATATATATATATATATACACCACAGGGAGCGCGAGAACGCCGCACCGGCTCAGTATAGCTAGAGAAAAACAGCTGGTGTCACTGAAATGCTGGCTTCATGAGGTAATTTTTTTTTTTTCTCGGTGTCCTTTTTTTTTTTTTTTCGTACTTGAGCTGTCGAGATGACGTATGCTAATTCTGTGCTGAGCTGTTGATTGGTCTCCTAGAATAAATTCGTATGTACGTAACAATTATGTATTTGGTGTGTCTGTGGGGTGTATAAGGATTTGGTGCCATGTTAAAAAAAAAAAAAAAAAAATTGAGACGTCATCTTATTTTCATCTCTCTCTGTCTCTCTCTTTCCTTTGAAATGATGGGCGAGCCAGAGTGTTGAGAGGCGGAGGACACACAGCAAGCTGCATCCAGAAAGAGAAGATCTCTTTGAAGCTCCTTGTATTTGGTATCGTCCCTATTAGTAGGAAAGAAGTCTGAAGGCAAAAGAGGCTCTCAATGACCCCAAAATCCCCATTGATCTTTGTGCACCTAATGGATTGAAGCTTGGGGTGAGGCACAAGGCAGGCTAAGATATAGCCTAATTTTCTTTCTTTTTTTTTTTTTTTTTACTAAACCAAAGAATATTTTGGTGTATTCCACCCGTTCTTTCCAACCTTCCTCGCCAAAGGAGGCAAAAAAAAAAAAATTTGAGATTTTGGGAAGGGTATATTCATAAAGCACAATTTGGCCTCAGCACGAAAATTGTATTTTGGTTCTGAGAAATTGTAATGGGGGATTACGGGTTTGGAGTGCTGGTGCAAAATAATACTGGGAATAAGTCAGCTTTTCCAGTCCGGTTTCATCCACATCTGCAGCCTCCTCACCATCATCAAAACGCAACCACGAGCCCTGCTGCTTTCATAAATAACACAGCTGCCAACGGCAGTAACGCTGGGTCAGCTTGGCTCTTTCCTGCTCCGGCTGCCCATAACATTCAGGATGAGATCCTGGGATCAGAGAAATCCAAATCCCAGCAACAACAACAACAGGAACAGCAAGAGTCCTTAGAAAAACAGCAGCTTTCCCCTAGCCAAAGCCAGGAAACGGGAATACTACCTGACCCCGAGAAAGTGAAATCCGAGGAAAACCAGGCAGACAGCTCCTCAGAAAATGGCAAGGAGAAAATAAGAATAGAATCCCCTGTGTTGACAGGATTTGATTATCAAGACGCGTCAGGGTTGGGGTCCTCAAATCAGACCCTAACATCCTCCGCATCCCCTCTAACTGGTTTCAGCAACTGGTCAGCTGCTATTGCCCCTTCCTCTTCCACAATTATTAATGAAGATGCAAGTTTCTTTCACCAGGGTGGTGTCCCCGCTGCTTCAGCAAATAATGGTGCTCTGCTGTTCCAGAATTTCCCTCATCACGTGAGCCCTGGGTTTGGAGGTAGCTTTTCCCCGCAAATTGGACCCATGTCTCAACATCACCCCCATCATCCTCATTTCCAGCATCACCATAACCAACACCAACAGCAAAGGAGGTCTCCTGCCAGTCCACACCCACCGCCATTCACCCACCGAAATGCTGCTTTTAACCAACTCCCGCACTTGGCTAATAATCTTAATAAGCCACCTTCACCATGGAGCAGCTACCAAAGCCCATCGCCTACACCATCTTCATCCTGGAGCCCTGGTGGAAGTGGATATGGAGGCTGGGGTGGATCCCAAGGTAGAGACCACCGCAGAGGACTAAATGGAGGTATAACCCCACTGAATTCCATCTCGCCCTTAAAGAAGAATTTTGGAAACAACCACATCCAGTTGCAGAAGTATGCTAGGCCCAACTCTGCCTTTGCACCCAAATCCTGGATAGATGACAGCTTGAACCGAGCAGACAACATATTTCCTTTTGCGGTGAGAATACCTGTGTGTGTTCGTGCGTTTGTCTGTATCGGCAAGATTTTAACAGTTATGTTAACAATAGTATGTGAAACGTTTGATGTAAACAGTATTTTTTTTCCCCAGGAACTGCATAAACAAACTTGAGTATTTTTAATATACGTTTAGCAGTATTAAGCTGTCGGGTGTCTCTATTAAAATACTCTGCGCATGCTTGACATATTTCAAACAAATGCAGGTTTTGGAGCTTGTTTGTATTCATTTAGCGTTTTTAGCATTTCCTCCCATAGGAACCACAGAGGCAGGAATAACAAAGTCCGCAGTGATGAGCTATTACAGTAAAACATGCTTTTAGGTTTTTTATATATATATGTAAGGTGCACTAACCCCCCCCCCCCCAACGTACGTCGGATCAAATCCGAGTAGCCAGTCTGTCCGGTGTGGTTTGTATGTGTCTATACCATGTATATATAGTGCGGCTCCAGACTGGCAGCAGACTGGTTAATTTTTGCTGGTATGCGAGGCTTGGCGCATTTTCAATGTGTGATGCTGTGTGGAGTGACACTTCTCTCCCTCTCTCTAGTTGTCTTTGCTAATATCAATGGTTGCGTAATGCTTGACCTTGAAATATTGCAGCAAAGCACTACTTGTTCATTGCTCAGCAGTTGCACGGTTGGCAGCGATTCCGTCTGGGCATATCAGCTGCTAGCAGAGCCTCACAATACCAGTCATTTGAAGAATAGATAAGAATAATTTCTATTTTTTTTTTCTTCGTCCATTTTTTTCCTATTTTTTTTGTTCTACCATGCAGAAATATTTCATTAGTTGCTATGGTGATTGCACCAATTTCACTGGTATTTCACTGGAATGACTCTTTGCCGTGGGTCTTCTTAACGTATATTTAGTGTCGGTCATCTTTTGATTTCCAGGTTACTGAACAGCCGCATTATAATAAAACCAACAAATTTGCCCTGTCCTTGATTGTATTTTGGAGGACCGATCTGTGCGTCATGTAATGGCATCTCTTCCAATCTTGGAATCGATTCCCAAATCAACAATACATTTTTTTTTTAAAGATCAATTTAGACTAAAGTCCTGTTCCTTTTGTGTAGTGTTTCCATTAGAAACACTATGCTGGCCCCCACCATTTGAGGTTTTTACCTTATCTGGTCTTACAGGCTTTCACACCCTACGGCGTTTCCAGGGTGCAATGGGGCATCTGCTTTCTGTACACACACACACACACACACACACACACACACACACACACACACACACACACACACACACACACACACACACACACACACACACACACACACACACACACACACTCACACTCTCTCTTACTTTGGGTTCATCGAATGGTCCTGTGATGTCTTTGGGCTGGCAGATGGAAAGCAAGTCCCATGTTGATATATTTAATTTAATAGCGATGTAAATGCGGTAAATATAAAGCCTGCGCGGCCTCTGCAATCAGATGGAACTTGTTGTTTCAGACGGCGCTTACATTTAATGTTGGTACAAGGAAATCTTTTCGGTGTAAATGGTTATATGTGAGAAGGGTTAAGTTTGCGGTGCCGGGATATCCTCCGCTTTGGGTTGCTTAGGCCGGTGACAGAAGGCTAATTGTGTGAAGCTCCAATGAGCCTGCGGTTGCCGTAGTAGCTGGGGGGTTACCTTCCTCCGTAGATACCGATGGAGCTTTTTCTGTACAGCGATGTTTGCAGCGCGGCATTTTTTCAGTCTAGTGAGGACTATATTTAGTTCAGTGTTTGGTGTAAACTAGACGTCGGCTGCCTTTGCATGCCATCAAAAATGGAGCGAAGTGAATCAGCAGCAGATGTGTGTTGGTTACATTTAGTTGACCAGGTTAATAGATCTGTTTAATTTGAATATATTCATGTTGCAAAAGAAGGTGATTTTGTTTCATTCGTATTAGTTATAAATGATTAACAGTCTCTGACCTTGCATCATGTTATATGTATAGTGGTATTATATATATTTATATATATATATATTTTAGGCATATATGAAAATAAATAAGCTTTGAAATAAATACTCCATGTAATTCTGCATTATGCATGGTTTTTATCTTTTTGTTTTTTTTATTGAAAGTATTTTTCTTTGTCATTGTGATTATTATACCCTGGTATGTTAATCCAGTAACAGATGATCGGTGTAGCCGTGAAGCCTTTTTTTTTTTGCTCGTGTTCTTTCTCGCCTGCATCCTCCTTGTTTCTGCAGTATTGATGGCGGAAGACATTAGAGCTTCTAGGTTGGAGCTTTCTCGCTAATCCTGATCACTGCAGCACAGACATTTTGGGTCGGTCGAACGGTCCATTCCTCTTTGCTTCTGTGTATTGTGAACAGGACGTTTAAATTCAATTGGTTAGATTACATTGTACACATTCTACATACATTTTTTTTTTCTAGCAGCAGGTAAATGCAAAAGATGAAATGCAGGGTGTAGACATTGATGGTGATTCTGGATTGCAGCTCATATATCGCCGTTCCCTTGTCCATACTGGGACTGCAGCTTAGCCCACTGTACCATACCTAATACCTGTAGGTGCTATATTATTATTATTATTATTATTATTATATACATTTTTTCTCATGATGTCCTGTAATGAGAACACACGTATGCAGCTTTTAGCAGGATTTAATTAGATATTTATCTGCTTTTAGTGCACGCTTGAGAGTGTGATACCGAGGTAGGTTGTTTTTTTTTGTTTTTTTTTTTTAAACTTCAGTCATACTTTAACATGTAAAACATAAATAATGTAAGCGATGGACGCACTGTCCCTGTGAAGGAGCGCGCGAGCCGCAGCCGTCTGAGGATGCATAAAATGGCAGCGCAAGGAGAGACCAACACGAAAAAGAGGGCACCGTTGTCCGTTATCCGTTATCCTGTGTGCTAATGAATGGCAAAATCCTTGCGGCGTCCATCATTAAAACCGTATGCCTGTGGGTCTTCTTAAAATTAGTATGTGGTCGCAGATCTTCCAAAGCAACATCGCATGCTCTGCCCCAGAATGAGTTAAAGCAGACAAATTATGTATTTTTCCCTCGTGAAAGCATTATGGTTTGAAACAACCTGATTGCTTTGTTTGGGTTTGACAGGTATGTGACTGTAGACACTGCCACCCGAACCGTTTCAGGACCGGTATTTACAATACACTCGCTGTATTGCGCTAGCAGAATGACAATTAAATATGGAAGAAGGATCTTCATGTTTTTATTTTTTCTGTGTCTGACACTTTGGTGACAAAGGATCTTTCTCCTATTCATTGTATGTAGCCAGAGAACAGTGTTTAAGTGAACAGACGGAAGAAATCTTTTGAGAATTTTAAGAGCCTGACCAAATAGCTTCTTATTTACAAGTCAGGAGGAGCTATGTGTGTATGCATGCATGTGTGTGTGTGTATATATGTGTGTATATATGTGTGTATATATGTGTGTATATATGTGTGTATATATGTGTGTGTGTGTGTATATATATATAATTACCCCCTAATAATAAAAAAAAAAAAAAAAAACAGCAGGTGACTTGGGATTTTGCATAGTCCACAAACCAGGACCCAATTAGACTCACTGGCATGTACTAGCCTATGGAAAGGCTACTAATGCTCAAGTCTTTACGGCAAGAACAAAAAAGGCACGCTAGATGGGCCAAATGGTTCTCTTCCCGTCTTAAGGCTTGTTCTGCTAAACATATATGTGTGTGTGTGTGTATATATATACACCGTATTTGCTCGATTATAAGATGACCCTGATTATAAGACGACCCCCCCAAATCTTAATATTAATTTAGGAAAAAAAGAAAAAGCCTGAATATAAGACGACCCTATAGGAAAAAAGTTTTACCAGTAAATGTTAATTCATTTAAACGCTTTTTTTAATAAAAGGTATGCTTGAGAAAAATATTTTGGTTTTATTTCCTTCTATTTTCCAACCTGCCCCCAGTTATGCACATCTGCCCCAGAAGTGCCTTATACCCCCTATATGCCACTGTGCCCCATGATATGCCTTTTAACCCTCTAAATGCCAGAGTGGCATATAGGGAGGTTTAAGGCATTTCAGGAGGCAGAGTGGCATTAAAGGGGTTAAAAGGCATTTCACAGAGCACTCTGCCTCTAGAAATGCCTTACACCCCCCATTTAACACTCCCCCTCTCTCCTCCAAACTTACCGGTGCTTCTGAGTTGGGGGGGGCGCATAACACAGGAGGGTCCAGGTCCCCTGCATCTGAGCCCCAGGTGCTTAGTCCGGGCAGCATGTAGAGCTCCACGCGAATCGCGTAGAGCTCTACACGCTGTCCAGACTAAGCACCGGGGACTCAGAAGCACCGGTAAGTTGGAGGGGGCATAACACAGGAGGATGCAGGTCCCCTGCATCCTCCTGTGTTATGCCCCCCCCCCAGCTTACCGGTGCTTCTGAGTCCCCAGTGCTTAGTCCGGGCAGCGTGTAGAGCTCTACGCGATTGTATCGTGTAGAGCTCTACGCGATTATATCGCGTAGAGCTCTACACGCAGCCCGGACTAAGCACCGGGGACTCAGATGCACCGATAAGTTGGGTCGAGGGTTAACACAGGAGGATCCAGGTCCCCTGCATCTGGGTCCCCAGTGCTTAGTCCGGGAAGCGTGTAGAGCTCTACGCGATTGTATCGCGTAGAGCTCTACACGCAGCCCGGACTAAGCACCGGGGACTCAGAAGCACCGGTAAGTGTGTGTGTGTGGGGGGGTTAACACAGGAGGATCCAGGTCCTCTGCATCGCTGCGGGGGATCTGGATCTTAGTCTCATAATCAGACCTATTTGAGGTCTGATTATAAGACGACCCTGATTATAAGACGAGGGGTATTTTTCAGAGAATTTGCTCTGGAAAAAACCTCGTCTTATAATCGAGCAAATACGGTATATCTATATCAGTGATAAGGATGTGTAGCAAGATTGATCCCAGTGGGGAAATCAATCATAAGACAGATGACTTAAGGAAACTGGCGCAATGGACCAATGTTTTGGACCTCGTTTTTTATGTTGACAAGCATAAAATACTTAATGGTGGTTTGCTGACATCTACCTCAGACAAAAGGGACCTGGGGGTTATCGTTTTGCATAATTTGAAGGTGAGTAGGCAGCGCAGTGAATATTTTGTTGAATTCAGATGGACATAAATAACGTAGAGACAGGATTAAGTATTTAACTAAGGCCATCGTATTAATAAAAAGGGTGTGAACTGGACTTTAAAAACTTTAAAAGCTACGAAGAGTAGTGGATATGTGGAATAACTGTCCAGTGGCAGTAGTACTGGAAATGTACACTGTACATGAATTTAAGAATATTTGCGTTGTCCATTATGCTATCACAAGGAATAAACAAATATGTAATGTTTCTAAGTGCAGGCTATGCAGTTGGCTTCCCTTCACACGTTTCTACGAGAAGCAAGTTTTAGTCTGCTGGTAAATGGACGAGGGTTACAAAGACGATAAGAGAAACTATAATTAAGGATCACAATAGAGCGGGAGGAAAAGATGCCTTTTATCCCCATTACAAATGAAAATGGATGATGGACCAAAGTGGTTTGATTTGATAGATTTTGTTCAACCAGAATGAGATTAAAAACGCAAATCCCCCTTTTGTGATTGGCCTTTTGTACAGAAATTGGCATTTCCCCTGCTGGGTTAGTGTATATATGTATGTATATATATGTGTATGTATATATATATATATATATATATATATATATGATTGTGTTATATTATATTGCAGCATGGAGCAGAGAACTATTTTAGCGATTGTCATTACATATTAATCACGAGTGATGATGGATTGTCTTGCGCACCTGGCTGTTCCTCCGTGTTTTTAAAATCTTATTTAGCAGACTTATTTATGAGCAGTTCATGTAGCGCAATATATATATATATATATAGATCAATGCCAAGTGGGTTTTCTGGTTGGTTTTAAGGGCCTTGGCACATTAACTCTCGTAATTGTAAATGTGTTTCTATTAAACGGCATACCCTGGAGGAGCACCGAATTTGAGCCACTTTTAAGCATTTAATGCCCCGTCATGCATAGTCTATGTAGCGACCCATCAAATGTGTTGACCAAACGGCTCTAACACTGGTCCTTGTGGACACCTTGATTTGTCATTTATGTAAAGATATATTTAATTGAATAACCTGCATTCAAGCAGGGATATCAACTGACGTTCTAGCACCAAAAGCACGAATGAGGAATCTTAGACGTCTTCAGATCCCTGTAGAGTACGATTGCGTCCGCTCCGGACTGTGTGACCCTGGGATTTTGTCCCTTCGCCGAGTGACCCTGAGATATGAGCAAAAACATAGCGACTCGGGAGGAAACCCAGACAGTTTCCACGTATGTGTATGTCTTGTATGGCCTCTTGTGTTATACGTGTAGCGGCAAAAATAGCTGGAGTCAGTCGTGCCCAAGCAGTCACCTGGCCCTATACTGGACCATTTTAAAGGGCCTTAAAACGTCTAAATCATTTTGTCTTTTAAAAAACGCATCCTAAAACACCAGCGTTTCGCCTTGTTATCCTACTAAGTTATTGTCTGTAGGTAAAGAGAAAATGCTTTAAACAGATTGTGACGCTTTTTTCATTTCATGTAGCACCAAATGATGATAAATTACAACCGTGGGAAGTAATCATCTTGCATTCAATACTGAATGTGGATGTTGCGCAGGTGGTCATTCAGTCATTGACGGCCCCCAACCTCCTCACGGGTCTTTTTGGATCAGTGTGTCTTTGCTGTGGTAGCCCCCGGTGCACGTTAGACCCCCAAGGTGTCTCATTTGAATGGAGGGCACCATGAATACATATAATCCTCCTGTGGGAGACTGCAAGAGGAACTGGCTGTTCAGTATGTATCCCGGGGTAGATCGGCACAGGAACGCTGCATTGAAAGCATTGATTTCTTTGCACCAACATTTTGTTTCTTATTTTGTCCTTTTTGTTTTCTACTTTTAGTTCTTGTTTTAAGCCTGTTTGGACTCTGTGTTCCAGTAAGGAGGCAGGGCATGCTATTTATCTCCTGTTTTGTCTATTTTTGCCCTTCCCTACTTAGTCATCTGTGCTAGGGTAGGACCGCTTGCTGGAGACCATAATTCAAGAGGTTATATTAATTTATATATAATCTGCAGAAAACTCTCCAGCCTTTTTTTTATTATTACTTTTTAATTTTTTTCCTGAAAGGAAGGTGGAAAGTGCTACTATTACTCCTGTCTGTTTGGAGAAAATTCCAGTACTAGGTATGAGCACCATTAATGACCGATGTAAAACACCTAGCTATTGCCTAATATTTCATAAGCATCTTCTTTGAAATGTGCTTTTGGATAATACCTTAAGTTTTTTTTTAAAATGGTTTCAGGTATTTCAATGCACTCGGTAAATGGCACAGACATAAAATCAACACTTTTAAAGGTTACCGTTTCACATTAAGAGCTAACGCCACAATGTGTGTCATTTCACATTCCTCCGGTACGTAAAAATACAGCCCTGGGCTCCTCTTCTTCCAGATTAGTGAGAATTGGTTGAGCTTGTACAGTCCAAGCGCTGAAATATCGCAGCGATGCACAGAGTCACCGTGCTGTTGAACTACGGTGCTGACAGCCATATTAACCATGCCTTGCAGCGGCTCTGAGGACTCAACTTTGCTTAAAGTGGCGTTTTCCCATAAAGTCCTTTATATATTTCTGTTGTGTAGGGTTTGCCACTTAAATGTTGTCTAATCAGATAATGCTTGTGCTGTGATAGTGGAAAGTTGCAAGGGATGCATGTGTGCTGATACCGCATCACCAGTTACGCCACATGGGACCTGCAATGGTTGCGCAGCTCCTTTGACCAACTTGACCACGATCCACACCATGGATATGAGGGGTAGCCATGCGGGACAGTGTGTCCGGGTACGAAAGCTTTCTTACATGAATAAATGGCTAGTAAGTTTTTCTTGTGAACGGTAAATGTTGGGGAGCACTTTCCATTTTTGCACACAGGCAGTGTTATGCTAGGAAAAATGGGCGCCATGATATACATCATGTGCGCCTTACAAATCAAAAGCATATTTTCATTCTGTATGTTCAGCGATACACATATTTAACAATTAGCTGGTTATACGGACAATGCTGACCTGTGAACGGTGTAATAACTATAGTCTGTTAAATAAAACTAGGCACTTTAAAAACCTGAATAAACTCATAGACAGCATCTGTCCCACATGGAAAACTTGCCTGGGTCCTGCATATTCCATTTTATGTTTTTTATTTTTTTATTATTATATATATATATATATATATATATATATATATATATATATATATATATATATATATATATAATTTTTTTTTTTTTCCCCAAGTATTCTGTAAGTGCCAAAATGAATAAGACCTGAGATTCAGTTACTTTTCAACTGGGTTTAATGCATTTCTTATATAACACTTCAGCGTGCATATGTCATTGGTTCTCTATTACATAAATCACTGCTTCTAAATATGCGCTCTTGTTTCCTCTGTCTTTTGCTTTGCAGGACCGCACACGGACGTTTGATATGCATTCACTGGAAAGTTCTCTGATTGACATAATGAGAGCAGAGAATGATTCACTCAAAGGTAAATATGAATTGTTCTGACCATCGTTTTTTCCCCCTCTCCATCTCTTATTAGTCAAATTTATGATCTTATAAAATTTTCACCCATGAGGCTATGTCCAATTTCTGTGGCCTCTTCCCAATTACAGAATGCATGTCAATGTAAAAACAACACAGAACAAAAAAATATATAATCAGTTTTGATTTTCTCTCAAAAATTCTTCCTATCACTTTAATAAACTTGAGATAATATAAAATAATTCAAAGTATTTTTTATGAAAAACATTTGCTTGGGGTGTGGACAAAATTGCCTGTTGCAGAAAGTCCTATATTTTATGGATGTTGGCCTAAGCCGTCTACCTTGGCACTAAAGCTTCTGCGTTCCTGCCCGAATTCTCGTCCCTCCTCATTCATGCCTCTGTCCTAGTCCTCATTCATGCCTCTGTCCTAGTCCTCATTCACTATCCATTGTTTTGCTGTCTGTATTTTTAGAAGGCGTGAAAACGAGATGTTACTGGTATGGCTTTTTCTGCTTCGGCTGAAATGGGAGTTGGCGGGAGTTTAAGACGCTGCAGAGTGCTCTGACACTTTACATTTTGGTATTCAGTCTCAATGTATTTTGAAACGTTTCTTTTACCATGCCTTCCATGTAATGGAAATTTTCCTTAGTTCCTCTGGCCAGGCATTCTAAGCATCAGAACATAGTACAGATTCATTTTTCAAAGGCTATCGTTCCTTCCTCGCTTTACAGTGGTATGCTTTTGTGTTTAATTGGCTCAGGAAGATGTTATGCTAGAGCAACGTAGTATCGGCAGATTACGTGCCGTAGTTTGATGCCGACGCAGCTTTATGTAAAGTGTGTGTGTGTGTGTGTGAATGAATGAATCCAGTATTGTTTTACCCAAGGTTCTTGATCAATAGCATTGTTGTATTAAAAAAAGTTCTTGGATAACACATTTGAAGCACTAGAATAATTGTCTGAACTGCTTTTTTTCTTTCTTTGACTTTGTTTATGGCTCTCATGTATAGGGTCCTATAGGCATCATGAGGTATATTCAGATGGGTCCTGTAGGTGATGTAGAAAGTGCATGATAAACAGTACAAGCAGTTCGTCTTTACACATATAGTCAAACTGACACTAAAGCGTATATAAAAGAAATAGTTTAATAAATCCCTCTGTAGTGCCTGTTCACTGGGTGAGGCACAGTGCCAGTGGTACAGTTTGTATGAGTTGCTATGATCAGGTGGGACGTGTGTGACCGCGGCTTAAGATCTGCGTATAGGATAGGATTGTGTGAGAAGAGAATAGGCTTTGTGTGTAGGTTACACATAGGGTGAGCGGCCGAAGTGGATAGCGGTAGAGGAGAGTTGATGTGTTTGGTGATAGGCCTCTCGGAAAATGGTGGGCTTTGTTGGGTGGGACTTGGACAAATTCTAGAACGTATAGGAAGCCACTATTAAAGCCTGGATGATTTGTAAGGAAGCTAAGTTCCGACAGCAGTATTCATTTTGGAAAGCTGGGTAACTAGGAGACTTTTTCTAAGCGGATGGTGATGTCTTCAGCATGTAAGAAGCAAAGTGTTTGCGTAAGCGGTCATCCCCCTATATGCCTGCTTTGCACACAGTGTTTTGAGTCATCGGTTTTGGGCTGATTTACTCGGTTATTTGTGTTGGACGTATCTTGTGAACCACAGTTTCGAATAGTGCCACGGATTCTCAGTGGGACTTTGACTAGCATGTTGGCTATTATGTGTATTCTGGCAAACTCCACATGTTCCGCTAAATGGTACGTTGCGTAATGGCTGCCCCGCATACAGAGCCGGTGTTATACAGGCCTGCTGATATGGTAGATGTGCCGTTACCCTCCTCCCTGACACTTGTGACGCATAGAGACCGTTGGCTTCTCCTGCAAATCTCCTTGCTTGAATGCGGTGTCTTGAGGGAAGTGGTGCGATGCAGCTTTCATTTACCGATTGTTGCTCCTCCTGGAATATGAAAACACTTGGGCGTTATTTTGTATCCTTTTCCTATTCTATAAATTTGTGAAACTTTTATTTGTAACTTCTATGGAATGCTACTTGGTCTTCATTCCTGACCAGCAGGACCACGGTAGTGGGCTTTATATCCTGACGTTTGAAAGCCGTTTCAAACTTTAAGGTGTAGGCTAGCGGTAAAGGTCATGTGTCCTTTCTTTTATCTACATAAAACTGCATCTAACCCTAACGGGACGATCCAATGTCCCACGTGATCCCCTAAACAAGCAATGCATAGAAAAAGCATGTTGTACTTTCATATGCTTTAAAGAAAAAATATAAATAATAAATGTACTCCCCTAAGGGCGAAGCTTGACATTGAATGGAGTTTTCCAGCAGGCAGTCAAATAAAGCCGGCTTCTGTTTTTACGCTCCCGGCCTTATGTTATGTCTTAGATATAATAGCGTATGTATTTTCCTTCCTACGACCCTCCCCACAAACATTTGAGTTGAAGCCTCAGGGCTTAGAACACTTGAACCTGTGAGGATGTGTAAATCCAGTATCGTTTCAGGTTGCGGCCTGATCATACATATAACGTTTGTTAAGAGAAGCACCAGGCGGATCGGTTCTTGCAAATACGCTCCTGTAAAAAAAAACTTTGGATCCTGGCTGGTTTCTCATAACGCACTAAATCCATCATTGGACAGATGTTCTGATGAGTTGTATCACCTGATACTGTTATTTTGGAATATTAAATGTAAAATTCAGTGTTTAGAAAAAAAAATGTAAATCTCTCATGCTTATATATTAACAGTGATTTATTTAATATTTTAATTAGGTTGCCATTTCTTAATATCAAGACTGGCAATTTTTCTTATATTTTTTTTATGTATTTATGGCAGCAGACTGCAACATTTCCAATTCTATATTTGACACAGTACTGCAAATGTCGTGCAGGACACTTCTTTCAATCCTAAAAAAGGGGCAAATGTTTATGGAGTATTCTGCAGAAACCCCCCATGCCATTGTAGGGGGAAATATCATAAAGTTTAAAGGGTCCTCTCACCCATCATATGCCACCCCCGCCCCCCATACAGAGCCTGCTGATACTGTAGATGTGCCACAATGTGTGTAGAAACGAAAGCAACGCTGGTTATAAATAAAGCATATTCTTCATTTTCTAAAGCTGCCGGTTGGTCGTAAAGTCACCCGTAATGTCATGGTAACATTGTTTCCCACAGCTACTTCCATTCACAATATAGTTATATAGGCTATTCCAGCTTGTTCTGACCGCAGCTCCTACTTACTTACACAAAGAAAAGTACATATACGGATTTATGCATCTGTTGTTCTAAAGCTAGAATTCATTATGCCAGAGACTCCGGATATTAAATGTTTGTTACCTTTCTACATAACCGCACTGTTCTTGTACTCTTCCTTGTACTTCTTGTTACGTGACACTGATCCAGTCTTTCTTCTATCCGATTCGACACGCAGAACGCAGCACATATATTTTTTTCCTTGAAGTATTGTAACCTTTTAAGGAAAAGTCCTGTGTAAAGTCTTTATATTTAAGGCTTTAACTGTAAAAACAATGTCTCCTTATTAGCGCGGCACCGAGTTAAGGTAATTAAAGTAGAAGATCTCACTTGTGGTGGAAACCAGCCCAAATCCCTGTGTCAGCGTTAATTTATTTTATTAGCCCAAGGCAGAAACAGCAGAAATGTATTTTGTTCCGTGGCTTCTCTGCACCTTTTCAAAAAAAAATTTGATTATCCCAACCTCCAATATGAGTACTACAAATTAATTGCGCAACTCTCTATTCAAAGCCGTTAGATTAATATCCTTACTGCAGCCTTTACACACACAAATGTCTGGGTGAAAATGGTGTCCTGTGAACAAACCATGACATGTAGTCTGACTTTTAGGAAGCCAGCTGGGTCATTTCTACCTTAAATGTTTTTAAAGACCACCCTATATTCCTATATCATTTTTATTTTTAAATTTGTTTAATTTTTTTTTATTTTATTTACAACCCTACCTAACCCTGTTTAATTCATCGCTGTCTGACCCTCACCATATTAACTCTGCACTATACAATAAGATCACACATAAATAACCATTGAGGGTCAGGTTAAAATGAAAACAAAAAATTTATATATATGTTTTTTTTTATTAAAAAAAAAAAGTGCTGTAGATCTACTGTACACTAACTGCTTATGGAGTAGTTGGCAGCAACGAAGACCCCGCAACCACTGCAACGTGGCACGCGGGATCCTTTTTAAACCCATGACATACCAGCTACGACGTTGGTCCTCTAGGGACATGTTTTCATGACTTACCTGGTACCTCATTCTTAGCTAAGGGGTTAAGGAAGCTGCAGGAGGTCTATTTTTGTTGCAGGCTATGATGCTGCACCATGGATACTCATTGGGGATTATGATTATGCAATTAATTTTGTAGGAGAATGAGGAGGACTCTGTGTTTTTGATTAGTGCGCACTAATCAGAACTGTTAATCCCAAATCTTACAGAAAGATAATTGACTCTTAACAGTACAGTCAACTCTTTCAAATATTCTAATACGTACCAAAAATGTTAATCCATATGTATTAAAAATAAAAAAAAAACTTTTATTGTGATCTTTGTAATACTTTGTTGCATTCTTGGTTGGTTTAATGGTGCAAGCTTAAATTAATCCCCAGTACAAATTAAAATAAACATAAAATACTAGCTGTAAAAGATGTTTAATACGGTTTATTGTCGACCTTTCCTTTGCATATACTATAAGATTTATCTTTTTTTTTTTTTTTTCCTGCGCCCTTTTTAGATTACTTTTATGCCAGGGAATGGATTATTTTTTTATTAATTTTTTTTTTTTTTTTTTTGCTCTTCATATCGCATCCATTTGTTGATTAGATTGGGGTAGAGGAGCTCCCTCATTATACTTAGAGCTCGTTTTCGTGAACTGTGCCCCGTATCATATCTCAAACTGTCGGATATGCTGGACTTTTAGGCCAGGCTTTAATTTCTTAAATGCAGGTTGGGCCAGAGGGCATCCAATTAGTATCAGAAACCTATGGAAACATTAGTAGTCTGTGTTGAAACCGGAAAGAACAAAAGCAAGCAAGGCTGTTATTATTAATTATGTAAATATATTAGTACCCTTTTTATTGACCAATAACTACATATTTTCCTACTTTATGAGGCTCACCCTGGGTTATACGGGTCATGGTCACCCGCAGCATTGCTCAACGCAATATTTTATGACGTTAAAAGCAGATTTTAAACAATGAGCACATTGAATCTTGCTATTTTTAGTGAAGCCATACACGTACCTCAAATGAAGACACTTGGACACTAAAAAGTTAGTCCTTTCCCATTATTGTGATTATTCTTGTTAGTGAGGAATGATTTTCACTTGTTTTTTTGTTCTTTATTTATACTTCAATAATCCTATTTCCCTTTTATACACATGCTAAGTGATCTCACTTCTGTAACCATTACTGTTTTTTGTGACGGGAACTCTAAAATCTGCTCTGAAACCAATCTTCTCTGCTCATCCAGTGTGCTTAGCAATGGAGTCCTGCCCCGTATGTTCCATTATGTTGTTTTTATGGGACACACATTGTGGAGAACAAATTAAATGACATTTTTACTCATTTCCCTTCTCTCTGCATTATGCAGCATTTGTCTAGTGATATTTTATCTGGGGCCCTAGGTGGAACGGTGCCATTAACGAGTGTTAAACGCGATGTCAGACATGGAATGCACAGACATACTTGAAAGTGTATTGTAACCTGCTATTAAAGATATAATTTTTTTTCCCTCTTTGGTTTTGTCCTTATTCTCATGTTTATATAAGGGTTTCTGTCTGCCGCTCCGTGTAAGCAGATGAGAAACATGTTGGGCCAAGGATTAATGGAAAAGTTGAGTAAACCGTAATAGTATAGGTAATATCAGAATTAATGGCTTCAGATGGTCTGTTGGCTAGGTTTTGTTAGACTTCATAGCCAGGGTGGCTTGTGAGCTTATAGTATTAGTATTAATGCTATACTGTATGACCTCACAAATGCTCTACTGAACGAATAGGCAAAAATTCCCACGGAGACACTCCAAAATCTTGTGGAAAGCCTTCCCAGAAGAATGGAAGCTGTTATAGCTGCAAAGGGAAGAGCAAATACATATTAATGTATATGTATTTAGAATGCAATGCCATAAAAAGGCCCTGTTGGTGTAACGGTCAGGTCTCCCAATGCTTTTGACCATGTAGTGTATCCGTACTATAGCTTTCATTGTTTTACGTTTTTGAAACTGGAAACATATTTTAAAATTGTTGTTAAAGGCACAACAAACTGCTCCAAATAGCCTCACGAACATAACGTTCATATTGAAGTATGTGGTACTTTAATATGCACTTTAGAGCTGCTATCGTGAATTAAAATGTTTGGGGGAGGGGGGGCGCCAGACCATTTTTAGTATGCTGGCCAGCTAACCTCACCAAAGATTATATTTAGGTATGCACAAATATATCGTACGAAAAGGGAATTATGGGTAAAATGCCGAAAAAAAAAATAAAACACGACCGAAAAAAATCGTCCGCAGGGGCCAGGTTGCTTACCTGTGAGTTGGTTGCACACACTATGCGAGCAACACAGAGGGAAGCAGCAGGGCCCCTGCAGATGTCTGCGAGTGAGAGATCTGCAGTTCAGGTAAGGGGATGGGGGAGGTTGTATGAGCAAGTGATTAAGTAGCATGGCATAGGGAGCCTGTGATTAAGGGGATAAATGGTGTGTGTGTGTGTGTGTGTAGCATGGCATAGGGAGCCTGTAATCACACTCCTATCATGCCCAGGTTCCAGCATGTACTGGCTGCTTGGGCATGATAGGAGTGTGATTGCTGTTACCAATTATTTATTGGTAAATTCAATAACAAAATATATATATATATATATATATAACGTAATCACACTCCTATCATGCCCAGTTAACAGTCATATATATATGTTATATACGGCCATCATATTCTGTGGTGCTGTAGAATAGTTAGACAGGACATAAGTAGTATATAACATAACGATTTGACTAACCGAAACAACAGGTGAGGAAGACCCTGTCCAAACTAGTTTACAATCTAGAGAGTACTGTCACCATTACACTCATTATGTGTGTAAATAAATGATTCCAAGAAAAGATGTGCCACCAATCCTGTTCCTTTTCTTGGAACACCGATGGGGTACTGTATACCTTCAGGACCCGGGGAAATGTTACGGTACTTAAGTGCTACCAATCCTGTTTAATATAAAACTTGTGACTACTATAACATTTCCCTGGATCCTAAAGGTATACGATACCCCGTGGTGTATATGAATGTTCTCATTCCTCGTGCAGCCAGTGTTCACTCTGCGACAGCTTTAATCCCAAGCGTGTCAATAGAAGCAGACAATATTCTGTCTGGGTGTTGGAAGCCCGTCTTTTGTGTTTGATTATTTAACCCGTCAGCCTGGGGTGGGAAGGCAGGGAGCGAATGTTGCCAAACTTTGCTTCCAGCGACATCCCAGAGAAGCCCCGTTCACCGGCAGTCTTAGTCACAGTTCTGTGGATGAGCGGATGCGATATACAATCGTTTTTCTTCTATGAGGAAGGGGTTTTAGAGGATGCTTGTCTAGGAAGGTCTTTTATTCCTTTCCACCTCTTTCACTTCTCAGTAGTGTCCTGCCCAGCCTCTGACCCGAAAGGTTTACACTGAGCGCCTGTTTGCAAACGTTTGCCATAAATTGGAAAGAACAACAAAACCGTTCATTATGTGCTGAATGTTAATTGCCACAGACAAGTGGTGTCCTAGGACAGAGGACAAAAACAGCATTCAGATGGCTGCCAAAACGGAATAGCTGGCCGTTTCTGGGACTCTTTTCTAAATTCCCAGCACCTTGTAACTACTTTTTTGGGGTGCAGACTTTTGCCAGATGTGTAAAGCCAGCAGTTTACTTAAATTCCACAAATATAAATGTGATCGCTGGGAGAGCGTCACTGAGCGTGTTAACCCCGTCTTCTAAAACAATGTGACCGTGTTATTGATGAATACTAAGTGAACGAGTCCCATCTAAGCCCACTGTTTAGCGATCATGGTATGCTTTAAGTGAAATGCTGCTCTTATTTCGAGCGGTAACTTTATCCATCGGGTGCGTTACATGTTTCCTCGCACACTGTTACCAGTCTCCTCTTGGCGATGTATAATTCATAGATAACCACGAGAATGAATATGATAGCGCACATGTAACTTTTTTCTTTATGGTACCGTGACATTAAAGACCACGTTCGCTTGCACTGGTATCCTATATCCGCTGTGTTCTGACTTTTTCAGGAGTCTGCCGCTGATAACTCGCCAGTACGCTCCAAGGTGGTGCTTTGTCTTACTGGTATATTATGGTTGACATCCCCTCCCTATCAATGTCTTTGATATTGACATTGGTTTGATTGTCCGTTGGTCAGGAATGAGGAATGAAAATCTAAAAACTACCCTTTTTTTGTTTAATGATGGTAGAATTTGGTTGCTACACTGTAAAGTGGTTAATTATCGTAACACTATGCGTTTTAAGGGCACACTCTGGCAATCATACGTACTTCATTGTATATGATAACTGTGTGGTTCCTCAACATTTTTGTGGGAAACCAGGTGAAGCCACCCCCACGCACATGACATACTCTCCACCAAGCGGCTCCAGCTCTGGCATGCGTGGGAAGCGCTCCCAATGATCTCTATGGGGCCTTTTCTGCAGCTGATTGGCTTCAAGAGTGGCAAGAATTGTCAGACACTTTATTCGCGCTTTGAAGAAGAGCTCCGAGTTCTTTCATATACACGTTTCCTTACCGGGGCTGCCGAGGGCGGTGACGTCTTCCCGGCTCACCATCGCTTCTTTTCATGTAGGCTGTAGTGGCTGTTAGAGGCCAAACTCACCGATGTTTGTATCGATCATTGTGGAGATGCTTCATTACAAGAACAAGAACAGAAGATATGTAAAAGCACAGACTGCAAGCTCTAATTTAAGTGTTTCTTTGATTTATACCCGATTTACCGTAGTTATGTCAATTTGGTGGCGTTGCAGCCTTTCAAAAGATCAGCTCAATGGCTGAAAAAGGGAACCGTTCCACTTGCAGCCGTTAGTGTGACGAAATGAATCGGTTAAAACTACTAAAAGCTTCTGCTTTTTGTTTGCCGGCCATTGGAATTGCTTTGGAAATATTTACTTTAAAAGTTTGTCTTGCGAATCCTGAAATGGGCCACAAGCTGTGTCGGGAACAGCGTTATCTGATGAGTTTAATGTCCTTCAGTTATCTTCCTTCTCCACACCCCACCTTTTACAAACACAGCCTGGACCAGACACCAAGTGACAGTGGGGGTTAACATAACGGGGCGAAATAAACATGCAGATCCTAAGACCGGAAGGCTTTCCCCTTGGTATACACATGCCCTGGGGTTTTAAATGCATATATATTCCTTCTGCTTGCTTGATAGTAACCTCATCCAAATGTGAGTAATTGCTGCGCGCGGATGACTGTGTGTATGAATGGTGCCCCCTCCCCCCATGAGAAAAGGAACTGAAGCGTCTTGTGATCATTTCTTATTTCACTTCCCTCGCATCTGTACTGTTTTTATGCTTGTAATTGCTTCTTCAAGTCTGCTACGTGTGACTTCTGTTACTTTGCTTCCTTATAGTATTAATGACAGCGTGTGTTCAGTACCCTTTGTAGAGTAAATGCTTGTCTAAGCGGAAACCAATTGTTTCTGTATGTCCTAATGATGCAACCCACTTCTTATGTCTCGGTGTCCTATTCTTCAGCGCTGCGGAATATAACGGTATTGAAAGAATACTTTCTCATGGGCTCGTCCGCTTCAGAACAAATGACTGTCCATGCGGTCATAATCTAGGACTAAACCCTGTATTCCATCATAAACATTGTACTCCCGAGCAGCGACCTGCCGGACATTTTCCTGACCACGTTTATTCGCTCCGCAGTAAAGTTAGTATTAAATGAACTAGTATGTTCATGACAAACGCCCTGCATCTCCATATGATAAATTCAGCTGCAAGTGAACCCTGACCAATATTCTCAGTTTGAATGATATATGTACACACACACACCTGTAATATCCGTATAGGGTTACACTGCATGATGGGTGCCTGTGTCGGCTGCTGAGCAGTAATGTACACACAACGTTGATAAGCGGTGCCTGGCACACATGCTGCTGTTTGATTGTCTGATCCTAACATTGTCTGATAGGCTCTTTTCTTTCCCTGACATGCAGCAAGGACTTATGGGCGAAGGCGAGGTAATACTTTCTGTTTTCTTTCCATCGTGCATCTATAATGTATAAAGTGTCTATAATGAGGCGCCACATCACAGGTGACCAGAATCAACAGCATGCAATTGTTCATGGTGACCCTAAAGAAAGAAATGTATGTTTGTATAGAAACTATGGAGTGCTATGCATATTTTTGATTATGCGTACCCTCTAGGTATGGTGTAGTGTGATTTCTGACAACCATGTATGCTCTTCTGACATTATTGCTTTGATAAGCTACTTATATGGTAGCATTGCCAATGGTAGACTTCAAGGTTGCTGGGATCTAGATACTGCTACTGGTAATCTGAATAAGGCATAACATAACACATTAAATGAATTACATTCTTTAACACTAGTTACTAAAATAAAATAGGTATCGATCTACTTAATTGTAAAGTTTGACCTGGAGGCAGTCGAGCAGCACAGTGAGCGGCTGCAACGGGAAATCTTGTATCCTATATGTCAGGGGTGTCCAAGTTTTTTCTGCAGTGGGCCACTTCATCAGAATTGTATACGTGCGCGGGCCGCACTCATTTTTCACTGTGACAAAAAATATGGCCTTTAATAAAATATGCAGATTAAAATAAAGTAAAATGACACAAAACCTTTACTCTTCCTCTCACTGATTTCTGGTCCTAGAAAGTTTTGCGACTACAAATTCATGATTCCCTAGATTTATTCTAGGGATGAACTAAAATGAAAATTCTGGACCAAAACATTCAGGGTTCACTTAGCCAAAACCGAAAATGACCCCCACCTTTAAAAATAATAATAAAAACTCACATTTTTAATAAAAGTAGGTAACACACAATTGGACAAAATTAGCAATATGACTTGGCATGATAGGAGTGTGATTGCTAACAGCAATCACACTCCTATCATACCCAGGCAACCAGTAAATGCTGGTACCTAGGCATGATGGGACTGTGCTCGCTGTGATTGCTGTTAGCAATCACACTCCTATCATGCCAAGTCAGCCAGTACATGCTGGTACAGGGTGGCTGTAAGTGATGTGCAGACCCCATACTGCTGGCAGCATCACTACACAAGGGGGGCAACGAGCTAGGTTGTACTGGCTGACTTGGCATGATAGGAGTGTGATTGCTAACAGTAGTCACAGTCCCATCATGCCTAGGTTCCAGCACTTACACATCCATCCAGTAAATGCTGGAACCTAGGCATGATGGGACTGTGATTGCTGTTAGCAATCACACTCCTATCATGCCAAGTCAGCCAATACACACTGGTACAGGGTGGCTGTAAGTGCAGACCCCATACTGCTGGCAGCATCACTACACAAGGGGGGCAGCTGGCCAGGTTTCAGCATGTACTGGCTGACTTGGCATGATAGGAGTGTGATTGCTAACAGCAATCACAGTCCCATCATGCCTAGGTTCCAGCACTTACACATCCATGCCATCACACACACACTCATTTATTCATATAATCATTCATTCACAGATTCATTCCCTCAATCACACACACTCATTCAAACACCCTCCCCACCCCCTTACCTGCACTGCAGCTCCTCGATGCCGCTCACAGACTTCAGCAGGGGGCGCGGCCTCCCTCTGCCTTCTCTGCTAAAGCACAGAGGAAGTAGGATGTCACGTGAACTCCGCTTCCTCTGTGCAGTCCAGAAGACCCTCCCACAAGTAAGTAGCAGGGCTTGAGGTGCGGCTCGTGTAAGATCGGTTGCTCTGGCTGCCGATCTTACGCGGGCCGCACCTCGAGGTCTCGCGGGCCGCATTTGGCCCGCGGGCCGCATGTTGGACGCCCCTGCTATATGTCCTTGATCTAGGATTGATTACAATGCCTGGTTTTAAGCAGGAACATGTGAACGTAGAGATGTGTGAGGTCTGTAAATAAATACACTAAATATCAGAGGTCAATGCGCATATTCTGGATTTTTCTTTTTTTTCCTTTCCCAATGACTGGGGTGTTCACTGAACGGCAGTCTGCAGGGGCGTCTAACATTTTCAATTCACCAACTTTGCTGTGAATTATAAAATACCTGCCCCAGTGCGCTTCTGAATAATCCAGATAATATAGGTGCATTTCTTAAAGATGGTCTTGTTATTTTAGCTTCTCCGTGAAGCTTCGTACATTTGGTTAGTTGGCCAACTGTTCTCCAGACTTCTGGTTTGCATTGTGAATGGCTTTCCCAATAATACATTCTTTGGTGCCTTTTACATTCATGGATTAAGTATACTTTGCCTGTGAAGTTGTATAATTAACAGATTTATTCTGTAATATTCTCTGTCCGCCTTGGCATACTTGCTTCAGGTGTATAAAGATTTGTGTAGGCTTATGTCTCCTGTGCTTCATGGTTTCTTCCCCCGAGATTAAAGTGCCCTTATTTGTACAGCTAAGATTCATTTTATATTGTTTTGGGCTCCTATGCAGCACAGTACGATATTTATTTCTATAGTCTGGTCTGCTTATATATGTCTTTCTTAATGGCTATGTATTTAAACCCAAGACCTCAGGAATATGACCATAGAAATATAGCAAGTGAGAACATTCTCTGTAACAGAGACGAGCCACCCCCAGGTCTGCTGTGAAAATGCTTGAGTTTCTGCTGTTTTGGGACTTTTTCCCCCCACCTCCTTTGGTGCTACGTTCACATTAAGATTAAACGTCTTTTTGATAAAGGATTGATTTTTTTTCCTGTCACGCCCGTGGCGTTAGTCTAACTCGGAACTCATGGCATGTCTAGGTGCACGCTGCTCCGGTAATCATAAGTAACGTATGCTTCCAGGTCCTATTCAGGCTAGGAAAAAAACCAAATGGGTAATTAATTTCCACAGGCTCTACTAGCTCCTTTTGTAAAGTGAAGTACTATGATTGTAAAGCTGTAGTCTTGGCCACTCGGGGAATATCAATACAGGAACTGTGACGTTAAACCATCCATTTACAGAGTGAAAACGATAAAGGGTCCTGGGAATTTTCTTAGTCCAGGTTCTTGCTTTATATGACACCTTCGCTCATTGTAGATACAGGAGAAGCTGGACTATTGGCATCTTCTGTCTCTTCTGCAATATATGGCCTTTGCAATATAGCAGGCCTTCGGATTCTCTTTGCCATCATTACAGATTTCTGTTTGCTTATTTCCCAACCTGTAAAGCCACCGCCCCTGACAGTCAACATGTAAGAATATATAGAAGGCTTCCACTCCTCATGACATTTACCGTATATTCCGGCGTATAAGACGACTGGGCGTATAAGACGACCCCCAACTTTTACAGTCCAAATATAGAGTTTGGACTATACTCGCCGTATAAGACTACCCCTCTACCCAGCGTACAAAAACCAGCCAATCACGGCAAGCGATGTACCTTACCGGTGATTTGCTGGTTGATTTGCTGACATATACATACATGCACTGCCCTTAGACACACACACACATATATAATATATATATATATCTATATATATATCTACACATATGCCTGTCCATACATACACATTTATACACTGCCCTCACCACACACCCCTGCCTTTACACACACATGTATATGTGTGTATATGTATATGTGTATATATATATATATATATATATATATATATATATATATATATATATACATACACACACACACACACACACACGTATGTATATATATATATATATATATGTATATATATATATATATATATATATGTATATATATATATATATATATATATGTATATATATATATATATATATATGTATATATATATATATATATATATGTATATATATATATATATATATATGTATATATATATATATATATATATGTATATATATATATATATATATATATATATATATATATATATATATATACACACACCAGTATATATATATATATATATATACACAACAGTGTGTGTGTGTGTATATATATATATATATATATACACAACAGTGTGTGTGTATATATATATATATATATATATATATATATATATATATAGATATCCCCCCTTTGTGCCTTTCTCCCCATCTCTTACCTTATCTTCTGTCTTCTTTCTTCCATCCAGTTGTGGGAGCCCGAGGTCTGGCACTTCAGACCTCGGCTTCCCTGCTCTCTAATCACTACGCGCCGGCTATTGATGCCGGGCGCCGGGACATGACGTCATCCCTGCGCTCGGCATCAATAGCCGGCGCCTAGTGATTAGAGAGCAGGGAAGCCGAGGTCTCAAGTGCCAGACCTCGGGCTTCCCTGCTCCCTCATCACTACGCGCCGGCAATTGATGCCGGGCGCCGGGACATGACGGCATCCCTGCGCTCGGCTTCAATAGCCGGCGCGTAGTGATTAGAGAGATTGGTGGCTTCGTGGGAACCTCCGGCTTGGTAAGTACCCGGCGTATAAGACGACCCCCCACTTTTAAGAAGATTTTTTGGGGTTAAAAAGTCGTCTTATACGCCGGAATATACGGTATTTATTGTTTTATATAACGCCATCAAATTCCGTAGTGCTGTACAATGACATTAGAACAGGTGTCTCCAGCAGGTAAGCTAACTGGCAGACCGGTATATAGCTATATTAACACAACTAACCTTCTACGGTTAAAAATAAACTTTGACCACAAAAAATACACAGCAGCAGTAAGTCTGAAAACATGTGTAATACATATTTAGCTCTCAAAGCATTTAAAATCCTGAAGGTAATGTTGGAGCCCTCACCTGGAACATGGGTATTCATCAAACATGTGCAAAGCATAATGAAAATGCACAGCTAAATATCATATTGTGCATAATACCTGCATGGATTATGTTTTAGTAATATATATATCTTCTTTTATATATAGGTCAGTCATCGCTGTTCCCAATGGAAGATGGTTTCCTGGATGACGGTCGGAATGACCAGACTCTGCACAGTGGCTTGGGGTCACCTCACTGCTTTCCTCATCCAAATGGGGAACGAGTTGAACGCTATTCACGCAAAGTGTTTGTCGGAGGTCTGCCCCCTGACATTGATGAAGGTGTGTAATTCTACCACTGAACTTCTTTTCTCATTGCATTTGCACCAACGTTTTATGGCGCGTTTACATAAATAAAACTTGGGAAAAAGCCAGAACTTACGAAGAAAGTACTAAGTGATATTGTGGGCTTCAGCAATATCTCTGATAAACGATCTGCATACCACCTTCACATTTCTTTTTCAAATGTTCCAAATATGATATAACCCAGAAGGAGAAGCAAATATATTGTGTAGTAATAATTATCAATGGTTGCCTCTTTAACAAAATATTAAATTCAAGCGCCGCAAACACTTCATGTTGATATCCTGGAATTGCCATAAAGAATCAAAGTCCGTTTCTCCGTAGCCTTTCGTTAGTAAGAGTGTTTGAGCGATTCTATTGCTTAGCACAGGCAGTGTATGGGCTTGTGGGGTTTGTCTAGGTTAAAGGGCTAAGGTAAGAGAGCTACAACACATGCAAATGGCTAATATGCAGCTGCCTGAATACTACCCTATTTTATACAAAACTAGAGCTGTTTAACAATAAACTTCAAAAAGATTGCATTTTTTTGTTTTTTTTTAATCTTCTAATAAATGTAATAAAAATGGTGGGGTTCCCCTTGAAACTTGAGCCATGCGGTCCGCAGACTTCCCATTAATGCACTTTTCTCAAGTTCTGAGTTTAGCATCATTAGCATTTGCAGTAATCCTATTTTACATGATTATATATATATATTATATATTATATATATGCGAGAGAGAGCACAAGTCCCAGAGTTTTCTCCAGTACGTATGTTTTAATCCTGGCTGTGTGCGTTGTGAAGCCGCAGCGCTGAAACACTCCCTGGTTGTTAGGTTCATTACACAAAGAGCTTTTTTTTTCTTCTTCTTCTTCTTTTCGGATTCCATTTTTCCCCATAGTGAAGCATCACTAACATTACCCCCACCTACGGCCCAGGGAAAGTAATTGTCAGAACGGCCTTTGTCTGAATCAACAGACTACGCTTGTAGGACTTGATTAGCAGGTTGGACGCAGTAGCTAGGAATGGCTTTGTTAATGTATCCAGAGATTTCGAAATCCAATTTGTTACCTTTTAATGGAATTCACACATCTCTTGGGGGAGAAAACCGACACAGCGGCAAGGGAGCCATGAGATGAAGATGTTTAAAACAGCCCTTCACCTTGTTACTCAACCAGGCATTCAGTAAATGTAATACTTTTTTTGGATTTAATATTTAAAGCAAATGAACTTGCATTTCTCAATATATATATGCTTCTAAGCTGATGTTATCACGTCCATCCAAATAGTGTACTTACACAACTATTTTTGGTCCGTTGTGTCCCATGCTGCAGGCACGTAGATGTATCCTCATGTAGAGCATGTATCCTCGTACAGCGCATGTATCCTCGTACAGCGCATGTATCCTCGTACAGCGCATGTATCCTCATATAGTGCATGTATCCTCGTACAGCGCATGAATCCTCATACAGCGCATGTATTTATTTGGAATTCATCTACCCAGGGGGTCTTGTGCAAATCCACAAACTCTCACTTTAAGCTCGTTGTAAATTTTTTTTTGCCCTAATTATTTGGGAAATCCCTGCAGTTCTCTGCAAGCACTTTATGGTATGAGAAGGATTAACCATACAAACCCAAGAATGCAAAAGGGGATTTTTTTTTTGTAAAGTAGATTTATGGCCATGCAAAACAAGTATATGTTCTAAAAAAAAAAAAAACATTTAATTGCTGTCCAAATAATTGCACAAATGTGTCCTAATTAGTTATTGGTCCACATCTCCTGGTCAAATCAGGGCATGTTCAGCAAATGAGGTCTGCAAAGTTGCTCAACGATATTCAAGGGGGCAACTTAAAACATTCTTTTTCCTTATTTGTAACAAGCATGGACAGTTGGCAGGAGATCCCATCAGTCCTTTGGCTTGTTATCTTTGCTTCTTTGCCCTGGACAAAAAAAAAATGCAAAAGTAAGCATTAAGTAGCTTCTGCTGCAACATCAGAAGTACTTCCTTTAATATAGGGAGGAAAGGAAACCTATTTAAACAATATATATATATACCTGGCGGGATACATTTTAAATCTATATAGAGAAGGAATATTATGGGAATCTTGAAGTGTTTTTTGATGTTCGTTGTGTAAGCATGCAGCATGAAATGATGAAGGAAAGTCTTTGAAATGATGTGAAGGCTGGGTCATGGGTTTGGCAGCCTTTGCTCTCTGAGTGTTGTCGGACTACAAATCCCATTATCTGCTAGCTGCTCAAGACTAATGGGTATAGCTGGGAACTGTCTGGGATTGTGTGTAATTCTTGCTACGTTGAGAAACTGTGAATGCAAAAACAGTCAGCTAGGAAGAGTTTTTTGTTTGCTTCCAAGCAGAGGTAGGTGTCCTGAACCCACACTGATCCCTCCAGTTATAGTCTGTGGGGGACCAATGTCACGACAAGCTAGGGTTTATTTTGTATTTATTTTTCTAGCACCAGTGAAACGAACAGCATTCGTCTTAATGATCTCTTAGGTGAGGCCTATTACACCATGTAACCCACATTGGTAGGCAGCGTTCCCAATGCATTCTCCCCTAGCAGCTGGCTGAACCAACATAGCCAATCGGTTCTGCAGAGTGTTTCTGTAGTCAAACATGAAAAGGGCTATAAACTGGCATGGGAAGAGGAGGGTTGGAGTCTACCGTTGTACTGGTACCTTGTGTTACTCGCCGCATTACCTGTATCGCCGTAAACTTGTTCCATTAAATAGTGTTTCTTTTTAATCCTGCAGATGAAATCACTGCTAGCTTCCGACGCTTTGGTCCTCTTATTGTGGATTGGCCACATAAGGCAGAAAGCAAATCTTATTTCCCCCCAAAAGGTAAGAAATAAGAGTCCAGAGTTAATGCCAGTGAAACCAGACTTGGTATATTATAACACTCAAGACCAAAAGCAGTATTTCTGAAGCCTTTCTGTTTCTTCAAATCCAGGTTATGCATTCTTGCTTTTCCAAGATGAAAGCTCCGTTCAGGCTCTGATTGACGCATGCATCGAAGAGGATGGCAAGCTCTACTTGTGCGTGTCAAGCCCTACCATTAAAGACAAGCCTGTGAGTATATTCTAGTTTAAACCGTTCTTGGTGCCTCGCTACATATCTGCCTGATAACAGTTCTCGTGTACTAGGTAGAACTGTCTCCTCTTCATACAAATAAATCCATGCCAAGAGGCTCACGAGTTCCTTGACGCCATTCAGTATTTTAAAAAACACGCTTAATTATTTTAACAAAGGGTGTGTTGCTGCTTCACTTGTAAGCTATCCAGGGGAAGCAATAAGTAATACATATGGAGGCAAAGATGTTGAGGGTTCGAAAATAGGAATGTTTTGGATCTGAGATTCCTTTGGATTTCTGTGACATGTTTACATGTTTCCTACATGAATTTATCAAGAAATTGCACACTGCACATGCGTCCTTCAGGTTTGAAGATATGCGCAAACATACACTGGCATAAAATCATTTTGAGTCAAAAACTATCCAGTTGAGTCCAGCTATCGTCACATTTAATTAAAATGTTTTGCATGCACTGTGATGCGGGACTAGTTGTATGGCTGCGGTCATTTAACTGATGAGGGTTAAACCTCTGGAAAATTAAAAATATTAATAATTGTGACTTCTGTCCCTGTCCACATACATTTTTATATATTTATCCTCTTTATTCGCCAAATCATACAATTTACCATGTTTTACAGGTCCAGATCCGTCCCTGGAACCTCAGTGACAGCGACTTTGTGATGGATGGCTCGCAACCTCTTGACCCACGCAAAACTATTTTCGTAGGAGGGGTTCCACGACCACTACGAGCTGGTATGTCATTTATCACTCCTTAAATAATGTGCCGGTGAAAAGCTATGAGCACTCTTCAGGGGCAGTCGGTTATATGGCTACAGACCATTCATCTGATGCATTTCGAATGTTTACTGCTTTGTGTCATTCGCAATGTACGTAGCGCTTACGATGCTACTAACCTGTTTGCTCTGTCTACTTTTAAGTACCTAGCAAAAATAAGGTCAGCAATAATCACCTTTTGCCTCTATATCCACTTATAATATTATTATAATGTATGAAGTGGATATAGGGGCAAAAGGTGATAATTGTTAACCTTATTTGCATGTACCTACCCAGAATCCCTTGTGGTTATGGCAGCGCCATGAGTTTTCTGAGGGGAAAAAGCAAGCCTTCTGGCTTGTCTGGTGTCTGTAGATGAGTGTTTAATAATGCTTCTACTACCCCCTTAATTTTAAGTGGAACGGTTTTCCATCACCTTTACTTGCCATAACCTATGCGATTCTTTTAAGTACATAAGTAAATGTGGGGGGGGGAGTGAGACAAGAAACCTAAGATAGAAAGTAAATATAGAAAGATGAAAAAACCTATAACAATGTTAAAAATAATGATTTGTTGAAAATTATCAACTTGGTTAATGAATGCAGCTGGTATAATAGCTTAGGTAGATTGATAGTCTGTTCCTCTTCTCATTCAAAAATGATTGCATGTAGGGAAAGGAAGTCAGAGAGCAGTATGTCACCATGCATTGATCTCAAAATGTGAAATAAAATACCCTCATTAAATATTAAGAAAATGCCATGATTAATTAATGAAGTCGGTCGATCTGATGAATGCCATAAAACAATGAGACTTCCTGAGTCAAGGTTGTAACATCCTTTTTTGCGTTGTCTGGTCATAAGAGATTAGAAATGTAAATTCTACGTGATGTATAGTTCTCATGTAAAAAGCAATTTGTGTACATTCAATTTCTATTAGTAATACATGATAGTTTGTATACTGTTTTGTCCAGGATTGATAAAGAATTGATGAACATTATTATTCTTTTTATTGTAAAACCATATACAAGTCCCCATGCATAGTCTAACAAAAAGTGAGTTGGTTCGATGTCCTTATCCAAGTGAATATGTAATCATTCAAATAAAATTAGCAAACTAACCTGGTCTGCTCTTTAGGCAAGAGAGCAAAGTGTATGGTTTGCTAAATAATGCACCCATCGTACATGACATTGTACACTGCTGCGTCTGTATAGAAATAGAATATATATATATATATATATATATATATATATATATATATATATATATATATATATATTCGTTTAAGCACTATATTGATTTTGACTTTGTGTTTCAGTGGAATTAGCGATGATAATGGATCGTCTGTATGGAGGAGTATGCTACGCTGGCATAGACACGGATCCTGAGCTAAAATACCCCAAAGGAGCCGGCCGTGTTGCATTTTCCAACCAACAGAGTTACATAGCTGCTATCAGTGCCCGCTTTGTTCAGCTGCAGCACGGAGAGATAGATAAACGGGTGAGTCGCTGTGTGGCCTTTTTATTTGTGATGGATTATTCTACTTTGACTTGTGATGTAATGGCATATTTTTTCACTTGATTTGCGGAGATAAAAACCTATTGCCAAACATCAGAACACTCTATAATCCATAAACCTGTATAGTGTGAAGATTTAAGTTTTGAAATAGAATCGCTACTGCAGACTAGAATTTTATTCACTATGTGTTTTAGGCCAATATGTCTTTACATTTTCGACTCTAGCAGGCTGTTTTTATATTTAAGTATATGTATATTATATATTTGGTTGAGATTTGCAGGGCCCTACTATATATACTGAATTATGTATACATTTACACACTCTGTATTGCCACCATTTATGGTCCTTGGAACCGCTGGCTTTTTATGCCGCAGGAATTATCATATGGACTGAATCTTAATATACACACGCATTTCAACCTGCTACCTGTTCCTCCTTTTTTTACGTTGTGCCTTTTGAGTGTGCTGTTGCTCTTAGACAAATAATAATGCAAGCTGCACTGTCTAGTATGTTAAATAGATGAACCTTAGCTGATTTGTCATTTTGTTACAAATAAACAAACTTTTCTATCGCAACTTGTGCTTGCAGGTGGAAGTGAAGCCATATGTCTTGGATGACCAGCTGTGTGACGAATGTCAAGGGGCTCGTTGCAGTGGCAAATTTGCTCCGTTCTTCTGTGCTAACGTTACCTGTCTGCAGTATTACTGTGAATATTGCTGGGCTGCTATCCATTCACGCGCTGGCCGGGAGTTCCACAAGCCACTGGTGAAGGAGGGAGGAGATCGCCCAAGGCATATTTCATTCCGCTGGAACTGAGCAGCTCCGTTGCTTAGCTCGCCTTGCAAGCATCCAAATAAGTGCACTCTTCTGTTCTCCCTCCCTTCTACCATCCTTAGGAACGCATGTCCCTTTGTCGTAGTCTGTATTTTAACAATAGTATAACGAAAGAATGACCTACACATAGGTATTTTGTAGAGTCTTGTGTCATTGAGAACTGTATTAGAACGCCTTTTTTTGTTCATAATGTCACTCTGATGCATGCAAGTTTCATGCTGTCCTTACTGAAAACCAAGGGAGCAGGGAGACTGCAACAATTAATATATAATTTTTTTAAATTTTTTATTTTGACTCAGAGGAGAGGTGAAGATAAGAAATCTTATTGCCCTAGAGAAAGCAAATGAGTATTTTTTTTATTAAATTATTAAATAAATATAATACTGTTTAATGTAACCATGCAACCACAATAACACTATTGGTCTGTTTGACACAGCTTATTTTTTACTTAGGGAGATTTTATTTTTATTTTGTTCCTTTTTTAATTTTCTATTTATTATTGTTTCTATTGTGTGTTTTGTTTTTTTCTTTCTTATACATAATTGGAAGAATTTGCATTTGCCTGTATAAAAAAAACAAAAAAAAGAAGATGGAAAAAAAAAATTGCAGAACGCAAATGTACTTATTGGGAGGAAATTCAAAATATAAAATAAAATGGCAAATGCCTCCAATATTTACCTATGTTTTTTTAAATTTATATTTTTTTATATCCTTGAATTGACATCTACAGAACTGGCTAAAATCTCCTTTGAGCTTTTGAGTATTTTAACAGTAATCTATTTGCATTTAAGCTTTTAAGAGAATGTAAATGCTGCGTGACGTTACTACTGAGGGGAGTGCACTTATTTATTTTTTCAGAAATAAAAAGAAAAAAATTATATATAATCTTAAAAAATAATTAAAGTGAATATCCTAAAACAAGTCAAAGCTCCAACCCTAAACTCCTACCAAAGCAAAAATAAATAGGATAAGTGATAGAAGGCAAGGATTTGCTCTCCGAAAGAACAAATGTATAGATTTTTTTTTATGGTTAATATATATCTGTATAGACCAGATTTACTTAACCCTTCATCAGGTGCCAGCTTTTGCTCTCCATTTTGACACTGAAAAACTTTAGATACCTCGAGCGTAAGATGATTTTGCGTACACTGTCTTGAGTCTGTACTGTAAGAAAGAGGCCTGTTTGTATGCTTAACCCCTTTATTGCCTACAAGAAGATACAGTGGATTGCAGTCAACATTAAACATATATAGTAGCCAGCTAAGGGGCTAATGAAGGTCTTTCATCGGCATAGTCACTTTACCCACCTGCATTGTCTGTTGACTCTAGAGGATGCAGTCTGATCTGCAGTAGTGTGTTCCTTGGTGTGATAAAATAAAACGTTTGTACTGTAACGTAGTTGGTCAAGACGGCCACAACTGCTTAGCACACAAAGGGTGCTGCCCTTAATGCAGTATTTCCAATGGCTGCCATTTCTTTTTACATAAGCTCCATTATCTAGCTGTCCCATTTAAATTTAAATGTCATCTTATCTTGGTACAGATTATATATATATATATATATTTTTAATGTATGTGCTAGAGTTTGAATGTGACTTGAAAAGTGTGCAAATGCTTATGGCGCTGAAGCGGCTTAGATAGTGGGTAATCTTTACTGTTTCGGTGTCTCAGTCCACACATAAAGCACTGCAGAATTGTCCTCGCCTGCAAAAGCCGAGCACAGACTCTTCCGTATAATCCTGTTCAAATATTGAATGCTTGCGCAATGTGAATTTAGAGTTTTTGTCGGTAAATATCTATCGGTTGTTGAAAGCATTCTAGGTTCTTATTAGAGTAATAGGGTGCCTGTTTTTTAGTTGTTGTAGTGACGTTGGGCTCAGTTGCGGCAATGCATTATTTTTCCAGAAAACCGTTTGTTTTCAGAATAGCTCATACTATTGGATAGTAACTGAAACACTATGCACAGGGCGATGACAAGAAGCTTAAAAGGGCCTTAGGTGTACATAGATTCTCAGCAGCTCTAACCAGAAGTTGATGTCGGCCTAAGAAGATGAGAATCGGCGATGGGAATAGAGACTAAGCCTTTTACCTGTAGCCGAGAATGTAGCTTCCGTGTTGCGCCGAATGGCATTTCTGTATCATCATCTCGATGGGTTTGTGGAAACCAAAGACTTGCTTCAGCGTTGCTGGTTACTATATCCAAAGTCTTGCTTTTCCAGCCCTAATTCCTTACCAACGTACAAAAGTAATATATACTTTGAGATATTTGCCTTTCATGAAACAAATCATCCATCAGTGCTAAACGTTTCCCAAAGCTAGTTTATATCACTCTTGCCGGTGTTTTTTTTATTTTTGTTTGTTTTTTTAAAAAGCAGTGCAAAATGGAGACATTTGCTGAAAAATACTGAAATTTAGAAAAGGGAGCTGCTCGTAAAACTAATCCCTAAACCACAATGTCAAAACGAAACAAAAAAATCTGCAGTGGGTGCTCTTGTATAATTCTAGTCAATGAAAACTCCAGACTTGTGGTTTTGTGTTAAGCTTTTTATGCTTTGGAATAGCTTGTAGGCTGGCGTTGGGTGTGCTAGAGTGCCATTCCTACCGATAAACAGTGGCAGTGATTTAACCTTTTCACTGCCAAAGGACAACAGATCACAATGGCTGACGTTGTACTGCAGGAACCTCTGCAGCAAAGGAACAGGGAAAAGGTTAACCCTCCAGAAATAAAACACTGTTTGGAAGCTAGCTTTTGACGAATATTTTTTCTTTTTTTTTTTATTTCCCTTTGTACATGACCTGCTGAATTTCGGTACAGTGTTTTTTGTAGCTAACTTATTTTTGTCATGCACATATTGTACACTTGTTATGCACTAATTTTATATATCTTATGTTTCCAGAAGTGAGCGTTTAGGCCCACTTTTCACTGGCGGGATATCTCTTTATGCAATACCTCAATTTTTCATATTGCAAAGAGTAGCTTTTTGTACTTTTATTACGGAGAGATCTTCATATAACTTCATTTTTTAAGATAAATAATTTTAATAAATTTTTATTTTCTTATTCTGCTTTTTATACATTTCAGTGCTCTGCATACATTTCGAATGATGGATGTCGTGCACTGGTAATGCTAATTCAGAATCTGCAGAGACACAAAAGCTCGCGCGGCTTCAGATATCCTAGCCCACACCAAACATTTGGTGTATAGTTCATTTAACAGTGTACAAGATCTAACCTTGGAAAAAAAACAAAAACGCATGAAAGTGATAATTTAATCTCGTCTTTTAGTCCCTTGGAAAAACAAAAAAAAAAATAGTAGTTTAGAGATATAATTTAAAAAAAAATGTATTCCGCTTCTTCGTATGTTTCATTTTTTCTAAAGAATTTACATAATTATACTAAATTTGCAGATTTTCTTTTGGTGAATGTTTAGCCATTTTAAATATTAATGAAAAATTTAATGTTAGGTGTTTTAATGCAGAAATACATCTGCAGTTTTTGAGAGAAACAAAAAAATATGAATTCAGTTTTAATTGAAAAGAAATATTCAAGAAATAAAACCAGAAAAACTGGTTCAAGATGTGTAATGTTAGTATGCATGACTAATATAACAAAAAAAACAAACAAAATGTTATTCTACTAATATACACTTGTTGTTATTGTGTGAAAAGCGTGTTTACAGAAGACTTGGTAACACTTCAATTTACAGAGTATAAAATGAACCTGCTTTCCTTTTAGTTTCCCTGTATATGGATTCATGGCTCCTAGTATAATGTATGCTACTAGTTAACCAACCTCTTCCGTGAATAAGCTGGGGTTAAGCATGTGATATATAGCATACACTTCTCGAGTCTCTTCATACCAATAATTTCCCTGTTCATTTTCTCGAACCCGCTTTCTGCTGAATGGGCCGCCGCGGCAGTGAGTAACATAGCTTAATATTCAGCAGCAAAGCCACTCAAGTAATCGCATACCCAGGGTGGAAGTGAAGCCGCATTACATTGTTTTTAACGTGATGAAAACCCTCACTGCCCAATGCTTTGGCCTAGTATATATATATAATATATATATATATATATACTTCTCCATACACAGACCTCTGCGTAATGCAACTTTAAACGTTTGTAGTGAATGACTAGCATTTTAGAAACAGTGCTTTTGGAAAGACTTGATAATCCCACTTTTTTTTTTTTGGTTTTGTTTTGTTTGTATTTTTTTTTTTCCTTTTTGGTTTTGAAGCATTAAGCCTTCTGTTTAAAGGTGATTTAAAACTTGAATGTGATAATGAATTGTGGCGAGTTGAACTTCAAGTTATGTGCAATACTTATTTCTGACGTTTGGAAGATCTTTGCAGTGTATTTCTTCATTGTTTTTAATTGCAGGCATTAAAATGTCGTTTTTTCTACTGTTCTAGTAATCCTTTCTTGCTGGTGTTTCTAAAGAAAAAAAAAAAAGAATCAGAAATCAATCTTTCTACTAATGTAAAACTGAGATTATTTTTTAAAGAAATGGAATTAAAGAGGTTTTAGTCATTTGGTGTTATTTTGTTACCTTCTTTTTAGCCTCTGGAGCCCTGGCAGAGCGTGGGTCTTATGGAGAACCACATGCCTCCAGATATACAAGGGTTAAAGCTACTGTGATTGATAACATTGTAAGAATTGGGACAATATTGTATTCAACTGTTTTATTTTTTATATCTTTAAATTTGAAAGCATAATTAGTTTTTATAATTTACATCAGATTCCTTTTGTTATATTTTTTGGAAGTGAAGCTATTAACAAGTGGATGTCTAGTTTTTACTAACCCCGATGTTCTCTTCTTTTCCAATGTATTGCTCATTTATCAGAAGGAAAAAACAAGTTATTTAAGTATGTCAGTTAATTGTACCACTTGGCTGAATTTACACATAGTTTTTACTGTGTATGGGGAGGTTGTAGTATTTATTATAGCATTTTAAATAAAGGTAATTCATTTTTTTATTAAAAGTCATTTTCACATTTAAGTTCATATTTTTGTATGTTCTACTCTAAGTTATATAACACAAGTTCCTTTTTTAAAGAGTTCATTTGTTGAAGTGCTAGTGAAATATTAATGTTATTAAATAGTTTGCAAATGACTATTTATACCAGTATGCATATAATTTTTAAATATTTGTAATGTGAGATGTTGAATGAATAAACTTTTAACTCTAAATTTATTTAAGAATGTGGGTTGTTGTGTTTTTCTTTTTCAATATTTTCTTGCACTAACTACACAAGTTTTTTTTTGTTTTTTTGTTTTTTTTAGGGCAGCGACTAGAGTTGTTGCTATAGGGTAGGGATTTCTCATATATCCCATTGGTATCTGGTATTTGAGTACTCACTTAGAATGCCTTTAGGGCTGTAGAAAACTGATACAATGATACCCACCAAACATTCTGAGTGCCTAGAAAAGAGATCGGGGGACTTAAAAGGAAAAGTGTAACTTGGGAGGTATGCATTAAAAAGTCTGTGAATGTGCAAAACTGTTTTTAGAGCTTGCTTATACATGTCGAGTGTCAGTTTTTATAGTTTTGCATAGACTGTTCCTCTTTGACACTTTTCCTGCTTTACTACTTTTAGCAGAGATGGCTTTATTTATCATTTGTTCCCGTATTCATTTATCATTTGTTCCCCTATCATATGTAATGTGTTTACAGATTTAACTAACATTTATAAAAGTATTCAAATTCTCCTTATGTGTATATGGGGGGGGCTGCATAATTCCATTCCATTAAGTTATCTCCCTACTTTTCTTGATTTTTGATGTTGAGGCAAACGTTGTATTAGGACAAGGAGAATATCAGGACAGGAAGTAATTGGGTAATGCTGGACCTGCCACTCAGACACAGATCATGACTTACACAAGGTTAATGGACAAAATATACTTATACTATTTCTTGAGCCTTGAATAAAATGATGAAAGTGGTATTGCCAGTTTAGCTTTGAAGAAGACTTTTTTTTTTTTTTTTTTTGGAAGACTCGTTTTATCTGCAGACATGGAGGCTAACGTTGTAGGCAGTCATGATATTTTACAATGTTGAATAATAGGAGTGTTGCACTGTTTAATAACACCTTTGTGTAGTAACACCAATTTGAAGAAATACCGTATTTGCTCGATTATAAGACAAGGTTTTTTTCAGAGCAAATGCTCTGAAAAATACCCCTCGTCTTGTAATCTGGGTCGTCTTCTAATCAGACCTCAAATGAGGTCTGACTATTAGACTAAGATATAGGGGGTTAAAGGGCATAACATGGGGCAGAGTGGCATATAGGAGGGTATAAGGCATGCCTGGGGGCAGATGTGCATAAATGGGGCAGGTTGGTAAATAAAAGGAAATTAAAAACAAAAAAATAGTTTACATGAATTATTATTTACTAGTAAAACTTTTTTTCTGTAGGGTCGTCTTATAATCAGGCTTTTTCTTTTTTTCCTAAATTAATATTCAGATTTTAGGGGGTCGACTTATAATCAGGGTCGTCTTATAATCGAGCAAATACAGTACTTATATTTAATGCTGTAAGTAATCAAACCACCTTTTGATCTTAAAAAAAGAACATAAAACACTTAAAAAAATTGGATGTGTTTTCCAGCTTCTTAAAGAGAAACTTGCATGTTAGATCTGACCACTGTTAATTCCACTTCGCATGACTTTCCTGCTCAAACATCACACTGTATATCCACAGGCACTGCGATAGTCAAGATTGTGCTAAAATAACAGAACAAATATGCAGCTGGCTAAAAATATTGTATTATCTAAAATGTTTTAAAACAGAAAAAAAAATATTTTTGGAAATTCATTTTTAATGTGAAATATGGAGATTCGTTTTTAATCCCTTGACGACAACTGACATGCCAGGCACGTCGCACAAAAACATACGGTTAACAATTGCCATGCCAGATGGTGTCTAGTTTTCAAAAATATATGGTTTAACAGGGTAAGTTGAATTAGCCGGTTTGAAAGATGTCCTAAATAGCACATGGGCACAGGATGAACAGATTAAAAAAAGGTTTTAAAATAGCAATACGCTACTTGTACTTATTGCCCTTAAACATTTGGTGTTTCTAAACTCAGGACAAATATTAGAATCTGCTTAGCATTTTTTTTGTAAATTAGGTGATATGATCATATACTAGTATCTAAAGAAAGCCCTTCTTGCCTTAAAAAAGAAATACAAAAGCATTGGGTGAGTCACTATAGAGAACCTTCACAATGGGCTATTTATTCTGGGTCAGCACATTAAGAAAGGTATACAGAATATATTATATAATATATATAGTATGTATGAGGTATTCCCAAAATCGGGGAAAATTAATAAATTTTGGAGTATTGCTCTTCAGCCATGTTTATATTTCTTTTAGTGGGAATACATGTGTCAGAAGAAAGCTTTGTGTGCTTTGAAAAAAGTATAATCTGTGTGAGTGTATTAACCAGGAAACCTAGTAAATTTTAAAACAAAGTTCCTTACTCCAGAGACTGACTTTGCAGGATCCATATGTCCATCTTCACTAGAGACTTTATTGCCGAGGTCCTTATGGATATCCATTAGAAATACAAGTTAGTGGTGACATTTTCTGTCACTGGGGATTATTTTCTAAGCAACTGATCAAAACGTTGTTTGACTTGCTTTGTCATCTATTAAACCGCATTGTGTTCTAAATATTATGTTCACCTATTACATCACTTACTCTGCATTGCATAAAATTAGAGATGTGTTGCTTTTGTTTAATTGTCCAAGTTTTTTCTTACTCTCTTTCAACTCATTTGTGGAGGCAGGTGAACCCACTACTCTTTTCCGATGTCAAAACCATGACCTTGTTCTCTAGATACCACAAAAGTGTAAAGGCATCATGCAGCTATAATAAACATTATAATTTGTATGTGTGATGGCTGGAACGTCCCTTTAATGTCAATGTTATTATTATCTTTTATGTGTATAGCCCCAACAATTTACACAGCGCTTAATACAATACATATATTCAAGGGGTATGACAGTGCTTACAGGCTCTAAGATGCAATAATTACCAAAAAGCAATTTTGTTACAAAGTATCAGTTCCCCATGTGTTTAGCTAATCCAGTTGAAATCTAGCAGACTGTCAAAACTCAGATTTGCAATCGTAATATAACTCAGCAGACTATGGAAAAGGAGCTCAGAACAGCGTGGAAGATGTCCTGCTCGTCCACTCATTTCTTTTTGCTTGTTATGAACAAGTTAATTGTTGGTAGATAAATAAATTGACTTCGAGACTTCAACAATATAAATAGATGCAAAAAAATGCAAAAATAGTGGTATATTCACTAAACTGTGACTTGCAATGAAGTGCATTATAAAGGACTCAAGTATCTCCAGGAAGGATGGCCTAGTTCAGGGGTGTCCAACCTGCAGCCCTCCAGCTGCTGCAGGACTACATCTCCCATAATGCTCTTTCAGCTAAGGGGCTGGCTGAGTTGTATGGGTGATGTAGTCCTGCAACAGCTGGAGGGCCGCAGGTTGGACACCCCTGGCCTAGTTGGTTCTGTATAATACATAGTCAATGCGACGACTTTGTCTCATTACAATGTACTGTAAAATTTACATTCTTAATCCAATAATTTAGACAGGACATTGTGAATGTACTTCAGCAACAGCCTTGTAAGGAATTAAATGTATGTCATGATATTGCTCAGCACCGCAGTAGTCCATATTTGGATTAGAATATGAATCATAGTAAATAATGTTAACAAAGAACCATTTGGTTTTGTTTCCCTTCAGGGGAACTATCTATGGGAAGGCTTTGAGTCTTTACCAATATTAAGATGGTGTTTGTAATGCTGCATTTAGTTTAGTGTTCAGCACTTTCTAGTGATTTTTTTCTAAAATGATTCTCATTTATATAGTTTATAATTTAGTATTAAAAAGTTTAGTTTTTCCAACTTGGATTATTTACTGACAGATTTACTGGGCCCTGTGTCATTTGATGCAGTATGGTTGTTCCATATTTCTATTTAACCGAACAAAACTGTATGTTTTTGATTACTAGACAACCAGTGGTATTTGCTTAGTGGTATATGGACGTGCTTTATTACAATGTCACCAATGTTTCCTCTGACTGGATATGTGCACGAAAGGTGGGCCCATATTTTAATTTAATCCAAGAAAACTAAATTTGGAAAGTAGACAGCCCAGGGTTTTTTGCATCTGTTTTCACATCAACACCTTCCAAAGCTGGTGATAAATGTTTTTTTTTCTCTCCAAAAAATGCAATTACCCCGTTTTTTTCTCTGACTAGATATGAACATGAATGAAAAATGTATTCTGGATTCAACAATGTCCCATATACACAGGTTTCACATGATCATGAGAAATAACATGGTCTAAATTGGAACATATGCATTTTTGTTTTTCAAACTTGGGATTTCTTCTGATGGATTTTCTGAGCACATGCCTCATTTGAGGCAGTATGGTGGTCCTATAGATTTGTGGAGAAAGAGAACCATTTCTGCGCCTCTCTTTCTCCACAATCCATCTGAATTATTGTGGCCTCTCGGTGGAGATAGCACTCTTCCTATTCCTTTATTAGGGGGAAGAGGATGTGCCTGGAGGATACGCTCTTTTGTGGAGGTTCCCCGGGAGACTAGGTTCAGGGACAAAGACAGAACAAAGAAGACCAAGAAGCGGAGCTGTGGGGCAAGGAGACAGGTACACGAAAGCAGTTAGCGGAGAAGTTAGGGAGACATTGAGAGAGTGAGTGAGAGAGTGTAAAAGAGCATGAGACTGGATGTAGGTGAGTGACAATGAATTAATAAATATGCAAATCATGAGAAAAAAAGAAATGAAGATACCCTTTCCCATGTTATACAGGAAATGTGGGTTTTAATAGGTATATATTTTTGCATTATGGGCATAATTAAATTCATTATGTAGCTACAATTACATAGGTTTATTTAGTGTATAGGACTGTAAAATGTAATATTAAGAGAACGTGACAGATCTGCTTTTATCTCCAGATGGTCAGAACAATGATTTCTATGACCATGTGCAATAGCTGCATCAGAAGGGTCACAGTCATTTTTTTGTGACATCTGGTATGTATTCTCTTTGGTATACTGACCAACTTCACTTTTGGAGATGACTTAATGTAATCAGTGTGTGATAATTGCAGTAAATGCTTTTTTTAAAAGTCTCAGGGAATATGTTTTGTTAATATAGGCAGACTGCCTTCACATTCTTTACATCTGGGCCCACCACTATTTTTTTTATTATTGAAGCTACATTTTTACCCACTGACAATTATATATTTTAAAATGCATTCATGACAATAAAAACTTGTAACACATAATGATGCATAGTTTGTCTCAGGTTACAAGTGAAAAGTGCAGTTTTTTAAGACGGTTGTTGTCACAGCTTATGCCATAAAATATTTATTAAAGGTACCTATCACTTGTGCTTTTTGTACCTTTCGAGACAATGGCTGTTTTAACATTTCTGTGGTGCTCATGTTTAGCTGCAATTTTCTTCTCTCTCATTAGGCGAACCCACACAAATTATATATTGTTTTTTCAGGACAAGAAGGGCTTTCTTTAGATACCATTATCATATTATATAAGTTACTATAAATATATATATATATGTATAGGGTGAAAAATTGAAAAGAAAACAAACATCAAAACGCTCTTAAAGAACTTAAATAGTTTATTGCATCAAACACAACAAAAGGACATATATTTAGCTTCCGGCTGCTTCAGCAATCATGTCAGCATCAGTCTACACCTATGATGCATAGTATATTACACAAGGATACAGTCCCACATCAATTGGGGGAGAGGTGAAGTTCTCTGGCAGGTCATGTCCACGGAGAAGCGGATAAAGAAAGAAGATACAAGGATCGGCGGAAGAAAAAAAAAACAGAACAAGAAGATGCAAGACAGGAAGCAGAGTTGCACGGCAAAAAGACAGGGACATGGAAGCTCCTGGCGGAGAAGGTGATGGTGAATTAGAGTTTAGGAGAACGTGAATGAGTGCAATGTCAGAGTCTCTTACTGCAGGTGATGTCCAGGAGCAGGAGAGATAGCCGCACACACGTGCAAACAGAGAAACTGTTCCAAGCAGTTGATGATGGGAAAAACAGTGAATGACTGCACAAGGGCAATAATTCCAAAAAGTGTAATAAAAGAAGATGAGGCAAAAGATGTAGTCAACATATAACCACAAACAGAAACTTTAGGTACATTGAAGAAAAGGAAGTGTGGCTAAATAAAGGGATCACGGTGGGCATCCCACACCTTGAGAATGTATCTTTAATTTATTTGTTGCTGGCTTGCTATTGCATCTCTATAGCAACACTAATACCCAGTCTGTATGGAGTCAAGCCAAGCCCCCCTAAGGCAACCTGAAAGCATAGGCCATCACACTTGGGAGGTGCGTAAAAGCGAGACATGACATTGAAAGTGTGAGAGTGTCTCTTCCTCACTTTCCTGTCCTGCAATCTATTAAGAACTGTTTTTACATTTTATTTGGGTATTTAACCCCTTTACATTCAATGTAACTAGTCAAATCTGATCTTTTACTAAAATACTAGGGGTGGCTGGGTTCAGATCACGAGCAATCTCACCAAGATATAATTAAACCAAGGACATCCCCTGTCCTGACACCTGGGAATGGTCCCATTCCAAAAAAGACCTTGTATGGAAATTTTTAGTAGGGGAAATTGATTGATTAGAAAGAAACAAAAACAAATCCATTAGGTAAAACATGGAACAGTCAATAAACAAATGTAACAGTGTGGAGGTCAACGAAACTTTGCCTTTCATGAGTTTATCCTGCACATCTGTAGGTGTATCAAACAGGTAAGTCTGGTCTTCATGTTGAATCTTCAGTTAAGCCATATACATGAGGAAGAAATATATTCCCATATTATCCAACATTTTACACACAGGTGAAAACACCCTTCTCCATGATGTGACCAGCAGGGAATAATCTTGAAAAAGAAGCAGTTTGTAGTTTTCATTTGTTAGTTCGCCCTTAGATCTGCAAGCCACAAGAGTCTTAGACTTATTATGAATATTTAGCAATTTGAAGATGACTGGTCTGATTTAGCCTTCTTTTTTTCCTGACCCAAGCGATTAGTGGGTGATCTTCTGGATGGTCCAATCCCAAGATGCCCGGGAGCTATCGCTAGATAGTCTTTAGAAGTTGGTGAGCTTTGACGTGTTGGGGCAGACTGAGAATTTTCAAGTTGTTTCATTTACTCCAATCAACCTTCATCATAAGAAGTTGTATGGTAGATGATTGGTTCCCTTGCGTAACCGTATCCTCCAGGTCACTATGGAGGTGTTCTAGGTCAGTGATGTTAGTAGTAACCTGGGCAAAGGAATCTGGCATGGTGGTGCTGTGTGTGAAAACATATGAACAAGTACGTGTGATTGAGTGAATTAATTAGTATTAGTGAATTGAGTGAATGAATGAGTATGTGTGTGATAGCACAGATATGTACGTGGGGGGGCAAGCATGGTACAGGGAGGCTGTTTGGGCCAAAGGTGTCACAGGGGGGCTGTTTGAGGCAAAGGTGGCACAGGGAGGCTGCCTGGGGCAAAGGTGGCACAGGGGGGCTGTTTGAGGCAAAGGTGGCACAAGGAGGCTGCTTGGGGCAAAGATAGCACTGACATGCTGTCTGGGTGCCAGGGCTGATTTTTGAGGTTAGCGACCTGGGATCTGTGTCAAAAATGTAGGGGTTCCATGCATTATTTTTGTGACCTATACAATGCTGAGTTTGGGATTTTTCTGTTGATCTATACCTACAAGGCTGGGTTTGTGTGTTATTAATTGCTCTGTACCTACAATGCTCTGCTTCATGTGTTATTTTTTTAATACCTGCAAATACAGGGTTTGTATGTTTTATTTAGTTGATGTATACCTGCAATGCTGTATTTCCATATGTCTATTTGATCTATACCCTAAGCACATGAGGGAAGAAAAGAGAGGTGTGGCACAGTAAAGGAGGGAACTAAGGCACTCTTGGGGAGATGACGGGGGAGGGGGCACCACAGGGGTGTCCCACAGAGGAGTTGTAGTGTGATTGTATGTCACGGAGGTGGCAAGCAAATGCTTGCCCAGGGTCCAATCAACAATATTTGGCTTAAAATATGGCATTTGTTTTCATTTCATTTGTTACAATAATGAACAAACACAATCTGTTTTAACTAATAACACACAAATGATTGTATTGTTCTTGTCCATATTGAATACATCATTCAAACATTCAAACAATCACTTCAACAAAAGCTAATTAGAGTAAGGAGTTAGCTAACCTGGAGTCTAACTGGCGACAGGGTCATGGACAGCCAAAGCTCATTGATGCACGTGGGGGACAAAGGCTGGCCCGCGCGATCAAATCCAACAGACTAGCTACTGTAGCTCAAATTTCTGAAAATGTTAATGCTGATTCTGATAGAAAGGTGTCAGAATTGTTTGTTGCGTATGGGGCTGCGTAGCCACAGACCAATCAGGATGCCCATGCTGACCCCTGTCCACTGCTGAAAGCACCTACACTGGGCACGTGAGCATAAGAACTGGATCACGGAGTAATGGAAGGAGGTGGCCTGGTCTGATGAATCACGTTTTCATTAACATTGTGTGGATAGTCGGGTGTGTGTGCGTCTCTTACCTGGAGAACACACAGCACCAGGATGCATCACTAAAGTCTTGGTGCCAGATGCCACAGCACACCTTCTGAGGTCTATTAGGCAGGTTATCATAATGTTATGGCTAATTGGTATAAACTAAATGTAATTTTATTTACATATAGAAATAAGCAAAATATTATTAAAACCCCACCTTTTTGACTATGTCATAAGAGTATCCCCCCATTATTTTGCTTCTGCACTACTGTTAAGCAGGGCACTACATCCAGGTGTCCTTATAACTGTGGCACTCAGCAGGGTCCTATAATGCTATGCTACATGACCCAAGGTATTAGGATGGCAACTCACATTGCACTGAAGAGAGAGGGGGCTTATATGGTGATAGAGTGTGTGTTAGTTTATGGTGGTAGAGTGAGTATGCGTATTTGAGCGAGTTTGGATGTTAGTGTGTGTGTTAGTTATGGGGACTCAGGGGCCCAGGAGTCACCAAAGAAATCCTGCACCCAGGCACTGGTTTTGCCACTAATCTTAGCCTTCATGAGGTAAAATTTGAACCTAAATTTCTCCAAAAGAATTACACTGTTATGTACACAAGCTATCAATACTTTCAAAACATGAATTCACTTATGCTAAAAGATGTAATAGCAAACATTTCTCTTTTAAGTGACTAGGGTACTTCTGCCATCAATCCACCTGGAAATGAACAAAAAAATATTTATTATGCATAGATTATCTCAGAAATACCTAACATCAAGACTAAAGTGCATTTCCCTACCTCATTGCTTGACAGAAGTGAGTTCAGCTGATAGACTAACATCTCTTTGTGAGAACACATAGGGAATGGTGCCCACTGCATTGAAAACCTGCTCAGACCACTATCCAAAAAGGCATTTTGCTGGCCACAGGAAATTAAAGAGGAATAAAAGCCCTTGATGGTCCAGATGAAAGAAATGGATGACATCATGTCTTCTACTGCAACAAAATGAATAGGCACAGCTGAGCTCACCCATTTGGTTGGCACAAAACAGCCATTAACCCTTTTATTTAATTTTAACGCTCCATTTGGCTGACTTAAGAGGAATACAAACTAATAAATGTGAATTGGTACAAAAATGCTTTTCCACATACATTTAGCATTTAGTTTATATCTGACTTCCACTATTTGTTATTTTGTTATTGCAATGTTGGGTTGTAAACGTTCATTGAGGTTGAGTAGTGCTATGTGTGCTCTGATTGTGCCACATTCTGCCATGGGTAGATTTAACTTTTTCCATAAACACAGGGGAACCCGTGAGAAACTAAATTAATACACCAGTATCGGTGTGAGAAAACTCTTGTATGTTTTGTTTGCTTTAAAATATAAAATATGAAATAATATTGCTTTATGAATCGATGAAAATTATTTCACAGTTATGCCTCTTTGGCTCCTATATCACTTGCATTTTTAGATGCAGGATCAACCCACTTATCAAGAAACAGTTGGGCATGTGGCATGTGCAAAGAGATAGAGATGGTGAATTATGTGCATGGGTGCCTGTAAGGGGGGGGCAAGAAGGGGGTACTTGCCCCCCCATGGAAATGTTCTGACTCAATCCATAAAAAGACAAGGGTATTTTTAATAATTTAATTGTTTATCTTACCAAGTAGGGATGTTCTGGACAACCTCCACAACAAATCTATTTCAAACTCTCCTGCCTCCAATTTCATTTAAAAACCAGGTCAGCCATTGCACGACCACACTGACAGAATCTCGCGATGCGGCTGAATATTAGACAGAAGCCACAGGGTGTGCAAGACATCAGGTGACCTGGTAACATCGGTCTCAAAGAGATCCCTGCAGAGCAGTCCTGGATTCCTGCACAAGGCTAGCCCAGGCAGCAATAATAAATAAAACAGACAAGTGTGTGTGCTCTACAGGTGAGGCTACTGCAGTATTAACTGTGATGATCAATGATTTTGGCACTGGAAGCGCTCCATATCATTCTGATGATGCCACGGCCCATAGAAGGAACACAGCAAAGGAAAATATTATTTGATCCCTTGCTGATTTTGAAGATTTACCCAAGCAATCAATCAATCAGATTCCACCAAGGCCAAGAGCTGTCCAAGGATGGCAGGCACAAGATTGTAGACCTACATAAGGCTGGAACGGGCTACAAGACCATCGCCAAGCAGCTTGGTGAGAAGGTGACAACAGTTGGTGCGATTATTCGCAAATGGAAGAAACACAAAATAACTGTCAACATCCCTCGGTCTGGGGCTCCATGCAAGATCTCACCCTGTGGAGTTTCAATGATCATGAGAATGGTGAGGAATCAGCCCAGAACTACACAGGAGGATCTTGTGAATGATCTCAAGGCAGCTAGAAAACACCAAGAAAACAATTGGTAACACACTACGCCGTGAAGGACTGAAATCCTGCAGCGCCCGCAAGGTTGCCCTGCTCAAGAAAGCACATGCACAGGCCCGTCTGAAGTTTGCCAGTGAACATCTGAATGATTCAGAAGAGAACTGGATAAAAGTGTTGTGGTCAGATGACCAAAATCGAGCTATTTGGCTCGCTGTGTTTGGAGGAGGAGGAATGCTGCCTATGACCCCAAGAACACCATCCCCACTGTCAAACATGAAGAAACATTATGCTTTAGGGGTGTTTTTCTGCTAAGGGGACAGTACAACTTCACCGCATCAATGGGACAATGGATGGGGCCATGTACCGTTAAATCTTGGGTGAGAACATCCTTCCCTCAGCCAGGGCATTAAAAATGGGTCGTAGATGGATATTCCAGCATGACAATGACCCAAAACACACGACCAAAGCAACAAAGGAGTGGCTCAAGAAGAAGCACATTAAGGTCCTGGAGTGGCCTAGCCAGTCGCCAGACCTTAATCCCATAGAAAATATGTGGAGGGAGCTGAAGGTTCGAGCTGCCAAACGTCAGCCTCGAAACCTTAATGACTTGGAGAGAGTCTGCAAAGAGGAGGACAACTACAAGAAATGTCTGTGATTGCCCACAAGGGTTTTGCCACCAAGTACTAAGTCATGTTTTGCAAAGGGGTCAAATACTTATTTCACTGGGTAAAATGCAAATCAATTTATAACTTATTTGAAATGCGTTATTCTGTCTCTCGCTGTTTAAATAAACCTTCCATTAAAATGATAGACTGATCATGTCTTTGTCAGTGGGCAAACATACAAAATCAGCAGGGGATCAAATAATTTTTTCCTTCACGGTATTAGCTTCACCCATGCTCCATTTTATCCTGCCTATACCCTACTTATTGGGCAGGGCAGAATCATGGTATTTACTTACATGTTAATGTATTAGGTCTACACAGACTTTCATAATAAGAAAACATGCACATCTTTTAAAATGTGTCAAAACTGCTTGTGATAAAACACCCACGTATTTTATGGCCCTGTGAGCACACTCATTTAGTTACATTTGCATGGAAAAATTCAATAAATACACTCATTATACCATACATTATTTTGTGGGTCTGTTACGGTAAATTCAAACTGAAAATTCACAAGAAAACTTTTTTTTTGTGGATTTAAGTTGACAAGGACACTGCATAGTTGGATTTTATGTCCTACTTCATTTGACTGCTTGTTTAGCTCCATTTAGTGCTTTTTATTGACATTCTCATTTGGTATTATATTTCCTCTGTCTGTATCATTTCTTTGCCTCTTCTCAATTGATGATTACTTTTTATTTTTTCTTTCATCAGATTATAGTTATTAGAAACCTTCTATTTGTATTTTAAAATAACACACAGGCTGCATATATGAAAAAGCATTCCCACCTCAACATACTTGAACTATGTATTGTTGTTTTGTCCAGGCAAGGTTGTGAACATTGTCAATACATTTTTTCACATTAAACGGGCAGACAGAATATGACATAGGGTTCTGGCATTATTAGTCATACTACCTTTTGGTAAAAGATGATACTGGAGACAGGCTGGGGGTAATTTACAACGATTAAGTCTGGTGCAAAGTGCTAAATGTGTACCATTGCATTGGTTACACAACTTTTACCACTTTGCACTAAAATTGTTCATTACGCACAATACCTTTGTGCTATATTGCCCCTTTCTTTCTATCTCATCGTATTATATTTCAAGGAAGGCTACTTCCATATACTTATTTATATATGAAGATTTCAAACATCTCAGCACAGGGTGTAATTTGATGTTCTTAAATGTGGCCAGTGGTCATATTATATGACTTGCTTACATATACATTTCATATCCTGAGACACTTGGCAAAGCAGATAGGCTTGGATCCAGTATCAGTATCTTACAATATTAATGTGAACGCATCTTCGGTGCTATCTTTCTTGCTCCAACAGATCACAGAATGACATAATTTATTTTAGAAATATACTAATGGCCACAGGAAATCAATCATAACACCTAACTACTTAAATGTGGCGTTCTACAAATTTACATTTGTAATTCAATACAACGTTGTAAACATCCTTCTGCTGAATTTCAAATTCTCCCCATAAATAAATCAAGTAAACATTTTGGGGAAACACTTGTTATGTGACACAAAACAGGTACTGTTGCCAAAACATGTCACCTATCCGGTTTTATCAAAAGGAACATTTTGCTTCTGCAATACTCAAAATAGAAGTGTAAATAATCCAGCAAGTTTGTTGAAACAGAAACGATGAAATTAGTAAACCAAACTGGGTTGCAGGTTGACCTGGACTCCAAGTTCTGATGGTCTGATGGTCTGACAGTTCTGTTACTATGTTGCTCATTCCCACATACTGGCTGAAATGAGCTCATCTCATTCATCTTTACCCAGGAGCAGAAATGAGGAGTAGCATTCTACAACCCAAACCAAGAACTCATCAACTGGAGGTTGAATTATGGGCAGCTTGGACATATATTATCTATGCTGAGGCAAGAGAAGATCAACCAAAGTGTGCACACCAATGTACACGAGTGGGATAGTAAAACAAATACCTCCATATGGCTACTCACTTGGCATTTGTTATCGGAGAAATACAGTTGATTTCTGTAAAAGATACATGTAATTCATCATAGCCAATAGTAAGGAAATATAAGCGGTTTACTCTGTAGAAACAGCTGGCATTACAGGCAGTTATAGCTGGTGGCAGAATGATCTGGCAGACAGCTTCTCAGTGACAGATGATGTTCTCCAAACACTCCCACTATGGTCTCCATTCCAGAATCAATAACACTGCCATTATTTCTACATCCAGAGATGGTGCATCGTGTTAGGCTATTGCTGACATTGAAAGGGTGTAGAAACAGTGCATGCAGCCTACATTTAAAGATCAACATTACTGGTATAATAACAAAAAACTTTGTTCTTCCTTTAGGGAATCAGGATGACAAATGTATTATCTGTAAACAGAGCCCTTGCAGCATACTAACCATTTTTTCTAATTCACATTATTCAACTTTTGTAGTGTATTCATGAACATTACCATGGCTCTAAAACAGTAGCAATGCACACCGCATACCACAAAAAAAGGTAAAACACATTTTTGAAACCTATATCACAGTGATTTATTTTAAGAAAAAATACCTAATTTAATGACTGCTGCATTTGGGCTATTTATACATATATTGTGCCATTTAGGAAAATGGCTTGGCTCAACTCAAATAATGTCATGTTTTAGTTTAAATTTAAAATAATTCAGTGGACACAATTAATTCGCTATTAAACCAGATGCATTAAATGGGACATTTTTTAGTATACCCACAAAAAATTGCAATGCAGTATATTTCTGTGTATTAGAAACATCATTAATATGTTAATTACAATAGAATCTATGCCTCTTGGAGCTCTGCTGGTCGTCATAGCAATGGGGTCATGTGTGAGAAATTAGCCAACCAAATCCCAATTACAGTCCTCATACTGTTAAACAGGGAAGCTGAAAGCAACTCTACGTGGATGCTGTACATTGAATTATTACGGGTCTCAGGATGCCCTAACATATCGCAACACCACATAAACATGAAATCGTCATAAAATATGACAAAATCGATAAAAAATATTTTTTTTATTTTGAATTACTACATGTTCTAAGCAGTGCAAGGGCTTAGGGCAATTCCAAATGATCACTTAGAATTGAATGAGTTAAACTTGAAAAAAATGCAAAGGTGGAAACAGTTCAACAAACTTTAATATTAAGAATTAAGCAGGAGCTTACATAAACAATTGTGAAAGAGACAAAGGTCACCAATAAGCATGTACAAAATGACATAAAATAACTAGGAACATAATAATGGCGCCAAACCTGACTCTCTAGATATAGTCATTGAGTGATATTCTTTATAGTGTAGTGACTTGCAAAGGGGGGATTAGTAGAGGGCTGACATGGGAAACATAGTGGTAATTGCACACCTAGACTGCTCTGAATTAAACATTTTGGGCTATAATTGGGAGCCTATTGTGTATTGCTTGCAATTCCAGATATGTCCACTGGGTTGCTGAGGGTAACAAAGACTTATGGAAGCATTTACAGCATGTCTGAATCCTTTATTGGTTTTCAATGCATTCTCTTTCTATAAATGTGCATTGGAAAGTCCTGGGTAGTACAAATTGAATGTGTTATCCAAAATATATGCCTTAGGTTGTTGTATTACTGGGCCACCTTGCTAGAATAGCTTCAAAGGCTGAATGTTGCCAGCCCTACCTGCTGGGTAACGGCATCATCTCACCCTTTATGAGAACCATGACTTCTCAGGCAATAAAGAAATTCTGAATGAAATCACCAGTATTTAAGCAGGGATTTAGTTGTACTATAGAAGTAAAAAAAGCTCCAACTGTGATGCTCACATGTCATAAAGTAGTAGAGTCAGCTCCAGACTCAGTGACCCTAAGATATTGCTCATATATCCCTTAAGAATGCTGCAAATCAGTTTCAAACCCTGAAGTTCCAGATGTGACAATTATTGATGTTTCAGTCAAATTGTTTTTATTTTCCCAGTGGATCACAGGGCTTTATACAGACACATATTTTGGTTAATGTACCCTAGGCCTTACTTTCATTTAGCTTGTTTAATTAATATATTTACAATAAAATGTATACTTCCCTGCTCATTGTACATTTCAATCAATAAATAATAATAATAGTCCAAGAACAGAAAGTCTGAAGATGCTTGTGATAACCTTTAGTGGATCAACAAAAGTCACATGAACGTACCTCGTGTATTTAAGCCTCCTTACTCCTCAGTTTTTCCATTACATTTGAGCAAGGGACATATGAAATCTTGAAAGCTTATGTGAACCTAAATTATACAAACTATACTGTAGATTTGGGGATCATATTAATTCTTGTGTAACATGCATACTAAAGCTGTAATCAATCTTGTAGAAACATTAAAGTACAATATCAATCCTTTTTCTCGGCTATCCATGGCAGCTCCCTCCTCCAGCCAATAGGACAGGATCTAAATGGATGATTAACCTATACGAGCCCCTGTTCATGTGAATGTATGCAGTCTTTTTTTCTGTCCTTCAGCAAGGACAGGTTTTATGTTATTATTGGCTCATCTTGCTCATTTATTGATAGGGCCTTACAAAGGTACTTGTGTCTGTTTGCATGTACCTCTAAGATGTCCCTGCAGCTCTTTTCACAGAGCTTAATCTTCTCTGGTTGCTCTCCTTATGATTCCCCACGGCTGCCTTATGAGCATACCTGGGAACTTCTGGGCTCCGGTTACCTGGAGCTTTACCTTGCAGGATGTGGCCAGGACTGCCCTCTGACATCAGCGAGAAACACCCCCATTTAAAGGGGAAATGAGCGAGGAGCAGGGCTTGTCAAGGCCCCGCACTCACGACCGGAGGATTGAAATGTTCTGCTCCTGCCCTGCTTGTTTCGCTGAGTCCTAACTATGCTGAATAAAGCTTCACTGTTCCCTTCTGGGTGACAGCTTCTATCCACTTCCTATTCTATTCCTTAATGACGAGACTTTTTTGGGGACAAAGGCTCTTTCAACATTTTTGCTGTGTTGCTGTTTAGATGTAATTTTCTTCTTTTTCATTTAGTGCACCTACACACAGAGCTTTCTTTAGATACCATTATTATTTTCATCATATCACCTTATTTACTATTGTTCAAGTTATATGGCAATAAGTACAATTAGCATATTGCTATTTCAAATATCAAATAGCTATTTTAAATCTGGTCACCCTAGGCTCATGTTCTATTTGGGACAGCATTTGAAGTAGGACAAATAAATGTATCCCATCAAACCATATGTTTTTTTGAAACTAGACACCCCAGGGTATTTAAAATGCTAGTATTAAATGGTTTCAATGCACTAATTCTACCACCAGCCTTTGTCAATGTTTGTGGTAGTATTTTTTTTTGTGCTTTTTTTTTTTGGCGTTCACACATATTGTATTTCCCAAATGTGTTCGATGAGGTTAGGGTTCTGTGCAGGCCACACAAGGTCCTCTAGAAAAGGGCCTTCCCAGACTGATAACATTTCCTTTCACTGGAACTAACACTACAGCAAGCAAAGACAACTGACAAATTAGACAATTGTGTGCATAACGGGAACTCACTCCATAATAACATTAACATGACCCAAGTAACGCAGACAGAGGAACTTGTGCATCCTAATGATGGTACAAAAGTATACTGCAGGTTGGAACCCTTTACACTAAAACTGATACAGGATATGGAACTAGCAAACTTTGTGAAATTGTCCTGATGGATAAACTGTCCATATGTCACAACGATGTGCGATTAAAGGAACAGACAAACAGCTTTTATGGACTGCACTGTGATTTTATCCAAAAAATGGTAGAAGAGCTCAATCAATGGTTAAGTCCAACAGCTTAAGCTTGGCTGAAATTGGGTCATGCAGCAGGACAATTATCCCAAGCACACCAGCAAATCTACAACAGAATGGCTGAACAAGAAAAGAAAAAGAAGGTGTTGCAATGGTCATAGTCAAGACCTCAACTCTATTCAAAAGCTGCAGTGGGACTCTTAAACGAGCTGTGCATAAACAAATAAACAAATGCCACACACAGCATAGTAGAGGAAACGCTGGTGCAGTGTAGGACAGTGTGTCCCCACAGGAGGAAGCACGTCCGCCCTATTTAATTCTACCAATGTCAATGGAAACTTGCAACGTTCTACCAAAGATTTTTCAAAGTAGAATGGTACCATATAATCTAAGTATAATATCCTCACTAAAATCTCATATAAGAAAAGTGCGATGTAGAATGAATGAAATGAAATTATTTAAGGAGAGATAAAGGATGCATGTGATATGGTCTAAAAAGTATGAAGTATCTGTTGGTTCAATTTCCTACATGCAATTATAACAGCTGAACTAACAGAGAGCTGGGCAGCTGGTTGCTGCCTTTTGTGTTAGCTTGCAATGTACTATAGTCAGGTGCAGCATATTACACAACCTAAAAAGCATACACATTCAGATTCCTGGGTTGCTACTAGAATAATGATGACCAAAAAATAGACCTAAAATTCAACGCATACCCAGCAAATACATTATGGCCACCTGCCTAATATTGTGTGTAGGTCCCCCTTTTGCCGCATAAAACAGCCCTGACCTGTCGAGGCAGGGGCTCCACTAGACCTCTAAGGTGTGCTGTGGTATCTGGCACCAAGATGTTAGCAGCAGATCCTTTAAGTCCTGCAAGTTGCAAGGAAGGGCACCATGGATGCATCCTGGTGCCATGTGTTCTCCAGGTAAGTGATGCACATGCACCCGGTCATCCACGTGATGTAAAAGAAAATGTGATTCATCAGACCAGGCCACCTACTTCCATTGTTCCAGGATCCAGTTCTTATGCTTACATGCCCATTGTAGGTGCTTCCGGCAGTGGACCCTGACTGGTCTGTGGCTACGCAGCCTCATACGCAACAAACTGTGATGCACCGTACGTTCTGAAACCAGAACCAGCATGAACTTTTTCAGCAATTTAAGCTACAGTAGGTTGTCTGTTGGATTTGACCACACAGACCAGTCTTCGCCCCACACATGCATCTGATTGATGGCCACCCACGACCCTGTTGCTTTTTCACTTTTCCTTCTGGGGACCACTTTTGATAGGTATTGACCATTGCAGAGAACACCCCACAACAGGTGCAGTTATGGAGATGTTCTGACCCAGTCGTCTAGCCATCACAATTCGGCCCTTGTCAAAGTCGCTAAGATCCTTACACTGGGACTGCTTTGCATTTTAACCCAAAAGAGACTCAAGCAATATAAAGCTTTCTCTGGACACCATTAATGAGGCACATATGTGGCAGGATAGGCTGCTCAGCCCTAATGTTTTGTCAGAATCTGCAAATATGCACAGCACAAAAAATATACAAATAGGAGAGTGCACAACCTAAAAGGCACATTCCCGAGTTCCTGCTAAAATAATTTTAATTCTCATTAGATCGGCAAACTATAATTTATTATGTCCTTATATATCCCTGTGTATTCTTCTTTGCTAAAAATTATCATAAATGCCCCTAGTTTAAATGCATCAATTACACTTGATAGCTCAACCTCTGTAGGTAGTAAATTCCACATTTTCAAATTACCTCTCATTGTGCGGTCCTGTTAATTAACAGGGTCTATTCACTAAAGTGATTTTAATTCCTACATTTCACTAATCGTTAAGAATGCCCAACATTGGCAAAATTCTCCAACAAGAAAGTCTGAGCTGGTTCTGCATTATGTATATTTTAATAGATGAGGAGATTTTGGAGAACTCTCATTGATTTTTTACTAAGCATTAAACAGTTTCATCCAAGTGTTTCCTCTATCAGAAGCTTATTGGGGATAGTCCTTCATAATGTATAGTGAAGTTAGATAGTTGAAACCAAAACTCTCCTGCAAACTATCCCTTTTGTTATTAAACCTCAATGGGTCAATTAAAACAAATACTAATTTGTATTGACCACATATGTATTTGTATAATGAGATCATATCCCCTTGAAGACACTTTTTTATACTGTGAGCTACTTGTCTAGACTTTTTGTAATTAAGGTTTTCCAGTCCTTTTATATGTGCCTCTGTACTATTCTAAGTTCCAATGCTCATTTTTAAACAGGTGCCCAGAATTGGAATAGCATTTCAGAGCTATTCCAGTTATGTTTCCAACAGTCCTTTTTTTGGCTGTAATGGGTTTCTTGGTTCAGGAATAGGAACCCTAATGCTGTGATATACATCTAGAACTGAGAGGTGGTAATAGTCTTCCTTTTGTTACCCTGGGACAGAGACCCTTTACCACTTGTCTTGCATGACCCCAAAGAGTGATGCTATAAAAAAGATTTTCTAACTGGCTTTAATAAAATGTAGAATATGTTTTAGGTTTCTTTATTCATACATATTTGATGATAGTTTTCAACATCCAACAAAACTATTGTTTTGTACATCTGCATAGTACTCATCCAGGCTTCAAGAATCCTAACACTGTTGTATTGCGCTGATAGTACTGCATCTAAAATATGAAATACCCAAAATATCCATAGCAAAGCAATTAGACATACCTAACATTAATTTAAAAAATAACACCGTTATTGCTAAAATGTGTATGATTGTATCAATAATATTATGTGAAGTCAAGAGGTGTATAACCATCAAAAAAGGATATATACTCACAAAAAATAGTGGCCTAAGTATACGTTTCATATACATGAACAGGAGATCAGTTTTTGTTTCCATGGAAACTTTATGTTGCTTTCAGCCATTTTTGTGAAGTGCAAAGCATAGTGGTATACATTGTTTGCTGGATAACGCTGCCACCTAGTGGAATACCGGAAAATTATTAAAGATATCTCACAATATATTTAAGTTTCTTAAACTTACTTACATCATAGCCAGTGAAGGCCCCTCCATAGGAGCATGTGCGCAAGTGAAACCCCAAGCGCAAAAGGAAAAACATTTTTTTTTTCTTTTGCGCTTGGGGGTTCACATGCCATTAAGCCTCCTGTCCCCTGATGTAGCCTGCCTATGCCTTTTGCATGTGCGATAGGAAGAAAGACCCTATTTGGCTCAATTGCTGCTGTGCTTGCTAAGGCGCCGGCTGAGCCGCCCATTTCATCTCTGTTCGCTCCCAGCCGTCAGCCTGCAGCCGCATATCAAAGTTCTGGATGTGCTGTTAGAGCGACAGCGAAGGTATGAGACCCGTGCCAACCTGCAACGACCTCCTGGGCATTATGGAGGAATTTTTCTACATAATCACTTATTGCATTTGGAAAGAGACATGGATAGTTTTGTATACACAACGACTAAAACAATGATTGCAGCATAATGACACTGGACTATTGCAACTCCCTACAAACTGGTCTCCCCCTCTCCTGCCTTTCACCCCTACAATCTATCACCCAGGGGCACGCACCTCGGGCTCAAAAAAAAAAAAAAAAATCTATCCTTAACATTGCATCTAGATTAATTTTTCTCTGTCGTCCTTCCTCATCTGCTGCCCCACTATGCCAATCACTCCATTAGCTCCCCACACTCTTCAGAATCAAATTAAGGGCCCTTAACAACTCCACCCCCCCTATATCGCTACCCTCTTATCCAAATACACTTTTCGTTCTCCTCATGACTCTCTTCCACTGTCATTACCTCTTTTCATGCACATATTCAGGATCTCGCCCGTGCAGTACCTTTTGTGGAATTCCCTTCCCCGTTCTGTCAGACTTTCTCCCTCGTACACAACTTTCAAAAGTTCTCAGATAACCCACCTTTTTCAAAAAGCATACCTTTCCTCCTAATCATCTCCATCCAAGCAGTCCTTGCCTATTGTTTCACTTTACCCTCAACCACCGACTAAAGTATTCCACTGATTACCGTATTAATAAGCCTGAATATAAGACGACCCTATAGGAAAAAAGTTTTACCAGTAAATGTTAATTCATGTAAACTATGTGAACAATTTTTTTTAATAAAAGCTATGATTGAGAAAAATATTTTGTTTTTACCGTATTTGCTCGATTATAAGACGAGGTTTTTTTCAGAGCAAATGCTCTGAAAAATACCCCTCGTCTTCTAATCGGGGTCGTCTTCTAATCAGACCTCAAATAGAGGTCTGATTAGGAGACTAAGATCCAGATTCCCCGCACCGCTGCAGGGGACCTGGATCCTCCTGTCTCACCCGACCCCCCCCCCCGTCATACACACACTTACCGGTGCTTCCTGCTGTGTTGCCGGGGCAGCGGGTTGACGTCTACGCGATCCGCGTAGACAACGTCCGCTGCAGCCGGAAGGAGGTGTGGCTAGCAGCGGGGGTTGTCTGCGTCCGTCGCATAGACCTTCCCCGACTGTCAGTGATCTCTGACAGCCGGGGAAAGTATACGCATAGAAACCCCCGCTGCTAGCCACACCTCCTTCCGGCTGCAGCAGAAGGCGACGTCAACCCGCTGCCCCGGCTGGAAGCACCGGTAAGAGAGGGGGGAGAGCGGGGGAAGGGGGGTGAGAGAGGGGGAGAGAGAGAGAGAGGGGGGGGAGAGAGAGAGAGTGTGTGTGTGTTAGTTAAATGGGGGTATAGGGTGTGTGTTAAATGGGGGCATAGGGCATTTCTGGAGTGGCGTTAAGGGGGCATTTAATAGAGCACTCTGCCTCCTGAAATGCCTTATACCTCCCTATATGCCACTCTGCCCCATAATATGCCTTTTAACCCCCTAAATGGCAGAGTGGCATATAGGGGTATAAGGCATTTCTGGAGGCAGAGTGCTCTATACAATGCCTTTTAACTCCCTTAATGCCACTCTGCCTCCTGAAATGCCTTATACCTCCCTATATGCCACTCTGCCCCATAATATGCATTTTAACCCCCTAAATGCCAGAATGGGATATAGGGGTATAAGGCATTTCTGGAGGCAGAGTGGCACATAGGGGGTCAAAAGGCATACCATGGGGCACAGTGGCATATAGAGGGTTAAAAGGCATATCATGGGCCACAGTGCCATATTGGAGTGGCAAGCCTGGGGGTAGATGTGCGTAACTGGGGGACAGGTTGGAAAATACAAGAAATAAAAACAAAAAAAATATTTTTCTCAATCATAGCTTTTATTAAAAAAAATAGTTTACATGAATTAACATTTACTGGTAAAACTTTTTTCCTTTGGGGTCGTCTTATATTCAGGCTTTTTCTTTTTTTCCTAAGTTAATATTCAGATTTTGGGGGGTCGTCTTATAATCAGGGTCGTCTTATAATCGAGCAAATACGGTATTTCTTTTTTTTTCAACCTGCCACCCCCCAGTTATGCACATCTGCCCCCTGGCTTGCCACTCTGCCCCAGAAATGCCTTATACCCCCTATATGTCACTGTGTCCCATGATATGCCTTTTGACCCCCTATGTGCCACTCTGCCTCCAGAATTGCCTTATACCCCTATATGCCACTCTGGCATTTAGGGGGTTAAAAGGCATATTATGGGGCAGAGTGGCATATAGGGAGGTATAAGGCATTTCAGTAGGCAGAGTGGCGTAGAGAGGGTTAAAATGCTTTTCTGGAGGCAGAGTGGCATTAAGGGGGTTAAAAGGCATTTCACAGAGCACTCTGCCTCCAGAAATGCCTTATGCCCCCCATTTAACACTCCCTCCCCCTCCCTCCTCGGGGAACTCTGATCTCTGACAGCCGGGGAAGGTCTGCGCGATGGACGCAGAGAACCCCCGCTGCTAACCGCACCTCCTCCCGGCTGCAGCGGAATTTGTGTACGCAAATCGTGTAGAGCTCTACACGCTGCCCGGACTACGCACCGGGGACTCAGAAGTACCGGTAAGTGTGTGTGTGGGGGGGGGGAGACAGGAGGATCCAGGTCCCCTGCATCGCTGCGGGGCTCTGGATCTTAGTCTCATAGTCAGACCTAGTTGAAGTCTGATTATAAGACGACCCCGATTATAAGACGAGCATTTGCCCTGGAAAAAACCTTGTCTTATAATCGAGCAAATACGGTATAACAGCCCTACAGAATCTGCTGGTGCTATATAAATAAATGTAATATAATGGTATGTATGTATATATAGGTGTATATTTATTTCATTCCATATTTGCCAAGGGGAGATCTTTTTTATCACATATAGAATATTGAAAAGGGCTGATATTTAGGGTGATATAACTTTAAACTTCCACAGTAAAAGCTTTCTATAGTGTAAGATATTATAGAGGGGGATGTGTATGACGGGGATGTGTAGTGTAAATATATTGGTCCAATGGAGGAAATTGGGCTATATCTTTAAATTTCCACTGTAAAAATGCACCATATTCTAAGACATGCCGTATTGGCTCCATTATAGGCCACACCCTCAAAGTTAGGTGCTTTTTTAAAGAAAAAATTAGATTTTTTGAAAAAATCCACATTAGTGTATGTGAGATATGTGCTTTGTAAGTGTGTTGGTCCAATGGGGGATTTTTTTTAACCCCATGTAGAATGTTGAAAAATGCCAGTTGCTAACTAATAGGCTGATAGTGTGGGCGCTATATCTTTAAATGTCCACAGTAAAATAGCTCCATATTGTAAGATATTATAGAGGGGGGTGAGATATGTGCAGTGTAACTGTTTTGGTCCAATGGGGGAAATTTCTTTAACCCTATGTAGAATTTTGAAAACGATATTTACTAAGTAATGGGCTGATAATTTGGGCTCTATAACTTTAAATTTCCACAGTGAAATCACACCATATTGTAAAATATTATAAAGGGGGTATATGTGACCATACTGTACCTTTAATATATTGGTCCGACGTGGGATTTTTGTAATGTATGCAGAAATGTTAGAAAACGTCATTTGCGGGCAATGGTCTGTTATTTACCTTCGTTTAATAAAATTATATAATTTTGTAGGGAGATATATGTGTACACACTCTGCCTAAGCCAGTCATAATTGTATCATTACATTTGTATTATCACGTTTGCACTTCTTATACACCTAATGCTAATCTGAAACAAAAAGCGTTTGACTTAAGTAGAGAAGGGTCTCGAGCGACTTTACATACAATCTTTCCGCAGTTGAAGGTTCCCTGGCGGGACTCCTTCAAGTCATTATTTCTCCTGCTCCTTTAATATTATAACCCAGAAAAGGAGCCATTTCACATGAAGAGGTAATTTATGTTACTTTAAACGAACGAACGCTACAATTACGTATGATTCTCGCTTGCCAATTGCGAGACATTCAATACCCCCCATTTTTTTTAAGGAATTAATGGTTTGTTCCGAGTCGCAATGCGTATTTACAGATTTCAGCCTATCAGCGCGCGGGCGGGAAGTCACTTTACATATGAGACGATATGGAAAGTGATGGCGAGCGTAAAGATTCGCGTGCTTCAAGATCCTTCAAAAAGGAGATTTTTAAGGCTGTTTATATCAACCGCTTCGGGGAACACCGTTCGGGAGTAGTCTTTAACTATGACCTTAAGCGCGGAGCGAGGAAGTGCGTCATTTCCGGTATCCGTCAAGCTGCATACGGTTCCAACGAAAAGAGGGAGAAGGTTGTCAGGAAACGCGGAACAGAGAAGGATCTTATTTTCAGGGCAAGAAATGATGGTGCCGATTGGTTGCCTTCCGACACGGGTACAGTGGCTAACAAGGAGGGCATGGTGTGTGGTTCAAGTATGGGCAAGGCCTGCGTAGCGTCCCATGATCCAGTACCGCAAAAATCTGACATCCGGGGGGACATTAAAGAGAGGCAGGACAGAAAGGAAAAAACACAGAGAAGCCTAACATTGAAAAAGAAAGGAGGTCCAATAGCTGCTTCCCCAGAAATCCCAGTGCTGAAGCAACAAAGGCCCCGTCCTTTGATTGTCAAGGGCCCCGTCAGCGGGAAAGGTGATTATTTGAATGAATCCGTTCACTACTCATATATATATTATATGTGTAAACACATGTTATACCGGTATATAACATATAGGCTGATTATGCGCAAATACTTAACAGAAAATAAAGATTCTTGAAAAAAAGTTTTTATTTTCAGATTTTGCAGTGCAAGACAATGGCAGCCAAAGTAAAACCCCCAAAGATATCCAAACGAAGTAGTATGTGAATGTATGGCCTAATTGTTTTGCATAAGGTTTCACCCATATTTGTAGGATTATAAACGTGCTGTATACCTTTACACAACACATTGTTTAGTATCTGAAATTATACCATTAAATATTAAGAGTATATTAGGAGGTTGAGACAAAAGATTAAGCTATAGAGTTTAAGTTTAGAAGCCCCAGAGCTCCAAGCAGAGTTTTTTTTGTGTGTAGAATGCAAGTTTTTTCATAAGAGGCTGTATTGTACACATCTCTGAACTGGTGGGATTTTACATGGCATTTAAACCTGGAATGAGTAGGGGAGAGCTCGACAGAAAAAGGAAACGTAAATCAAATAACCAACAAACAAAAACAGAGGTCAGCACAAATATTTGATTGTATTTTTATAATTTCTTTTAGCCCTGACCTCTCTTTTTTTGGTTATTTGATAGCTGAACAGAACCAGGAATTTAATAGAATAGGTGCTGCACTCGTGAAATCTTGAAAACGTGCGTGGGAAGAAATGTTGAGGAATGGCTTGTAAGAAGAACAAAGCGGGTAGTTTGGAGGTGAGAGCAGAACATAATGCAGTCTTCAGAGTAAAGGGATCCGTTGGACAGACTGGCATAATGGGGTAGCAGATAAAGGCTGATGCGATTAGAAGACCAATGGACTGTTACAAGGAGGGAGAGACCAGAAGTTGCAAGACCCCATACAGAATATTACAAGGAAGGAATTTCTTGTGTGAAGAAAAAATACAGTTGAGAGATATTTCATAGGTGAAGGTAGCACATTTGGGAATGCCTGGATGTGAGAAGCTATGGATGCCGTGGAGAGAAATGTTTCTTGTTGCTATTCATGTACTTTAAAGGGATATTGATTTTTGCTAGTGTAATGCGTTATGAGTGCTATGGGTCACCGTTACTGTGATTGCAATTGGAATTTCATTCTTTATATTTTCTCTTACAGGTCACTGTTCTGTAAATGTTAATGACAGATATGACTCTAATTTGCCAAAACAAGGTGGAAACAAAGTAAAAAACTGCAAAATAAAGGTACTAGAAAACTGTTCTTTGTATGAACGAGTATGCGTGATTAAGGGAATGAATGAGTATCTGGGAATGATTAGTATCAATGAATGATTGAGTATATGAATGAGTGAATGTGAATGAATGTGTGTGTGTGTGAGAGTATGGATGTGTAAGTGGGTGGGGGGGCATGGCATAGGGAGGCTGTAATCACACTCCTAGGAGTGTGATTGCTAACAATTATTGTTATTGATTTTTTTGTCCAATTTTAATTATTAACAGTAAGTAACACACCAAAATTGGACAGAAAAATTCAATAACTATTAATATATATGATTAACAGCAATCCTATCATGCCCAGGCAACCAGTAAGTGCTAGAACCTGGGCATGATAGGAGTGTGATTGTTGTTGGTAATCACACTCCTATCATGTCAAGTCAGCCAGTACATGCTGGAGGAGTGTGATTGCTGTTCACAATTGTACTATATATATATATATATATATATATATATATATATATATATATATATATATATATATATATATATACATACATACATAAAAAGGGGGTAATTTACATACAGCAAACCACAGGACATGCCTCAGTATTTGCACTCTCTATTGTAGTCTGTGGGGAAGGTAGTAAACACGGGCGGTTCCCTGACTTCTGGTTGAAACATGCTGCATATCAGATCTTAGTGCAAATACTAGCCATGGATGTCTATGTTGATGTATAGTATCTGGTACCCCATCCTTTTGTGAAGGTATAAAGGTGTATGGCAAGAAGCAAACATTTTTATAAAGTAATTTGGTTTATTAAAAGCCTATGTCACAAAAATGTTTTTTTATATATCTTTAGGCAGAAAGCCGGAGTGTAGTATTAAAAGTAATTGAAAAAATGTTAGATGAAAATGAACAGCTAAGAAAGAGACTTCTTCAGTACAGCCAGACATGCTCTCCAGGTAACTGTCTTATCATATTTTGAGCATTCTAGAACACTTAATTCTACTTAGGAAATGTAACATACCGTATTTGCTCGATTATAAGACGACCCCCAAAATCTGAATATTAACTTAGGAAAAAAAGAAAAAGCCTGAATATAAGACGATCCCAAAGGAAAAAAGTTTTACCAGTAAATGTTAATTCATGTAAACTATTTTTTTAATAAAAGCTATGATTGAGAAAAATATTTTTTTTGTTTTTATTTCCTTGTATTTTCCAACCTGCCCCCCAGTTACGCACATCTGCCCCCAGGCTTGCCACACCAATATGGCACTGTGGCCCATGATATGCCTTTTAACCCTCTATATGCCACTGTGCCCCATGGTATGCCTTTTGACCCCCTATGTGCCACTCTGCCTCCAGAGATGCCTTATACCCCTATATCCCATTCTGGCATTTAGGGGGTTAAAATGCATATTATGGGGCAGAGTGGCATATAGGGAGGTATAAGGCATTCCAGGAGGCAGAGTGGCATTAAGGGAGTTAAAAGGCATTGTATAGAGCACTCTGCCTCCAGAAATGCCTTATACCCCTATATGCCACTCTGGCATTTAGGGGGTTAAAAGGCATATTATGGGGCAGAGTGGCATATAGGGAGGTATAAGGCATTTCAGGAGGCAGAGTGCTCTATTAAATGCCCCCTTAACGCCACTCCAGAAATGCCCTATGCCCCCATTTAACACACACACCCTATACCCCCATTTAACTAACACACACACACCCTCTCTCACCCCCTTCCCCCTCTCTCACCCCCTTCCCCCTCTCTCACCTCTCAGCCCTCTTACCGGTGCTTCCAGCCGGGGCAGCGGGTTGACGTCGCCTTCAGCTGCAGCCGGAAGCAGGTGGAGTTGGCAGCGGGGGTTTGTATGCGTCCGTTGCGTATACTTTCCCCGGCTGTCAGAGATCAGAGTCCCCCGCACCGGTGCGGGGAACTCTAATCTCTGACAGTCGGGGAAGGTCTACGCGACGGACGCAGACAACCCCCGCTGCTAGCCACACCTCCTTCCGGCTGCAGCGGACGTTGTCTACGCGGATCGTGTAGACGTCAACCCGCTGCCCCGGCAATACAGCAGGAAGCACCGGTAAGTGTGTGTATGATGGGGGGTGGTGAGACAGGAGGATCCAGGTCCCCTGCAGCGGTGCGGGGGATCTGGATCTTAGTCTCCTAATCAGACCTCTATTTGAGGTCTGATTAGAAGACGACCCCGATTAGAAGACGAGGGGTATTTTTCAGAGCATTTGCTCTGAAAAAAACCTCGTCTTATAATCGAGCAAATACGGTAATCTTTACTTAACTACCCTAAGGAACAGTCAACTCTTCTTTTAAACCATCACACTTTTTAATTCATTTAAATGCACCAACAAACAGCATAGTATACAATGCCAATAACCAGTAACTCTAATACATGGTTCAAATACACAATAAAGGGATACAGTGCACAAAGAAGTAGCGAAAGGAGAGTTTAGAACTTTTTTTTCTTTTATCTTTTTCATGTATTTTTCTCATAGTGTAGGTCTGTAATGTCCCATATTACCATATTTTCCTCTTTTTCATTTTTTTGTTGTTGTAGTACCTGATGCAAACTCATCCTTCTTCATTCATCTTCTCATAATAGCTATATTCTTAGTTAAGCCATGTTTTCACTACCAACCAGGCCATATACTTTGGAGTCGTTTTGACCGGTTCACTTCTCACATTTGATCAATCGCCAGTGCCAACACGTAAATGATGTTGCTTTTATCCACCCATACCTCACTCAATAATACCAAAAACCCAAGTTTCTCCTTCCTCAAGCATTCCCCAATTAAGTACTACCGTAGTCTATATAAATGCTGTTCCTAAGCTTATTTTCATCACACATCACCATTTGCTACTTTGTTTTTTGACTTTGTGTTCTTTTAATGCTCACATTCAAAAATGGTTCTAAAAAGCAATCCCATGTTTATTTTATCTTGGCCTTCTAATACATGCACCTTTATTAGAATTTGCCTTCATTGACTTTAGACTGTTTGTGTGCTCTGTTACTCTTCATTGCTTCTTTTATTCTGCTGTATATTACCGTATTTTCCGGACTATAAGGCGCACATAAAATGCTGAGAATTTCTCAGAAATAGAAAGTGCGCCTTATAATCCGGTGCGCCTTATATATGAACCCGACAGTAAAGAGATGGGTTCATACAGGATCCTTTACCTCTATCGTGGGCGGCAGGGGTCGGCGGCGGCATACCACAGCACACACCATGCTCCTCCCCCCCGTGCGCCTATGAATTTATTCTTCACTTGGGTTTTTACAGTATCCATAAATGGATTGAGCATTACGGCCACCGTAGTCAGGAGCCACACTGAGTGATACTTACAGCTCTGTGCGCAGGATCCTTGCAATATATCTGTGCTTTAGCGTTAACTATACCCACTACCCCAAAAAATGCCTCCTGTTAAGAGACATGCTTATGATGCAGGTTTAAAGCTTAAAGCTATAAGTTATGCAGTAGAGCATGGAAATAGGGCAGCTGCAAGAGAATTCAACATTAATGAATCCATGGTGCGTAAGTGGAGAAAACAAGAAGATGCCCTCCGCCAAGCAAAGAAGACCAAACTGAGTTTCCGAGGAAACAAAGCAAGGTGGCCACAGTTGGAGGACAAAATAGAACAGTGGGTTATGGAACAGAGAAACGCAGGTAGAAGCGTCTCCACTGTCTATATTCGACTCAAAGCCACTGCTTTAGCACGTGACATGGAGATCAAGGACTTTCGAGGAGGTCCTTCATGGTGCTTTCGTTTCATGAAAAGGCGTCATCTCTCCATTCGCACCAGAACTACTGTGTGCCAGCAATTACCAAAGGATTATGAAGAGAAGCTGGCCATTTTCCGCACCTACTGCATAACCAAGATAAATGAAAAGAATATCCAGCCAGAACACATTATTAACATGGATGAGGTTCCCCTCACTTTCGATATCCCCGTAAACCGTACTGTTGAGAAAACAGGGACCAGTACGATATCTATACGTACCACAGGAAATGAGAAGTCATCTTTCACTGTAGTTCTCGCTTGTCAGGCTAATGGCCAGAAACTACCACCCATGGTAATTTTCAAGAGGAAGACTTTGCCTAAAGAAAATTTTCCTGCTGGTGTCATCATTAAGGCTAACCCAAAGGGCTGGATGGATGAGGAGAAGATGAGTGAGTGGCTGAAGGAGGTCTACGTCAAGAGACCGGGTGGCTTTTTTCACAAATCCCCATCCCTATTGGTCTGTGACTCGATGCGCGCCCACGTGACCGATACTGTCAAAGCCCAAGTGAAGAAAACTAATTCGGAGCTTGCTGTCATCCCTGGTGGATTAACCAAAGAGCTCCAGCCGCTAGATATCAGCATCAACAGGTCATTTAAAGTTAAATTGCGAGCTGCATGGGAGCATTGGATGACAGAAGGTGACCACACATTCACCAACACAGGGAGGCAACGCCGTGCGAGTTATGCCACTATGTGCCAGTGGATCGTGGATGCCTGGAAGAATGTATCAGTCTCCAGTGTCATCCGAGCTTTCAGGAAGGCTGGAATCACCACTGAAGAGCCTAGCAGCAGCAACGAGACCGACTCGGATAATAAAGAGGAGGACCCCATGCTTGATGCCGAACTCGCCCAACTGTTCAACTCCGACACTGAAGATGACGGATTTGATGGATTTCTGGTGGAGGAATGAACTGAAAAAGTACGGTAAACGTTTTGATTTGCAATTACAGCTGAACCAGTTGCAAGTTATTGTTAAAAAGTGTAATAAATTTTGACTTGCAGTCTGAGCAATGGTTTATTTAACGGTAATGTGCTGCGCCTTATAATCCAGTGCGCCTTATATATGAAACAAGATTGCTTATAAGGCGCTCATAGAAAGTGCGCCTTATAATCCGGTGCGCCTTATAATCCGGAAAATACGGTAATAGAAATAATTCCAGCTCTATTCCTCACTCTGTTTTGAAGAAGTCTCTCAAAATCCTTCGGTGTATGTATGATATATATTAAATATAAAAACATTGTTATATACATTATTTTGTTATTAAAATGGTTAATAATGTACACTCATGGGTGTTTCACGAAAGGGAGACTTTTCGAGAGGGTTGTGATTTAAAATCCTTGACTTTACTTTAGGAATGTGAAATCTTATTGAACTTCTGCTACGGGAACAATGTGGCTACCCTTAAATAATGTATAATTAAATCGATAAGATTTCTCTAATATCTCCTTACCCGTTCAATTATGCATTATACAGGGCTGGCTCGGCCGTACCCGCTGTAGAAACCTGCTAGCATTGGCATGTCATAATGCATAGTGAATTGAGGAAGCTAAAACCTTAGCTCTTCCTTTAGTGAATAAACCCCACTATTATACCCAAAATGTTCATGTCTTATTAACTTTGTGATTATAATTTTCAGCAGACAATGGCAAAAATGAAATCCAGAGCAACACTAATAAGGCCCACAAAGTAAGTCTGAGTAACTCTTCTAATAATATTTAAGGAAAGCGAATTACAGTTTATTATCTTTTATTTATATAGCGCCATCAATTTACGCAGCGCTTAATACAATACATATATTCAAGGGGTATGATGAGACGATAACTGACAGACTAAGACAAAATTGAGTGCCTCTTCCCAGTTTCTTCTATTTTTGCATATTTGTCACACTTAAATATTTCCGATCATCAAACTTATTTTAACATAACCTGGTTAAACACAAAATGCAGTTTTTAAATGATTTAAATGTATAGAAGGAAAAAACTATATGCTACATGGCCCTATGTGTATAAGTAATTGCCCCCTTAGTTACTAAATAAACCATTTAACCAAAGTTTAATTGATAAATGGTTCTTTTTCAATACACACCCAGGCATGATTATTGCCAGTCTTGTTGAATATAAACATCAATTAAATAAGACCTGTCTTGCAACGTGAAGTAGGCCAAATGGTCGAACATGATCAAGATTCCATAAGACTATGCAAAAATGGCAAGGCAAAAACCAACGCTTCGTCTCACATTTGCCAAAACACATCTTGGTGACCCCCAACACTTTTGGGGTTGTATAGTGCAAACCGATGAGTCAAAACTGTTTTTTTTTAGAAGACCTGGATCCTGTTACATCTGACATGAAGCTAAGACAACATTCCACAATAAGAACATCATACCAACACTTAAACACGGTGGTTGTAGTGTGATTTTCCTGGGCAAGTTCACTGCTTCAGGATATGCGTGACTTGTCATAATTGACGGAACCATGAGTTCTGCTCTCTACCAGAGCTGCTGTGGGACGACCTTAAAAGATTGCTCGAAAACCCTCCAATGTGGCTGTAATAGAACTTTTATTGCAGGTGTTTCTGCCAAGTGTGGCACCAATGGTTATTAGGTTTAGGTTGCACAATTATCTTTTTACATGGGTGATATGGGTTTTGATTAACTCTTTACCTTAAATAAATGAAATGATCATTAAAAAAGCTGCATTTTGTGTTTAATTGTGTTAATTTATATTAAAATGAGTTGGTTGATCTAAAATATTTAAACGTGGCAAAAAAAGAAAAAATCGAGAGTGGGGGCAAATACTTTTTCATAGCGCTATACAGTAAATTTTCAAATGTATCATAATTAATGTAAAACACTTGGAGACCATAAAAGTAGCGTTTGAGAATGTTCACATTAATAGAATAATGCTAAAACTATTTTTTTCAATTTGCCTTAGTGTTAAATTCTGCAGTACTTCATCATCATGATTGAGCACATACCATAAAATCAGAAAACGGTTGGCAGCTTTGCATGAATTTTGGCACATGCGTTAGATTAACAGAAATATGCTTTATTATATTTGCTTACAAAGAAATACTTTATTTGTAATATAGGTGCTTAATTCCTTTCATGTACCGTATATTCCGGCGTATAAGACGACTGGGCGTATAAGACGACCCCCAACTTTTACAGTCCAAATATAGAGTTTGGACTATACTCGCCGTATAAGACTACCCCTCTACCCAGCGTACAACAACCAGCCAATCACGGCAAGCGATGTACCTTACCGGTGATTTGCTGGTTGATTTGCTGACATATACATACATGCACTGCCCTTACACACACACACACACACACACATATATAATATATATATCTATATATATATCTACACATATGCCTGTCCATACATACACATTTATACACTGCCCTCACCACACACCCCTGCCTTTACACACACATGTATATGTATATATATATATATATATATGTGTATATATATGTAGGGTATGCGGGGTTTGGAGCGTAGCGCAGTGAGGCACCAGATGTGCAATAGAGGCAAACAGGCAATATCAGGAATATCAGCAAGTTTATTCCACAGAATAGAAGAAGGCATAAACTGTACCGTGTAGCAATCCTGAGGTCAAGGGCAGGTGATGTATAGCAAAGTCCATTAAACAAGCCAAGATCAAGGGTAGGAGAGGTATATCAAAGTCCATAAACAAGCCGAGGTCAAAAGTCCAGTAAATCCAATAAAGGGGTATCAGCATACAAGTGTAGCACGGGTATCAGCAAAACAGGTAGGTAGAGACTTGAACAATCAAGTAATGAGACCTAGAAGCTGTGGGTTTAAATAGCCCTCTAGAAGTCAGCTCCTCCCCAACAATAACAGAGACCCCTCCCCTCCTCGGTATGTACAATGGAGTAGTGACTGTCAATCACTACTCGTCCCGCCCCTAACCAGGAGTAAATCATTACTGGAGGCGCTGACCACGCCTCCACGCCATCCCTCCACGTGTGGCGTTTCTCCCGTGCGGTATCCGCCGCACTGGAGTCCGGGGATGCGGCCTGTCGTAGGCCGTAGTAAGCCGCGACCGCGTGGCTCGCGGTCGCGTACAACGGAGCCGCGTAGTACGCGGACGAAGTCCCGGGCGTCCCGCTACCCCACCATCGGGGGAAAACCTGTGCCGTCGACGGGGGAGTGAGGTAGGACCCTGACAGGACCCCCCCCGTATACGCGACCTCCGGGGGCGTTCTGGAGATGGTTTGCCAGGGTGTGTCATATGAAACGTACGCACCTTGGCGGGGGCGTGCACATGTGTTGCAGGTTCCCAAGTACGTTCCTCGGGATTGTATCCTTTCCAACTCACTAAGTATTCTAGCCTTCCGTACCTTATGCGTGAGTCCAGGATGCTGTCTACCTCGTATTCCTCCGACCCCTGCACAGTGATTGGGGGTGGAGGAGTCTGTGGACTTCTACGATAGGGATCAGGAATCCATCGTTTGAGGAGCGACACATGAAAAGTAGGGTGTATGCGCCAAGTAGCGGGGAGTTCCAGACGGACTGCTGTCGGACCATACACCGCCGTAATGGTAAAAGGACCTAAAAATTTAGGGTTGAGTTTTTTTGCGGGTCCTGGGAGTTTAATGTGTGAGGATGAAAGCCACACCTTATCACCCACTTGGTATGTCGGTGCTGGTTTTCTCCTTTTATCTGCATGTCGTTTGTAGTCCTGTTGCGCCTTCCGAAGATGACTTTGTAAGGTAAGAAATCCCTGCTGAAGAAGTTGGAGGCGATCCGTGACTGGAGGAACGATAGAGGAACGAGGTAAGTTAACATGAAACATCGGATCGTAGCCATAGTTGGCTTTGAATGGTGACATCCTGATGGAACTGTGTATTTGGTTGTTATAGGCGAATTCTGCCAAAGGCAACATAGGATACCAATCATCTTGGTGATGGGATATGTAACAACGGAGGTATTGTTCTAGGACTCGATTAACCCTCTCGGTCTGCCCGTTGGTTTGTGGGTGGTAGGCCGAGGACAACAATCGTTGGAGTTGGAGACCGTGGCAAAAGGCGGACCAAAATCTGGAAGTGAATTGAACCCCTCTATCGGATAAAATGGAACGAGGGACTCCATGCAGACGAAAAACGTGGGTTATAAACAGATCAGCTGTTTCAGTAGCTGTAGGTAAGTGGCGGACAGGAACAAAATGGGCCATCTTCGTGAGACGGTCAACTACAACCATGATGGTGTTGTGTTGGTGTGACGAGGGTAGGTCTACTATAAAGTCCACTGTAATGTCTTCCCATGGCCTCGTGGGTATTGCTAAAGGTTGTAGCAGGCCAGCGGGTCTTGTCGTTGGATCTTTTGCCCTGGCACAGGTGTCACAGGACCGAACATAAGTGAGGACATCTTGCTTCATCTTAGGCCACCAGAAGTTTCTGTTCAGCAAAGAAAAGGTTTTTAGTACGCCTCCATGACCAGCCAAAGGATGATCATGGGCTGCCTGTAACACGTCGGTTCTGACTGGAGGAGGAACATAGACCAGGTTGTCCTTGAACAGAAGTCCCTTTTCGGAATGCAGAGGGATATTATCAATTACAGGAGAGAGAGAGCTGCTATGTGTTTGCAGGTCTTGGAGGAGAGTGGTCTGTAGGGAAAGAAAATGGCCTGACGAAAGAATGGTGTCTTCTTCACTCTTGTTTGATTCGTTATCCTCATATAGACGTGACAAGGCATCTGCTTTCCCGTTGCGAGTACCAGGACGGTAGGTTATATGTAACTGGAATCGGGTGAAGAAGAGTGCCCAACGAGCCTGTCTGGGACAAAGTCTGCGTGCTGTACGGAGGTACTCCAAGTTGCGATGATCCGTAAAAACTGTTATAGGGTGTTGGGCTCCTTCTAGCAAGTGGCGCCACTCCTCCAGGGCCATTTTAATGGCAAGCAATTCTCGATCCCCGACCGAATAGTTGCATTCTGCAGGACTGAGTCTTTTGGAGTAGAAGGAGACGGGGTGTAGTGTTTCCTTCTCCCCGTGTCTTTGAGATAGTACTGCACCAACAGCAGTCCCGGAGGCATCTACCTCCAAATAATATGCTTTCTCTGGATCAGGTAGTACCAGGACGGGGGCATTAGTGAATCTTTGTTTTAGGAGTTCGAACGCATGTTGAGCTTGTGGAGTCCAGTGGAACGGTGTTTGTTTTTTAGTCAGTTGAGTTATGGGTTGAATTATCCGTGAAAAACCGTTGATGAATCGTCTGTAAAAGTTGGCGAACCCCACAAACCTTTGGACAGCTTTAACAGAGGTAGGAGTTGGCCATTGTAGAATGGCTTCAATCTTTTTTGGATCCATCTCGATCTGATCAGGGGAGATGATGAATCCAAGATATTCGATCTTGGTCGTCTCGAACGTGCATTTCTCCAGTTTAGCATAGAGATGGTTCTCTTGTAAACGTGTGAGAACCTGAGCCACCTGTTTCCTGTGTTCCTGGAGGGATGATGAATAGACGAGTATGTCGTCAAGGTATATGATAACACATGTATCCAATAAGTCTCTGAATATGTCATGCAAAAAGTGTTGGAACGTGGCGGGGGCGTTACAGAGTCCAAATGGCATGACTCTGTACTCGAAGTGACCGTAGCGTGTGCGGAAGGCCGTCTTCCACTCATCACCTTTTCTCATCCGTACAAGGTTATACGCTCCTAATAAATCAATTTTGCTATAAATTTTTGCCCCACGAAGTCTATCCATTAATTCGGGTATCAGCGGAAGCGGATATTTGTTTTTGATGGTTATTTTATTCAGTTCGCGGTAGTCCACACAAGGTCTCACACCACCATCTTTTTTCCCAACGAAAAAGATACCAGCCCCAGCAGGGGAAGTAGAGTGCCTGATAAACCCCTTGCGTAGGTTATCGTCCACATAGTCTTTTAACCCTTTCAGTTCTGGTTCAGCTAAAGGGAATATCCTGCCGAATGGGATTGTCGCACCAGGTAACAAGTCTATGGGGCAGTCATATGCCCTGTGGGGTGGCAGTTGTTCGGCTTCCTTTTTGTCAAACACTTTTGTGAAGGACCGATAAGGAGCGGGTATTTCTGGGGTGGAAACGGCAGAAAAAATGGTATGTACATATTCCATGCGTGAAGAAGGACGGCAGTATTTTATACAAAAGTCTGATGCAAAGGTCACTTCACCTGTGGCCCAATTAATGTGGGGATTATGGGTGCGAAGCCAGGGTAGTCCCAAAATGACAGGGAACATGGGTGATTGTACCAGATTGAAACAAAGGTGTTCTTGATGTCCGGTCCCGACCGTGATGGAGATGGGTTTAGTTTCTTTGGTGACTGGTCCTGATTGGATGGGACTCCCATCCACGAGGCGAATAGTTAATGGGTGCTTTTTGGTTTGCGTAGGAATCTGCAAGGCTTGAGCCAGGGAGATATCCAGAAAGCTCTCACTTGCTCCAGAGTCTATAAAAGCATTATGGCGAATCCTTTTTCCTCCCCACTGTAATGAAACAGGGAGAGACAGGTGAGTGGTCAGTTTTCCTAGGAACACAGCAGATATACAAGGAGATAGAGGCGGGGTCGGCTTACCTCTGGAGGCTAGTACTGAGCAGGTGTAAGCAGTATGACCCGGGCCACCGCAATAAAGGCATAGGTTGGCACTCCTCCTCCTTTCTTTCTCAGCGGGTGTTAAAGGACCACGAGCGAGTCCAATCTGCATGGGTTCCACTGTGTTATCAGGAGCCGGAGCGTTGGTGGAGGTAACAGATGGAGTATAACGAGGAGAAGGAACTGCTGTATTGGAGCGTTCTAGGCGTCGTTCACGGAGTCGGCGGTCCACCTGAGTGACCAGGTGAATCAAGTCTTCCATGGTTTCTGGTACACCAACTCTTGCTAATTCGTCCTTCAGGTGTTCTGACAGGCCCAGGCGAAACTGGTTAACGAGAGCTGGTTCATTCCATTGAGTCTCTAAAGCTACTCCTCGAAAATCAGATATATAGTCCTCAACTGGCCTCCTTCCTTGTTTTAAGGACCTTAATGTGGTTTCAGCTGTGGAGGTTCTGTGGGGGTCATCATAAAGCGAATTCAAAGCCTGACGAAAATCATTCCAATCATGAAGAGACGGGTGGTTCACCTGTAGCAGATGATGAGCCCAGGTCATAGGGGCTCCCGTGAGTAGGGAGATAACAGTCCTCACTTTAATAAAGTCAGTAGCATATGTTCTTGGTTTGAGAACAAACAGTAACTCACATGACGTGATGAAGGTTCTATACTTAGAGCGGTCTCCTGAGAAGCGTTCGGGTAAGGATACTTGGGGTTCAGGTGCTTGAACAGCCATGGCTTCTACCACAGGAGGGACAACAGCGGGTAGGGGTGCAGGTGCTTCTGCAGGTGGTCCTGCTTGTAAGGCTCGCACTTCTGCCCTTAGTGTCTGTTGGTTCTCTTGCATTCCTTGCACGGTATGAGCCAAGGCAGCTATCTGTTGGGTGAGGGTGAGTATGGCATCAGTGACTCCTGCAGGCTCCATATTGACTTGATTGTTTTGTAGGGTATGCGGGGTTTGGAGCGTAGCGCAGTGAGGCACCAGATGTGCAATAGAGGCAAACAGGCAATATCAGGAATATCAGCAAGTTTATTCCACAGAATAGAAGAAGGCATAAACTGTACCGTGTAGCAATCCTGAGGTCAAGGGCAGGTGATGTATAGCAAAGTCCATTAAACAAGCCAAGATCAAGGGTAGGAGAGGTATATCAAAGTCCATAAACAAGCCGAGGTCAAAAGTCCAGTAAATCCAATAAAGGGGTATCAGCATACAAGTGTAGCACGGGTATCAGCAAAACAGGTAGGTAGAGACTTGAACAATCAAGTAATGAGACCTAGAAGCTGTGGGTTTAAATAGCCCTCTAGAAGTCAGCTCCTCCCCAACAATAACAGAGACCCCTCCCCTCCTCGGTATGTACAATGGAGTAGTGACTGTCAATCACTACTCGTCCCGCCCCTAACCAGGAGTAAATCATTACTGGAGGCGCTGACCACGCCTCCACGCCATCCCTCCACGTGTGGCGTTTCTCCCGTGCGGTATCCGCCGCACTGGAGTCCGGGGATGCGGCCTGTCGTAGGCCGTAGTAAGCCGCGACCGCGTGGCTCGCGGTCGCGTACAACGGAGCCGCGTAGTACGCGGACGAAGTCCCGGGCGTCCCGCTACCCCACCATCGGGGGAAAACCTGTGCCGTCGACGGGGGAGTGAGGTAGGACCCTGACAATATATATATATATATATATATATATATACACACACACACGTATGTGTATATATATATATATATATACACACACACCAGTATATATATATATACACACCAGTGTGTGTGTGTGTGTGTGTGTGTATATATATATATATATATATATATATATATATATATATATATATATATTTCTCCCCCCTTTGTCCCTTTCTCCCCATCTCTTACCTTATCTTCTGTCTTCTTTCTTCCATCCAGTTGTGGGAGCCCGATGTCTGGCACTTCAGACCTCGGCTTCCCTGCTCTCTAATCACTACGCGCCGGCTATTGATGCCGGGCGCCAGGACATGACGTCATCCCTGCGCTCGGCATCAATAGCCGGCGCCTAGTGATTAGAGAGCAGGGAAGCCGAGGTCTCAAGTGCCAGACCTCGGGCTTCCCTGCTCCCTCATCACTACGCGCCGGCAATTGATGCCGGGCGCCGGGACATGACGGCATCCCTGCGCTCGGCCTCAATAGCCGGCGCGTAGTGATTAGAGAGATTGGTGGCTTCGTGGGAACCTCCGGCTTGGTAAGTACCCGGCGTATAAGACGACCCCCCACTTTTAAGAAGATTTTTTGGGGTTAAAAAGTTGTCTTATACGCCGGAATATACGGTATTTTAAAAAATAAATAAATACAATATTTCATTATTGCCTTCTTTATGCTCATTTAAATTTTAGTTTGATTAATTAAAGATTTTCTTTTTTTCAGAATGACTTAGTCTTTGGCTGGATTTAGAAGAAATGTTAAAGAAAAGTTCTATGCACTTCAAAAAGAAGGCTCTTGAAAGCACTTTTGAAATATATTTATTTTGCGAGAATGTGTATGTAAGCAGTGAACATGTAAAAGATTAATCCTCTGACACTGTTCCTTTTCTGTTGTATTTTATTTAGTGTGTACAGCATTGTAATGTGTGATATTATCAATCTTAGTTTTGCCCAAAATATTTCTAAAACAAAATATACATATTGAATTATGTTGTATGGACATTTTCTCTCTTTGCTGTCTTCACACACACCCTAGCTCCTAGACTGGCAGGAGATATGTTCATGCATATACTGTACTCATCAGCCAGCTCCAACACTTTTTTTTTTAAATTATGATTAGAAAGCTGGGCTCCATTGCGTTACATGGTCAAATGCATCTGTATTCAACCTGCAAGGGGAGCCAGAGGGTTCAAAAATGCGCACTTCCAAAATGTGTCATTTTACACCCCAAACAACCCGACAAACCCATGCATTGGGGTATGACTGTACTCAGGAGATGTTGCTAAACACATATTAAGGTGTTGTTGGGCTGTGATATACACCAGGAGTTGTACATCCTTACCTAAAGTACAATTTTTGTGATAAAAAAAAAAAAACTTACTACCGCAAAGTTTGACAAAGCGTGGTAGTAGTATTAGTGCATGGTAAGGGTTAAAATACCAGCATTTCAAATACCTTTGGGTGTCTAGTTTTGGGGGTAAATGGGGTAAATTGCATTGGCCGGCTTCAAAGATACCCGAAATGGCACATGGGGGGAAGAATTACCAGATTTGGAAAAAAAAGGTTTTGAAATAGCAAAACGCTACCTGTACTTATTGCCCCATAACGTGCAGAAAAAAGCAAAAAAAAACATAAAAACATTGGGTATTTCTAAACTCAGGAAAAATAGTGGAATCTATTTAGAAGGTGTTTTCATTCGTTTTTGCAGATGAGTAAAAGTTTTTTGTTTAAAAAGTGAGAAAAAGTAATTTTTTTAATAAAAAAATCCCCATATTTTATCATTTTTTTTTATAGTAAATTAGATGATATGATAAAATTAATGGTATCTAAAGAAAGCCCTGTTTGTCCTGAAAAAAAAACCAATATATAATATGTGTGGGAGCACGAAATGAGAAGAAAATCACAGCTAAATTGTAACACTGAAAAACGTTAAGAGCCATTGTCCCGCAATATACTACGAGTAAAAACCCCTATTGTCCTTAAGGGGTTAACTCCTTTCGCGACCTTTGCCGGTTCAGGACCGTCATGCAAAAACGGTCACGTAACGACCTTTGGCGGTCCTGAACCGTCACTAACTTAAATAAGCTCCAGAGAGTGGTCACAGGCGCCACTGCCAGTGATCTTCGCCATCCTTTTTTAAATCATTTTAAATCTCAAACACAACAAACCCATGCATGCGGGGTATCACTGCACTCGGGAGATGTTGCTGAACACACATTGGGGTGTTGTTTGATAGTGACGCATACCAGGAGCTATGAATTCCTGAAGTACAATTTGTGTGGAAAAAAATACAAAATGTAATTTTGGCAAAGGCAGGTGGTAGAATCTCATGCAGAAAAGGGTTAAAATACCAGCATTTGAAATACCTTGGGGTGTCTAGTTTTCAAAAATATATGGTTTGATGAGGTAAATTAAAGTAGCCGGCTTCAAAGATGTTCTAAAGAGGAGATAGAGGCAGAATGACCAAGTGACCACCTGAATTACGCATGTCCCAAAAGTAGCCTTTTACCACCCAAACATTCTGACAAACCTATGCATGTGGGGTATCACCATACTCAGGAGATGTTGCTGAACACATTTTGGGGTGTTGTTTGACGTTGACATATACCAGGGCCTATATATTTATAACTAAAGTACAATTCGTGTGAAAAAAAAATACTATTACAAAGGCATGGAAAGGGTTAAAATACCAGCATTTGAAATACCCTGGGGTGTCTATTTTTTAAAAAATATATGGTTTGATGGGGATTAATTGAGTTAACCGGCTTCAAAGATGTTCCAAAGAGGAGATGGAGGCAGAATGACCAGATTTGGAAAAAAAAAGGTTTGGAAATCATAAAACGCTACTTGTACTTATTGCCCAATAACTTCCAAAAAACAGCAAAAAAACCCCCATAAAAACATTGGGTATTTCTAAACTCAGGACAAATAGTAGAATCTATTTAGCTAGTTTTTTTTACTTTCTTTTGTGAGTAAAAGATTTTTCAAAGAAAAGTCATAAAATTTTCACCATGTTTTATTATTTTTTTTATAGTAAATAAGATGATATGATCAAAAAAAAACACCCATCTTGTCCTGAAAAAAACAATATATAACATGTGTGGGTACACTAAATAGGTGAGGAGAAAATTACAGCTGAACACAAGCACCGCAAAAGTGTTAAAACAGCCTCGGTCCCACAGGGTACAAAAAGAAAAAATGAGCCCGGTCCTTAACGGGTTAAAACTCTGCTGCTAAAATCTTGTTGCCAGACACCACAGCATACCTTCAGAGATCAAGTGAAGTCCATGCCTTAACTGGTCAGGACTGTTTTGGCAGCATAAGAGGGACCTACACAATATTAGGCAGGTGGTCATAATGTTATGGCTGATCGGTGTATATTGGCATCTGCGGTGAATTTAAAAAAATGTATAAAACAGGGATTTCGTTTTGTTTAATATAAGGATGAGTTGTGTTGCTTAAACTAAGGAAAACATTTAGGTAAGTCTTTGGTGGTCTGAACAGGAGAAATGGCAGCAGAACATTGCATTAAACTTGTTAGTAAGAGTTTATGGAAACCACAGTAGTACTCAGCAGATGTGGCACAAACCTTGAAGGAGAAGCAGTAAGCCTTTAGGAACTATAAGAAGGCTCTGAACGAGGAAGATCCGAGCAAATGTAACGTTAGGCTTTAGGAGGAAAAAATGCATTATTACATGTGCCAAAACACATGGAGGAAAAAATCGCCAGGTTAACAAATAAGTCTGATTACATACATGATCTACCCAGCTGCCTATTTTTTTTATTTACAGAGGAAGACTGAGGGACAGGACCTCATTTAGAAAGGAGAAACAGGCAAATCCCTGAGACACAGGATACTCAGTAAGTTATTAAAACGCATTGGCATTTCCTGCAAAACCATTAGTAGACTTATTTAACCAGTCACTTGGCACGAGTAGTTCCAGGAGATTATAAATTGACATTTGTAATGCCACTATACTTAAAGTGCAGGCAAGACACTGCCAACTACAGACCAGTAAATCTCACGTCAGAAGTTGGAAAGTCTCTGGAAACGATGCTAAAGGAAAGAATTGTTAAATATCTGGAAGTAAATGGTTTGCAAGATCAGAAATGGCATGGGGTTACTGCAAGGAGATCTTGTCAAACTAACAATAGATTTTTTTGGAGTGGATAACTACAATAATAGACCAGGGAGGAGCAGAAAACATAAATCACTGGAAAGGCTACTCCATAATTCAGCGAACCGCCGCAACACAATATCATTGAGCAGTAGATATACTAAAATGCCATAGCCTCAGTGAAGCATATTGGAAGGTATACACTTGATGAGTTTTGTGCCTTAGTCCTTTGCATCAGGGGCAGTAAATATAGCCTATCTAGATTTACATAAAGTATCTGACACTGTCCCTCATGGAAGATGCACAGTATATAAATTGCAGTGTGTGGGCTTGGGTGTTAAAATAGTTGAATATATGGGGTAGTGGTTGAGCGATAGGAGACAGAAGGTTGTAGTTAATGTCGTATATTCAGAGGAAAGTCTTGTTACTAGTGGGGATCAGTCATAGTGCCCATAATAGTTTTTTTATTAGCATTATTACAAAATGTATTGATGGCAAGGTATGTCTTTTTGCAGCAGAGTAGACATACCTCTTATTTTGGTTGGGCGTTGCCATCTTGTTAGAGGCAGCATGGCTCTAACAGGTGGCGGTTTGAAACGCTCCTGGGAGCAATCAAACAGGGCCCCTGACTTTTTTGTTGTTGCTGGATGCATCTATATAGAGGCACTCCAAGCAACACTGGCTGAGCTTATTAAAAATTACTTTTTTAACCCCTTTGTGACAATGACGGTTTTTATTTTTTGAACCCTTCAATGGCTGTTTTACCATTTCTGCGGTGCTCGTGTTTAGCTGTAATTTTCCTCTTTCCTGTTTACTGAACCCACACAAGTTATATATTGTTTTTTTAGGACAAGAAGGGCTTTCTTTAGATGTCATTATTTTGATTGTATCATATCATTTACTATAAACAAAAAAAGTATAAAATACGGTGAAAAATTGAGAAAAAAAGGACTTTTTCAGACTTTTACTTGAAAAATCTTATACTCATCTATTAAAGCTAATGAAAAAGCCTGCTAAATAGATTCTACTATTTGTCCTGAGTTTAGAAATACCCAATGTTTTTATGTTTTTTTGCTTTTTTCTGAACGTTATGGGGCAATAAGTACAGGTAGCGTTTTGCTATTTAAAAACCATTTTTTCCAGATCTGGTAATTCTTCCCCCATGTGCTATTTTGGGCTATATATATATGTGCTATATCTTTGAGCCCAGCCAATGCAATTTACCCCATCAAACCATACATTTTTGAAGACTAGACACCCCAGGGTATTCCAAATGCTAGTATTTTACCTCTTTCCATGCACTAATTCTACCACCAGCCTTTGTCAAAGTTTGCAGTGGTATTTTTTGTGTGTATTTTTCCCACACACGTTGTACTTTAGGTATGATTTTACAGGTCCTGGTATATGTCACTGTCACACAACACCCCAATATGTGTTCAGCAACATCTCCTGAGTACAGTGATACCCATGGGTTTGTTGGGGTGGTTTGGGGGCTAAAAGGCCACATTTGGGACATGTGATCATCCTTCCCTGTGTGTTAATTGGGACATTGTTGAACCCAGCCAATTCAATTTACCGTGGCATCAATTTGTCGTCAATGGGTTAAATTACACCTTCTATGCTGTCTGTGTCTTAGCATTGTTTGGGGAAATATATATATTAGACTTGTGCATTCTGATCTGTACTGTAAGGGACCAGGAACCAGACACAGAAAATGTAAAATATAAAGACTCCTTTATTAAGGCAAAAGCAAGGTAATAAAATTGTGATCCAAAAGGCTTAAGCCCCCCAAAAAAGCCAGATTCAGTAACCAAAGCGGTTAGTCAGACAAGCTGAGGTCAGGAGTACGGAAATCAGCAAAGTCAGGGTAAAGATGCCAGGTAACAGGAGCCAGAACGGAAGTCAGAAAAAGCCAGGTCATACAAGGGAACACAGGATACTCAGGAACGCACTTGGTAGCCGGAACAAAAGCAAGGAGGATATGAGCATTAGCTGTTATAGTCTGAAAGGGGCTGGCTGATAGTAGACAGGTGGGTAACAGTCGTAACAGAGAACGAAAGGCCATTAATTAAACATCAGCTGAGTAAGTCTGTTAAAGGAAAAAAAAAGCACCAGTACCTGGTATTCCCAGGCAGTTTTCCATCCAAGTACTAACAGACCTAACGCTGCTTAGCTTCCAAGATCAAGCAAGATTAGGCATATTCAGGGCGGTATGGCCATAGGTATCAGCTGAGCAACTCTGACATATACAAACTTGTGTTTTAATGGAAACTGCCTGTTTCGTGCGTTCGTACAAATCTCAATATTCAATATGATCAGTCGTCATGGTTAGCTGCCATTACAAGCTGTTTTGGCGCCATTACAAGTTGTTTTGGGGCTCCTTGATATAATAATATCAAACTGCAAGTTAATTAATGAAGTAATAGTTTATTTTAGTGCAGAAAATGTACTGCTTTAGGGTGAATTGAAGAAGCTGTAGTGTACTACTGTAGTGTATAACAGGGACTGCAGCAGACATTTTCACCAATTAATTTTAGGACAAAACACAACATATTTTGTATCTTATCATATTCTTCATCTTCCTTGATAAATATTGGGGACAGAACTAGGCATTTTAAAGGTCTTGCACAGTTGTTTAAAATGTAAAACCTGTTCCTGTGTAGTTTGACAGTTGCCCGTTTATGCTACCAACCAAACCTCTAATTTGTGGCCAGTTATTTTTTATTATCTTTCATATGATATCGTATATTATTTTTCATTGATAAATAAATATTGGTGACAAAATCAGGAATTATAATATGTATAATATATAATATTGGGATAATTCAGTCATGTTCCAAAGCTCTGCATGTGCCTATCATCTGCCAGTGTCTGCCTGCCCAGGCCAGTGCCCTACTACTACTACTTCCGCTGCACCTCTTTGACTGTTCTAACTCTGGGGAACCTTTTTTAAAATTTCTATAATATTGGGAAAATTCAGTCTTGTTACAAGGTGCTGCATGTGCCTATTATCTGCCAGCAGGGCCGGCCTTAGGTGTTCAGGCGCCCTGTGCAGACTACTTCTCTGGTGCCCCCTTGACAAAAGAGAAAAAATCTAGTTTTGTTACGCCGGATCAGGCACCACAGGTGGTGGACCCACGATGCAGAAATATCTCCGAAAAACAAGCCGGGATCGAGACAGGCAGCACAGGAGCGTGGTCAATACAATAGCCGGGGTCGGGGCAGGCAGCACAGGATCAAGGTCAAATAACAAAGCCGAGGTCGGGACGGGCAGCGCAGGATCAAAGTCGAATAACAAAGCCGAGGTCTGGTACACGTGGAGATCAATCAATAAACAAGAGCACCCAGAGAACATTAACATGGACTCGTTGAACGGGCAAGGAAACAAGGAACCAGGAAGGTTTAAATAGAGCCAATGGCGGGAGAGCAGGTAAGATGACGTCATCGCGACCGGCGCAATTAGCGTCGTCGCGATGGCAACAACGAACAAAACTTCCTGCCTGTGTTACCTCCGTGAAAGACGCGGAGGAGCCACACAGGCAGGGGAGGTAAAACAACCTCCGTGGACATGCAGCGGCGATGAAACACTTGATCGCCGCCGGCATGGCCGCAGCGGTACACAACGAGATCCTCTCTGCCTGTGTTGCTGCCGCGAGCGACGCGGCAGTGCCACACAGGCAGAGGAGGAAAAACAACCTCCGTGGACATGCAGCGGCGATCAAACACTTGATCGCCGCCGGCATGCCCGCGGCGGTAAACTACTAAGAGGTACTGTTCGGGTGCTGCGAGCATGTAGCGGCGGATCGGTTTTCCGATCGCCGCTGATATGCTGCGGCAGCCCGAACAGAGCTGTCAGGAACCGGGAGGCGTGCCTGCTCTATACGCACGCCCCCTCGTGTGCGTGTAGAGCGCACGTCAGTACACGAGGGAGACGTGCGCGAGGGACGCCGTGGGACCCCGGCCGGACAGGTAGGTGTAACACAACCCCCCCTCCCAGGAGCGCGCTCCGGGCGCGAAGGACCAGGACGGTGAGGGAAATGGGCATGGAACCGGGAGACACAGAGAGGCGCGGGCAGGAACCCAGGTCCGTTCCTCAGGACCGTACCCACGCCAATCGAGCAGATATTGGAGGGACCTGCGGTGCCAACGGGAGTCGAGCACGCGGCGGACGACGTGTTCCTCGTGACCGCGGACAAGGACAGGGGCAGGAGGACGAAGGGACACAGAATAGCGATTAACCACGCAGGGCTTAAGGAGAGATACGTGGAACGTGTTGGGGATACGCATAGACGGAGGAAGAGCAAGGGACACGGCAACCTCGTTGACGCGACGGATGATGCGGAAGGGACCGAGAAATCGGGGACCAAGTGTCCTACTGGGCTGACGTAGTGCGATGTTCCGTGCGGACAGCCAGACATAGTCGCCGACCTTGTAGCGAGGAGGCGCAGCACGACGCTTGTCAGCAGCAGCCTTGCTGCGGGTCTGGGCCTTGGTCAGCTGGTTGCTGAGGGCTTCCCAATGGGCACGCATATCGGCAACCCGCTCCTCGACGGCAGGAATGCAAGCACCGCGAGAGGCAGAAGGCGGTGGTAGGACAACTGGATGGTATCCCAAAGCGGCATAAAACGGCGAACAACGTAAAGATTCGTGGACAGCGTTGTTGTAGGACAACTCGGCCAAGGGTAACAGAGACGACCAGTTGTCTTGGCGTTCATTGACGTATAAGCGCAGGTATTGTTTTAAGGTCTGATTGGTGCGCTCCGTCTGGCCGTTCGATTGCGGGTGATAGGCTGAGGACAGATGTGTCCGGATGCCTAACTTGCAGCAAAGAGTCCTCCAGTATCTGGATACAAACTGGGGACCCCTATCCGATACTACGTGGAGCGGCAGGCCATGCAACCGCACCACGTCTCTGATGAACACATCTGCCAATTGGGATGCCGTGGGTAGCTTGTGCAGGGCAATAAAGTGGGCCTGTTTGGAGAACCTGTCGACCACAACGAGGATGGTAGTGAACCCTTTAGAGACAGGAAGGTCGACAATGAAGTCCATAGCTATATGAGTCCATGGGGTTTTTGGGACGGGAAGAGGCAATAAGAGACCAGAAGGCCGGGTGTGCACGGATTTGTGACGAGCACATCGGGGACAGGTGGCAATGAAGGCGTTGACGTCACGTGTTAAGGACGGCCACCAAAAGGTTTTCCGGATGTGGTACTCGGTTTTGCGGGCTCCGGGATGGCCGGCCAGAGGTGGGTTATGACCCCAGTGGAGGACAGCATCACGAAACCGCTGTGGAACGTAGAGGCGGCCTGAAGGAGGACGTTGGGAAGCGGAGATGTGCGCCTGTTGCATACGGATCCGATGCATCATGGAAGAAGATAAGGCAGAGATGACACGTGCTTGTGGAATGATGGGTTCCTCTTGGGTGAAGTCACGATGGCTATCGAATTGACGGGAGAGAGCGTCTGCTTTGACGTTTTTACTGCCGGGCTGATATGTCATGACATAATTAAAGCGGGTAAAGAACAAAGCCCATCTGGCTTGTCGAGGATTCAGGCGTCGAGCAGATTCTATATATTGTAGGTTCTTGTGGTCCGTCATGACCACAACAGGCAGTTTGGTACCTTCGAGTAGGTGACGCCATTCCTCAAAGGCCATTTTGACCGCGAGTAGTTCTCTGTTTCCCACATCATAGTTGCGTTCGGCGGATGAGAAGCCCTTAGAGAAGAACGCACAGGGGAGGTATTTGGACGTAGTCGGGTTTCGTTGAGATAGAACAGCCCCAGCACCGTTCTCTGAAGCGTCCACTTCTAGGAGGTACTGTAAGGCAGGATCTGGCCGTTGCAGAACGGGAGCTGAACAGAAGGCTTGTTTCAGTCGCTCGAACGCTTTCACGGCCTCCACGGACCAGTACTTGGGATTAGCCCCTTTTTTAGTAAAGGCGATAATGGGCGCTGCGATGGAGGCATAATTGCGTATGAAGCGCCGATAGTAATTGGCGAATCCCAGGAAGCGTTGAACAGCTTTTACGGTATGTGGAATAGGCCAATCGAGGATAGCCTTCAACTTGCTGGGGTCCATTTCGAGGCCATTAGCGGAGATGATGTATCCGAGAAATGGAAGGCTGTTCTTTTCGAAGTCGCATTTCTCGGCTTTGGCATAGAGGCTGTTCTCACGTAGTCTTTGCAGAACAGAACGTAGATGTATCCGATGGGTTTTGACGTCAGGTGAGTATACAAGGATGTCGTCGAGGGAGAGCAACATGTCTCGGAACACGTCATTAACGAAGGCTTGAAACACGGCAGGAGCGTTACAGAGGCCGAAGGGCATGACCCTGTATTCATAATGACCATATCTTGTATTAAAGGCGGTCTTCCATTCGTCGTTTTCTCTTACGCGTACTAGGTTGTATGCCCCTCTTAGGTCGAGTTTGGTGAATATGGTAGCCCCCTTCAATCTGTCATAGATCTCCGTGATTAACGGAAGAGGATACCGGTTTTTTATGGTAATGCGATTTAGACCCCTGTAGTCTATGCATGGTCGAAGGGAGCCCTCCTTCTTGGAAACAAAAAAGAATCCAGCCCCTGCTGGTGAGGAAGAGGGTCGGATGAAGCCCTTCTCCAGGCTCTCTTTGATGTATAATTCAAGGGCCTCATTTTCGGGCTCCGACAGGGGATATGTGCGCCCTCGTGGTGGCATGGTACCCGGCAACAAGTCTATGGCACAATCGTAGGGCCTGTGAGGGGGTAGGCGTTCTGCCTGTCTTTTGGAAAATACGTCCAGAAAATCCCAATAATGTTTTGGCACTAGAAGCTTGGGGTCAGTAGGCTTGATTTCCAAGACGAGGTTCACCCGAGTGCAAGGTAGAGAACAAAGGCGGTGACAGGAGGGACTCCATGCAAGTATTTCGCCTGTGACCCAGTCAATGCGAGGGTTGTGCAGCCTTAGCCAGGTGAACCCCAGTATCAAAGGGGCATGAGGCGACTGTATGAGTTCTTAATTCCTTCTTCGTGTCTTTTCCGCTTCGGTGAGGTGACGTATAGTGCCGATCTCCATGGGTTCCTCGGTGGGACGGCTAGGAGTGGTAGATGGAGAATGAGGACTGCTATGGGAGAAAAACGGCCGATTTCGCCTGCCTTTGTCTTTCTCCAAGTGTCTTTCCTGAATGCGCTTATCCACGCGCAAACAGAGGTTGATAAAGTCCTCCAGGTCAGATGGGGGGTCGTGGAACAACAGCACATCCTTGATCTTGTCATTGAGACCTTTCCGATAAGCGGCTCGGAGAGCGCCTTGATCCCACTGGAGTTCACAGGCAAGGGTACGGAATTCCACTGTATATTGGGCTAGAGTCTTATGTCCCTGTTGTAGCTCCAATAAGGTGGTCTCCGCTGTTTCTTTGCGACCTGGCATATCGAAGACTGAACGCAGGGCTGCCATGAAAGCTGGGCAGTCATCCATCAGGTCAGAGTTCTGCTCAATAAGGGGAGAGGCCCACAGCAGTGCTTCACCCTTCAACAGCGAGATAATGAAGGACACCCGTTTGGAGGATGTACAAAACGCCCGTGGATGGTTACGGAAATGCAGCAAACATTGGTTAAGGAACCCCCTGCATTCTTTAGGATCCCCAGCATATTTGTCCGGAAGAGGCAAGCGAGTGGTAGCGCCTCCTTCCTCTGGGCTGGGATCCCTAGGTAAGAAAGACGGTCTGGCAGAGGGAGCGACAGCCAGAGACCGTAACAGTTCAGTCATGGTGTCCAGTTTGCTGGATAAGGACTGTAATTGCGAGGAATGCGACGCAAGAAGCTGGTCCTGCAGGTCCTGGCGGGAGAGGACGTTAGCCATTTCCGCGGGGTCCATAGTATGGCCCGTTCAATGTGTTACGCCGGATCAGGCACCACAGGTGGTGGACCCACGATGCAGAAATATCTCCGAAAAACAAGCCGGGATCGAGACAGGCAGCACAGGAGCGTGGTCAATACAATAGCCGGGGTCGGGGCAGGCAGCACAGGATCAAGGTCAAATAACAAAGCCGAGGTCGGGACGGGCAGCGCAGGATCAAAGTCGAATAACAAAGCCGAGGTCTGGTACACGTGGAGATCAATCAATAAACAAGAGCACCCAGAGAACATTAACATGGACTCGTTGAACGGGCAAGGAAACAAGGAACCAGGAAGGTTTAAATAGAGCCAATGGCGGGAGAGCAGGTAAGATGACGTCATCGCGACCGGCGCAATTAGCGTCGTCGCGATGGCAACAACGAACAAAACTTCCTGCCTGTGTTACCTCCGTGAAAGACGCGGAGGAGCCACACAGGCAGAGGAGGAAAAACAACCTCCGTGGACATGCAGCGGCGATCAAACACTTGATCGCCGCCGGCATGCCCGCGGCGGTAAACTACGAGTTCCTCTCTGCCTGTGTTGCTGCCGCGAGTGACGCGGCAGTGCCACACAGGCAGAAGAGGTACTGTTCGGGTGCTGCGAGCATGTAGCGGCGGATCGGTTTTCCGATCGCCGCTGATATGCTGCGGCAGCCCGAACAGAGCTGTCAGGAACCGGGAGGCGTGCCTACTCTATACGCACGCCCCCTCGTGTGCGTGTAGAGCGCACGTCAGTACACGAGGGAGACGTGCGCGAGGGACGCCGTGGGACCCCGGCCGGACAGGTAGGTGTAACAAGTTTTAATTAGAGATTATTTATATGCAAGTGCAAACAAGCACAATAATATATACCATATTTGCAAATGCTCTGAAAAATAGCCCTCGTCTTTTAATCGAGGTCGTCTTCTAATCTGACCTCAAATAGAGGTCTGACTATGAGACTAAGATCCAGATCCCCCGCAGCGCTGCAGGGGACCTGGATCCTCCTGTCTGGTAACCTCAGCTGCTGCCGGCACTTCCACCGGCGTCTATCACCGAGCGCTGCCAAAAGTGCGGGCAGCAGCGGAGGTTGCATACGCTCCTACCTTCCCACTGCCGGGGAAACAGAGCCGGTTGGGGACATTGCTCCAGAAGCAAGTCCGGGACCGGCGGCACTGTGCCGTCCCAAAGCGGATTTGGTAGACTTGCCTCTTTAATTTTCTGGAGAAGGCGGGGCCTAGCAGGGTCACACAGTGAAGTGCCTTAGTTGCTTAAGTGCGTGTCTTGGTTTGGAAGTGTGTCTGAGTGGGTATATTAGTGTCTGGGTATGTAAGTGTCAGAGTGGGTATGTTAATGTATGGGTAGGTAAGTGTCAGAGTAGGTATGTAAGTGTCTGGGTATGTAAGTGGGTATATTAGTGCCTGGGTGAGTAAGTGTCCCCCTATATGCCACTCTATCCCATGATACGCCTTTTCACCATATAAGGCATTTCTGGAGGCAGAGTGGCATATATGGGGTTAAAAGGCATAACATGGGGCAGAGTGGCATATACGAGGGTAAAAGGTATATCAAGGAGGCAGAGTGGCATATAGGGGGTATAATGCATTTCTGAAGGCAGAGTGGCAAGCCTGGGGGTAGATGTGCATAACTGGGGGCAGGTTGGTAAATAAAAGGACATAAAAACAAAAAAAATAGTTTACATGAATTAATATTTACTAGTAAAACTTTTTTTCCTATAGGGTCGTCTTATAATCAGGCTTTTTCCTTTTTTTCCTAAATTAATATTCAGATCTTGGGGGGGTCGTCTTATAATCGAGCAAATACGGTAACTGGAAACACTGGTAACAATAATGTACCTTAAATACATATATAGGAAAAAACACAGCTAACAGTGCAATCTTTGTAACAAAAACATGTTCCCTTTAAATATTGAAAAATTGGACCCTAGGCAATTATTTCCTTTGCACCCCCTCCACGCTTCCTAGCATGCAATAACTCCCTCCGCTCCCACACCAAAAAAAAAAATATTTTCCACGCTGACTGCAGATTAGCGGAAGACTGTGAGAGTTAGTGCTGTCTTCCTTCCTTCTGACTCTAGTGTGACTTTGAAAGATCCTCTCTCCCGTACTCTTCTCCATAGTCCTTTTGTCCCCTCATTCACTAAGCCACACCTCTCTTTTCCTTCCTCCCTTTAGTTTAGGTATAAATCAAATAAACAACACATGTAAACAACACTTGCGTGTATAGCAGTGCAGGTATAGTCCAACAGATTAACACACAAACCCAGCTTTGCAAGTATAGATCAACTGGGGACCACATGCAAACTCAGCACTGAAGGTATAGATCAAATTAAAAAAAAAACATAGAAACAGCACTGCAGGTATAAATAAACTAAATAAAATCTTCAAACCCTGTATTTGCAGGTATACATAATATATGAAAACATAGCATAGCAGATTTAGATCGACAGAATAACACACAAATTCAGCTTTGCAGGTATAGATCAATTGGAATTCACATAAAAACTCAGCATTAAAGGTATAGATAAAAAACTAAATTACAGGCATAGATCACAGGTTGCACACCCCAAATCCAGCCCTGTCCACATAGAACTTGACCAGCACCCAGATTACACACACAAATTATAGCCAAGCCTGAGCCATCTTTGTCCCCAAACACCCTGCCTGTGCCAACTTTGTCCCATAAACACCCTGCCTGTGCCATCTTTGTCCCATAAACACCCTGCCTGTGCCATCTTTGTCCCATAAACACCCTGCCTGTGCCATCTTGGTCCCCAAAGCTCAAACACCCTGCTTGTGCCATATTTGTCCCAAAACTTTTCCATGTGCGACCACTCTGCACCCCTTTCTCTCCTCCTCCTCTCCCTGCCACCTGGGCGCGGCCCAGGCGTTGGTTATGGGGCGACCGCATGGCGTCCCTGCTGCCGTTGCACCCTGTGCGGCCGCACAGCTTGCACACCCCTAAGGCCGGCCCTGTCTGCCAGTGCCTACCTAGGCTTAGTGCCCTACTACTAGTGCTGCCACTACTCTTTCACCATCATTACCTCTTGATGGTGAATTACCGTATTTGCTCAATTATAAGACGACCCTGATTATAAGATGACCCCCAAAATTTCAATATGAATTTAGGGAAAAAAAGCCTGAATATAAGACTACCTATAAGAAAAAAGTTTAACTGGTAAATACTAATTCACATGTAAACGATATTTCATACTTAATAAAAACTATGATTTTATTTGAAAACCTGCCCCCAGTTATGCCTTATAGCCCCTTATATGCCACTACCTCCCTGATATTCCTCTTTGCCACCAGATATACCTCATACCCCCTATATGCCACTCTGTCCCAGATATGTCTCGATCCCCTTATTGCCACTCTGCCCACCAGATATGCCTTATACCCCCTTATTGCCACTCTGCCCACCAGATATGCCTTATACCCCCTATATGCTACTCTGCCTCCCTGATATTCCTTTTAACCCCTATATGCCACTCTGCCTCCCTGTTATTCCTCTTAACCCCCTATATGCCACTTTGCCTCCCTGATATTCCTTTTAACCCCTATATGCCACTCTGCCTCCCTGATATTCTTTTTTACCCCTATATGCCACTCAGCCTCCAGAAAGCCCTTATCCCCCCATATGCCACTCTTACCCTCCCCTGACTTACCAGACTTCTCCCCGTGCTTCAGATTCCTTGGTATGTAATGGTGGCAGCCGCTGAAGGTCTGCGCTATTCTCGTTGACAACCTCCACTGCTGCTGCCGGCACTTCCGCCGGGCTTCTATGACTGAAGACCGGAAGGTCATGTGGCGCCGGCGCTCCGTCATAGAAGCCCCGGCAGCAGCAGAGGTTGTTTGTGATCTGTACAGACATCCTCCAGCTGCCCTGCAGCGCTTGCGGGGGATCTGGATCTTAGTCTTGTAGTCAGAGCTCTGTTTGAGGTCTGATTATAAGACGACCTCTAATATAAGACGAGGGCTATTTTTCAGAGCATTTGCAAATATGGTATATATTATTGTGCTTGTTTGCACTTGCATATAAATAATCTCTAATTAAAACTAGATTTTTTCCCTTTCTCTTTTGTCAAGGGGGCGCCAGAGAAGTAGTCCGCACAGGGCGTCTTATAATCGAGCAAATACGGTGTTTTAAATGGAAACTGAAAAGGAAATAAGCTAAACTATGGCATAATGAAAAAGACTGGCTTACGTGTGAGCGGATGAATGATGAGAAATTAATACAGATGGGACAGGGGTTAGCAAAATTGATGAGTTAAACTGGCCACTGCAAGACAATACATCAATGGGAAAATGATCAGGAATGAAATATAGAATTTGGAGGAAAGAAAACATGTGGCAGAAAATGAGAAAATGATCAAATAAAACAATTTAAAAAAGTGAACCGGGATGGTTTGGCAAAGACAATGCAATGAAGGAATGATAATGTACAGAGATTCAAAATTATTTTATTTGCCAATTAATTTAGTCCACAGGGTCTTAAACATGCAAGGGCTGGATTCTAAACCTTAATTGGTGATAGCGGTGTAAAATATTTGGTTAATGATTTGACTCCATATTTTAAGGGGAATATATGGTTACAGAACCTAGACTGCATGTGCAAAAATGGTACATTAAAATCCAATGTAAAACAGCTTCTACAAAGCAATTCAATGGTGTGCACAACTATTAGCACCCCTACAATGGATGCATTTTGTACACATGCATTCTGGACTAATAAGTACTTTATCAAGAAAGGTGTAGACCAAACACCACCTGCATCAGGGGATGATCCTTGACAAAGGTTACCTGCCAAAATGTCAGGGTATTATCCCTAGTCTTCAGCCTTTATCTATTCAATTTATATATTGGTGCATTTTTTATTAGTGGGTAATTTATTATTTAATATATTCATTGGGGACTGCTTTTGACATACTTTGTACTTGGATGTAAGTATTAAACTTATGAAATCAATTGCTATCTTTCTACAGTTTACTGAGTGGAAGACGTGGAACATTCAAATAAGCAGGGGAAAAGATATACATTTGGCACTGTAGGACCTCAAATGTGAAAATTTGCCAATAAGACCAAATGAAGCTGTAGCTTCTAGTAAAATTGTACAGGCATATGAGTAGCACATTATGAGGATGCCAAGAAAGGCATCCACAGGAAAAGCAAAGGAAGGAAGACGGGAGATGAAACAAGAAATTGTCAGAAAGCATTTCTCAGAATAATAAACCTTTTATAGAAATGTCTGCATTAAGCTGTCAAAGTGCTGGGAAAGAAGGCAATGTACTGGACAATGAACAAGAGTAGCATGATGATCATTTAACAGATACAGGTTACTGACCACCCCAGTAAAATAAAATGTGCCTCATAATGAGAAAATTAATGAAAATAATATCTATTATGTTACCGTTTTCATTTCATTGTTGCTGGCCAACTTCATGCACACTTTGGCCGCTAGCTTTTTGAGATGGAATGTACCAGTGGAACCGTCACCAACACAGCTTAACTACCATTAACGGTTAGAAATCCAGATATGCACACTGATGTTCGTACATTGTGACGTATCCTAGAGTACAGGTCTAGGGGACATCAGTCCCCCTGCTCGAGTTGTGCCATATTTGTACCCAGTTTGTCTCTGTCATCTTTGACACCAGTTTGTCTGTGTCATCTTAGAGCCCACACAGCATGTCAATGCCCCCAAACAGCCTTCCTGTGCCATCTTTGTCCCTAAGCAGCCTGCTGTGCTCTGCCCACACCACTTTCCTTCAGTGGTGCGTCTCTCTTCTTCCAAACTGTTTGCGGACTGATCCTGCATGCAAGAAGTGGATGCGTTGTCACTTCCCTCACACTCTCTTCCTGAAGGCAGTGCTGACTGATCCAGCATGCAAGGAGAGAGTGTGAGCGATCATCCAATCAGATGATTTTTACGCTCTTTGTGACGCTAACTGCAGCTAGTGGCTTTAAAAGGGACAGACAAGTGGTCAGAGCAGTAGCTAGTTGCCTAGAGTGGCGGCCCGGTCACAGTTATGACCTCTGCTACCATAACTGTTAAACTCCTGTGTACATGGAGGGGGGCACACAGGGGGTCCCCAGGAATAAAAGAATAACATGCAAACATAACTAAGAGACTAAACAAACTTTATTATTAAATTAACATTTCAAGGCAGAAGCAGGATTTAAAACAAACAGCCACCTCTGGACTCACAAAGAGTCATTCCTCAGCACTCAGGAGAGGAAAAACCCATTTATCAGAGCTCTGTGCAGGCCACTTGAGTCCCTCCATCGCCATATTTACCCCAAACAGCCTGACTCCCCATGTTTGTTCCCAAACAGCATGTCAGTGACCCTAGATAGGTAGTCAGGCCATCTTTATCACTAAACAGCCTGCCTGTGCCTTCTTTTCCACAAACAGCGTATTAATGTCCCCAAAATGGTTGTGCCATATTTGTACCCAGTTTGTCTCTGTCATCTTTGACACCAGTTTGTCTGTGTCATCTTAGAGCCCACACAGCATGTCAATGCCCCCAAACAGCCTTCCTGTGCCATCTTTGTCCCTAAGCAGCCTGCTGTGCTCTGCCCACACCACTTTCCTTCATTGGTGCGTCTCTCTTCTTCCAAACTGTTTGCAGACTGATCCTGCATGCAAGAAGTGGGTGTGTTGTCACTTCCCTCACACTCTCTTCCTGAAGGCAGTGCTGACTGATCCAGCATGCAAGGAGAGAGTGTGAGCGATCATCCAATCAGATGATTTTTACGCTCTTTGTGAAGCTAACTGCAGCTAGTGGCTTTAAAAGGGACAGACAAGTGGTCAGAGCAGTAGCTAGTTGCCTAGAGTGGCGGCCCGGTCACAGTTATGACCTCTGCTACCATAACTGTTAAACCCCTGTATACATGGAGGGGGCACACAGGGGGTCCCCAGGAATAAAAGAATAACACGCAAACATAACTAAGAGACTAAACAAACTTTATTATTAAATTAACATTTGCAGGCAGAAGCAGGATTTAAAACAAACAGCCACCTCTGGACTCACAAAGAGTCATTCTTCAGCACTCAGGAGAGGAAAAACCCCATTTATTGGGGAAACCTCCGGGGAACCATGTCTGAAGAATCGCCCTTCCCTCTGGGCACTAAGAGGTTGATTGATTACATATATGAATGTTTTAGAACACAATTGTACTTTTACATTCTCACGTTATTATTGCTTCAATATCTCTGTATGGTCCAAACTTCTACAGCTGGTTACACTGTTTGCATCCCTTCATTTTGACTAAGACTATGTAAGAGATGTTGGCAGTAAGAGGCTGTCCCTCACCTTGAGCAATCCCTGTTGAATTCCTGCAGATGAGAGAGAACATGGGGAGAACACAATGTGCAAGCTCACTTTTTCACAAATTTCACATTTACACCCAATCCCCACCCCCACCACAGTTCCCTTATCTGGGCTGCACACCAATGTTGCCTTTGGCCAGTTGCACAAAGAAACAGAAAGATAGGGCTCTTGCACTCTCACCACTGTGCCTTAGGCAGTCTTCTTCTGACAGTTTCACATACAACCACACCACGGTCCCATTAGGCTGACTGCGCACACAGACAACACCAACGCCAATGGCCAGTTGCACTAAAAAACAGATAGGCTGGTTGCGCAGACAGAAACAACCATGACTTTTGTCTGTTTCACTTACATCCCTAGTTCCCCAGACACCACCATCGCCTTAGGCCGGCTGCGCAGACACCACCGTCAAACTGTTTCACGTACACTCTCACCACCGAGCCTTAGGCTGGATGCATAGAACCGCGGCCTTCAAACAGACTTCAACCAGTTTCAACTACACCACAGACACCACCGTCTCCTTCGGCCAGTTTCATATACACTCCCACCACCTTTACCTTAGACTGGTCATGCAGACAGTTTCCACCAGCGCCTCCGGTCAGTCTCACATTCTCCCAAACCATGATTGCCTTAGGCCAGTTACGCCAACACCACCGTCACCTTCGTCCAGTTTTACATACACCCACAGCATGCTTGACTTAGGCCGATTGCGGATCTGCTCCGCCACCTATTGACTAAAACAGACTCCACAGGGTCTTACGCTAGTTCACAGACAGACACCACCGCCTTCGGCCGGTTTCAAATACACTCCCACCACCTTTGCCTTAGGCTGGTCGAAGCTGGGTGCTCTACCCTGGCGGGAGAGACGAATATCCCCGATGCCCGGTTTGAAGTCCCTGGCCGATTAAGTGGTACGATCCCCCTCAGCAAACCCCTAGCTATGCCCGTAGAAGCCAATGTCCTTCTGATCCCCCTAGTGTCCTGGGAGAGTGGCCTCCCTTAGGCAGACAGACACCATGGTTGCATTAGGCCGGTTGCGCAGACAGACACCACCATCGCTTTTGGCTAGTATCACATACACTCCCCACCATGGTTTCTAAGGGTGGTTGTCCCAACAGACACATCCGTTGCCTTTGGCCAATTTCACATACACGCACACACATCATGGCCACCTTAGGCTGGTTGAGCAGAAAGACACCACCGTCGCCTTTGGACAGTCTAACATACACCAACACCACGGTGGTCTTAGGCTGGTAAGTGCCAAAAGATACCACTGTTGTCTTTGGCCAGTATAACATACAACAGCATCACCTTAGTCTGGATGCACAGACACCAGTGTTGCCTTCTGCCAGTCTCATATAAACCAACACTACGGTTGTCTAAAGCTGGTTGTGCAGACAGACACAAGACTCGCCTTTGACACATACACACACTACGGTTGCCTTACAGACATCACTGTTGCCATTGGCCAGTTTCACATACACACACACATCATGGTCACTAAAGCTGGTTGAGAAGAAAGACCCCCACCATCGCCTTTGGCCAGTCTCACATACACCAACACCACAGTTGTCTTAGGCCGGTTAGTGCCAACAGGCACCACTGTCCCCTTTGGCTGGTTTCACAAACACCCACACCACAGTAGGTTTAGGACGGTTGTGCCAACAGACACCAACGTTGCCATCAGCCAATCTCACATACACCTACACCACTTTCACTTTAGGCTGGTTGTACCACTAGGCACCACCGTCACCTTTGGACAGTTTAGCACACACCCATACTACGGTCACCTTAGGCCGGTTGCGCAGATAGACACCACCTTCTCCTTCGGCCAGTTTCACATACATCTCCACCATTGTTGCTTTAGACTGGTTGCGCAGAAAGACACCACCGTCTCCTTCTGCCAGTCTCACATACACCCACACCACGGTCACCTTAGACCGGTTGTGCCAACAGACACCACCATTTCCTTCAGCCAGTTCCTCATATACCCACAACACTTTTGCCTTAGGTCGGCTGTGTTAACAGACAGCACTATCCCTTTCGCCTAGATTCACACACACCCACACTACGATCACCTTAGGCCAGTTGTGGAGTCACCACCGTTGCCTTCAGCCAGTCTCACATACTCCAAAACCACGTTTCGCTTAGGCCAGTTCTGTCAACAGATACCACTGCCTCCGTCGCCCAGTTTCAGATATACCCACGCCATGGTCTCCTTAGGCTTGTTGCGCAGAAAGACACCACCATCAACTTAGGCCAGTCTCAGATACACCCACACCACGGTCGCCTTAGGCCGGTTGCGCCTAAAGACACCACCGTCACCTAAGGCTAGTTGCATAGACAGAAACCAGCGTCACCTTCAGCCAGTCTCACGTACACCCACACCTCTATTGGCTTAGGCTGGTCGTGCCAACAAACACCACCGTCCCCTTTGGCCAGTCTTCTTAGGCCAGTTGCGAAGAAAGACACCAACGTCGCCTTTGGACAGTCTCACATACACCCACAATTAAGGCTGGTTGGGCAGAAAGACATACATGTCACCTCTGGCCAGTTTCACATAGACTCCTACCACCGTCACCTTAGTCTGGTTGCATAGACAAAAAACACTTTCTCCTTCGGCCTGTCTCACGTGCACCCACACCATGGTCGCCTTAGACCAGTTGTGCCAACAGACACCAATGTTGTGCCAGTTTCACATACAGTCCCACCACTGTCGCCTAAGGGTGGTTGCATAGATAGAAACCAGCGTCACCTTCAACCTGTCTCATGTACACCCACACCTCTGTTGGCTTAGGCTGGTTGTGCCCTTTGGCCAGTCTCCTTAGGCCAGTCTCACATACACCCACACCATGTTTGCTTTAGGCCAGTTGTGCAAAGATACCACAGTCAACTTCGACCAATATCAGATATTCCCAACCCACGTTAGCTTTAGGCCGGTTGTGCCAACAGACACCACCGTCGCCTTCGGCCAGTCTCACATACACCCACACCACGGTAGCTTTAGGCCGGTCTCACATGCACTCCCATCACCGTGGCCTTAGGCCGGTTGCACAGACACCACCGTCGCCTTTGGCCTGTCTCACATACACCCACACCATGGTCACCTTAGACAGGTTGGGCCAACAGAAACCACTGTCCCCTTCGATCAGTCTCACATACACCCACACCACAGTAGCTTTAGGCCAGTTGTGCCAATAGACACCACCGTCGCCTTTGGCCAGTCTCACATGTACTCCCTGTGACGGGACCGACCTGTACCCCGACTTGGTACTCCCGCCAAACGTTGCTTCCTCCTGCCGGGACTCCAACAAGTAACCCCTTCAGCGCCAGGCAGAACCAGCGTTGTAGATAGAAGGGGGGACGTCGCTGCACCGGAGCTGCATTGGCACTGTGGCTATCTGAAGCTTAGCTACACAGTGTGGCTACAGCCTACCCCAAACATCAGGCAACACTCATGTTGAGGTGAAAACAGGACTCATTTATTAAAACCACAGACAGAGCTATATATACACAAGTAAGAAAAGGGGCAAGACAAATATCACATGATCTAATTACCATGTCAGTAATTAGATCAAATCCTGCAACACAATATCTGGGGGAAGGACAGAATGACATGAGACATAAATAATTACATTAATTGGGGACGTAGACGTGGAATGACGACTTGATGACATATAATTGGCTTGAGACAGACAATGGCCAGGACACAGGGATAACAGGAGCTCACAGAATTAACAGCTACCTGTTACCTGTAACTACAGGGGGTCTTAAGACAAGGGCTAACTCACACAATAACAGGGGAAACACTTCACACCTATACAATTAACAATGCTAAGACAATCAGCCTTCTTCCTACCACAGGATGTCCAGCTGACATTACAGTTTTGAGAAAAACATGGGGAACATCAGCAGAAACTGAACCCCTGTATCCACACACAGAAGTCTCTACAAGGCCTGGGCCCATAGTCAATAGGGAGGAGGCTGGCTCTCAGGCCTCTCCAGGGGCCCAGTGATGGAGGGTTCTGTCACACTCCCATCACATACACCCACACCACGGTCACGGTCAGGTTGGGCCAACAGAAACCACTGTCCCCTTCGATCAGTCTCACATACACCCACACCACAGTAGCTCTAGGCCAGTTGTGCCAACAGACACCACCGTTGCCTTTGGCCAGTCTCACATGCACTCCCATCACTGTCGCCTTAGGCCGGTTGCAAAGTCACCACCGTCGCCTTCAGCCTGTCTCAAATACACCCATACCACAGTTGTGTTAGCCCAGTTGTGCCAACAGACGCCACCGACTCCTTCAGCCAGTTTCACATACACCCATACCACAGTCACTTTAGGGCAGTTGCCCGGAAAGACACCACTGTCACCTTTGGCCAGTCTCAAATATACCCAAAGCATGGCCGCCAACAGACACAACTGTCGCCTCGGTCTTTGTCACGTACACCCACACTACATTCACCTTAGTTGGGTTGCGCAAATAGACACCATGGTCACCTTCGGACAGTTTCACATACACCTACAACACGGTCACCTTTGGCTGGTTGCACAAAAAGACCCCACCATCGCCTTCTGCCAGTCTCACATACACCGAAAGCATGGTCGCTTTAGGCCGGTTGTACCAACAGACACAACTGTTGCCTTAGGCCAGTTTCAAATACGCTACCGTCGTCTTTGTAGATAGTGTCACATATACTAACACCACGTTTGCGTTAGGTGGATTGCGCAGACAAACACCACCGTCGCCTTCGGCCAGTCTCACATACACCCACACCATAGTTGCCTTTGGCCGGTTGTGCCAACAGACACAACTGTCGTCTCAGCCAGTTTCAAATATGGCCACACCAAGGTCATTTAAGACCGGTTGAGTAAACACATGCCAACGTTGACATCAACCAGTCTCACATACACCACTTTTGCTTTAGGCTAGTTGTACCAATAGGCACCACCTTCGCCTTCGGCCAGATTCACATACATCTCCACCCCACACCACGGTCACCTTAGACAGGTTGGGCCAACAGAAACCACTGTCCCCTTCGATCAGTCTCACATACACCCACACCACAGTAGCTTCAGGCTGGTTGTGCCAACAGACACCACCGTCGCCTTCGGTCAGTCTCACATGCACTCCCATCACCGTCGCCTTAGGCCGGTCGCACAGACACCACCGTCGCCTTCAGCCTGTCTCACATACACCCATGCCACAGTAGCCTCAGGCTGGTTGTGCCAACAGACACCACCGTCGCCTTCGGTCAGTCTCACATGCACTCCCATCACCGTCGCCTTAGGCCGGTCACACAGACACCACCGTCGCCTTCAGCCTGTCTCACATACACCCATGCCACAGTTGTGTTAGCCCAGTTGTGCCAACATGACAATACATACCCAACAGCACCCATACCACCGTTGCTTTCGGACAGTTTCAAAAACACCTCCACCACATTGCCCTAGACCGGTTGTGCAGAGACACACCACCATCGCCTTCTGCCAGTCTCACATACACCCACACCGTAGTTGCCTTTGGCCGGTTGTGCCAAAGTTTCAAATATAAACACACCAAGGTCATTTAAGGCTGGTTGAGTAAACACATGAAAACGTTGCCATCAACCAGTCTCACATACACCACTTTTGCTTTAGGCTGGTTGCACCAACAGGCACCACCTTCGCCTTCGGCCAGTTTCACATACATCTCCAGCATCGTTGCCTTACACTGGTTGCGCAGAGAGACACCACCGTCACCTTCAAACAATTTCACATACACTCTCACCACCGTCACCTTATGCCAGATGCACAGACATATATCACCGTTGCTTTCGGACAGTTTCACAAACACCTCCACCACATTGCCCTAGACCAGTTGTGCAGAGATACACCACCATCCCTTTCTGCCAGTCTCACATACACCCACAAAGACACTTCGACCAGTATCAGATATTCCCAACCCACGTTAGCTTTAGACCGGTTGTGCCAACAGACACCACCGTCGCCTTTGGCCAGTCTCACATACACCCACACCACGGTAGCTTTAGGCCGGTCTCACATGCACTCCCATCACTTCGCCTTAGGCCGGTTGCACAGATACCACCGTCGCCGTCGACCAGTCTCACATACACCCACACCACAGTAGCTTTAGGCCAGTTGTGCCAACAGACACCACCGTCAACTTTGGCCAGTCTCACATGCACTCCCATCACCGTCGGCTTAGGCCGGTTGCACAGCCACCACCGTCGCCTTCAGCCTGTCTCACATACACCCATACCACAGTTGCGTTAGCCCAGTTGTGCCAACAGACGCCACCGACTCCTTCAGCCAGTTTCACATACACCAATACCACAGTCACTTTAGGGCAGTTGCCTGGAAAGACACCACCATCGCCTTTGTCCAGTCTCACATGCACTCCCATCACCGTCACCTTAGGTCGGTTGCACAGACACCATCGTCGCCTTCAGCCTGTCTCACATACACCCATACCACAGTTGCGTTAGCCCAGTTGTGCCAACAGACGCCACCGACTCCTTCAGCCAGTTTCACATACACCCATACCACAGTGACTTTAGGGCAGTTGACTGGAAAGACACCACTGTCACGTTTGGCCAGTCTCAAATATACCCAAAGCATGGCCGCTGTCAGCCGGTTGTGCCAACAGACACAACTGTCGCCTCGGTCTTTGTCACATACACCCACACTACATTCATCTTAGGTGGGTTGCGCAAATAGTCACCACGGTCACCATCGGACAGTTTCACATACACCTACAACACGGTCACCCTTGGCTGGTTGCACAAAAAAGACCCCACCGTCGCCTTCTGCCAGTCTCACATACACCTAAAGCATGGTCGCTTTAGGCCGGTTGTGCCAACAGGCACATCTGTCGCCTTAGGCCAGTTTCAAATACACTACCGTCGTCTTTGGATAGTGTCACATATACTAACACCACGTTCCCGTTAGGTAGATTGCGCAGACAGACACCACCGTCGCCTTCGGCCAGTCTCACATACACCCACACCATAGTTGCCATTGGCCAGTTGTACCAACAGACACCACTGTCGTCTCAGCTAGTTTCATATATATCCACACCAAGGTCATTGAATGCCGGTTGAGTAAACACATGCCAACGTTGCCATCAACCAGTCTCACATACACCACTTTTGCTTTAGGCTGGTTGTACCAATAGGCACCACTTTCGCCTTCGGCCAGTTTCACACACATCTCCACCATCGTTGCCTTACACTGGTTGCGCAGAGAGACACCACCGTCGCCTTCAAACAATTTCACATACACTCTCACCACTGTCGCCTTAGGCCAGATGCAAAGACATATACCACCGCCGGTCGCTTTCGGCTAATCTCACATGCACCCACTGTGGTGGTCGCTCAGTCCTGTTGTGCCAATAGACACAACCATCTCTTTCAGACAGTTTCAAATACACCCCTATCACGTCTTAGGCCTGTTGCGCAGACAAAGTCCACTGTTGCCTTCGGCCAGTCTCATTGGCATTAAAGAGAAAATTTAAGGCTATATACCAACTCTTACAATAAGTGAGCAAAACTTTCACGCACTGTAAAATAACATGTTCCAAGACACTGAATTCAAAACAGGATACATATGTCTGCAAGGACTCTATAAGAGAGCTCAGGGCTCCAGGATTTTGAGTTACACTACTGCTCTGTTTCGTATTAATATGGCTGTAAATGCATGAAGTAAGTTAATTGACTCTCAGAAATATATATACACATATCTACCAACAAATGCACATTTCTTAAAGAAACATGCTTGTTTTTCCAGTATGTTTCTTTTTGTGGTTTGGTGGATTAACCATGAATAATTACAGTGTGTGATAATTGGTACTTATTTGTACAAAAAGAAATAGCATAGATAACAGTGAAGCAAATCCCTCTTGATACAATAAAATCCTTTAAATCAGCAATAAAGGATAATAAACTTTAACCCTCAAGTGAGACTGTGCATCCAAAATTATAAATAGACAAGCCAGTTATCTATGCTGCTTAAAGTGCATTGCTCAAGTTTATTGGCAGGCGCAGGATGTATTGGTTATAAACAGTATAAATAGTGCTAGTGGCTCACATGAGCTCCGGTTCTTGATAATGCTGTCCAATAAACATGAAAGATACACAAGTAATGTTCACCATTAATTACAGCTGGATATGGCTATGACTATGGCCTGAATGAGATAGAAAGCAGTTCAAAGGTTTGTACATCTTACCCATATTGACATTGACATGTAAATTAGTATTCCGTTAAAAGCACTGACAAACAAAACTGTTGGCAATGGTAAATTTTTGCAACAAAGGCAAACTAGTTCTTCAAAACTAAAATGTGTACCACTTTCCCTGTTAGTTTTACTGAAATAGAATTTAAATGTGAAGGCAGAGCATCCCTTACTGAAAGCCCATAAAGACAGTCTGCAATAAACTGGATAAAATCCTCATAGCTTCGGACAGCAGGTCTAGCAATAACAGCCATAGCTATAAACATCAAATGCTAAAATATTTTCTGTTACACATGGCTTAAAGAAGTATTGTTGCACAAACACTCCCCATCACCTACTCGGATGGCAGCAAAGAGAAGCCCAACTCAACAGGACAGCACCGTTCTGCCTTCAGCCGAGTGCTATGCCCAATCCTGCTCCTACACAGGAGGTCCAACCTGAACCGGCAACTGCATGGCTCTCTACACCGCTGTTATCCCTTTAAAACAGAAAGCTCCCATGAAGGAAATAAAACATCAGACCTGTATTTGTGTGAGATGACAAATTCTTCATCCTATAGTGACCTTCAGAGACACCAACTGGAACCCTGACACACTGCTAGGTAACCAGCAACATCTATATCTCCATCCACACGCATCTGAGTGAGCAGGGAGGATTTCCATAAGGCAAATGTCTTGTCACATCACAGTGTCATCAGCTGTGTCTATGACATCATTCACTGTTCTCACCATCTGAAAATGATGGATAACACTGGTATTTGAATTACACATATTCTTTATGCACAGAGATATTTTACTGACAGTCTTAGAGATTCTGCAGTTTATCAGAGTCCAAAGCTTTAGAATATCAAGGCTTGAAACATATATCTGTAGGATTTTCCTGATGGCTGATACTTTGTTGAGTTATACTGCTTGGTTGCTGCTGAGATGAATAATAGTTTGAATAAAGCATTGGCCGATCCATCATTATGTTTAGTCATTGAGGGTGTGTGGCCTTATCTATAATGGTTTGTTTGGTACGGTTGCATTTAGGCGCAAGGGAGAAATACAGGACCCTCAACCCCGTGATACAGAGGGATCCTATATATACAAAACATGTTAACATATATAGGATTCCTCTGTATCACGGGGTTGAGGGTCCTGTATATATATATATATATATATATATATATATATATATATATATATATATAACATTGGTGTATGGAAGCTGGCGATCAGAGAACTCCTTTGAATGAGCTGAAGCTAATGTAAAATTATCAAATGTTTTCTGTAACAGTACAATAGTATATTGTTACCTAATTGGGTGACATTTTTAAGATATCAGCTCATCTGAAATTAAAAATCACTACAAAATCACACATGCTTAGTCCTTCCATAATTATTCTTGAGGACTTTGTGGCGTGTGGGATGGACACCTAAAAATCAGTTGCACACACGGCCAGCGCCACCTACGGTCAGCCTGGGGGGAGCCTCCTCCGCGGCGGGCTAGCCGCCCACTGCTGTGGTAGAAGAGCCGATTGGGGAGTTCATAGATCCCCCCTCTAACAGGCGGCACTCCAGAAGCAGGACCGGCCCTTAAATGGGTCCCGGTGGGTCTATAGGACCCAAGCGGAACTATGCCGCCCCAAAACCATTGACGCATCCGGTAGCGACAAAGAGGTAAGTTCCGACATCCGGACTTACCTCGATCTCTTTCATTTTCCGGGGGAGGCGGGATCGAGCTGGGTCACACAGCATCATTGCGTGACCCCGCGGGAGCTGCAGTAAGCGCCTCCTAAGGCAACGCGCAGAGTGAATTCTGTGTCCTGGCTGTGTTTCTGAGTGGGTATGAGTGTGACTGGATATGTTAGTGTGTCTGAGTGGGTATGAGTGTGTCTGGATATGTTAGTGTGTCTGGATATGTTAGTGTGTCTGAGTGGGTATGAGTGTGTCTGGATATGTTAGTGTGTCTGAGTGGGTATGAGTGTGTCTGGATATGTTAGTGTGTCTGAGTGGGTATGAGTATGTCTGGATATGATACTGTGTCTGGGTGGGTTTGTTAGTGTGTCTGAGTGGGTATATTAGTGTGTCTAAGTGAGTATATTAGTGTTTCTGATTTGCAATGTTAGTGGGTCTGAGTGGGCATATTTGTGTCTGGATATGTTGGTGTGTCTGAGTGGGTATATTAGTGTGTCTAAGTGGGTATATTAGTGTTTCTGATTTGCTATGTTAGTGTGTCTGAGTGGGCATATTTGTGTCTGGGTATGTTGGTGTGTCTGAGTGGGTATGTTGCTGTGTCTGAGTGGGTATATTAGCGTTTCTGATTTGCTATGTTAGTGTGTCTTAGTGGGCATATTTGTGTCTGGTTATGTTGGTGTGTGTGTGCTTAGGTATATTAGTATGTGTGCATATGTGTCTGCGTGTGAACATGTGTCATATCATCACTTTTTATAAATGTATCTAATTAAAGTACTGGAATTGTGGTTTTATATATATATATATATATATATATATATATATATATATATATATATACGGTATATACTGGTGTGTGTGTATATGTATATGTAGATATATATATGAAGCAGTTTATGTCTGTTTTCAAGGAAACATATGGCCCCACAAGATGGAGAACGACTGCACAGAGGTGTTGATTTTAATTTGATTTGTTTTTGATTTGGTGATTGTCTTTGAGACACACAATCCAATAATCACAAACTAAACTAGGGGATTTACCATAGCTGTCCCCTGGGACCTTCTCTTTGCTGTTCCTTATTGGGAGCAGGGCTAGACATGTCTAGGGGTGAGGTTAGTGTGCCCCCCCCACTAACATATATGCACAAGGGCACACATACTCACATATACGCACTCACAGTAACACTCCCAATTACTTACATACACACCAACACACACATTAAAACATCCTCACAACTCCACCCACCACACTTCACAGTTTTACCTTGACTGGTGCCTTTCCTCCACACCTCACAATTTAACCATGCATTGTTCAGGGCCAGTTAAGCTCCTCTAGAAGGAGATGATCACTGGGATGGGCGCTTTATAATACTTAGCAAACATGGAGAAGTGAAACTCTCCGCAGTTTCCTGTGTACGTCAACCATGTACAGAATGAGAGAGGCTGCTCGCCATCTTGGGTAAATACTTGATGGGCTGGTGCCCATCTAGTGTCTTCCTTGTATTTTACTTGTATCCACATTTATTCAGCAGGTGACCGCACAGAAGAGTTCGGTGGAGTAGACACGGAGACATTGAGAGAGAGAGAGAGAGTGTGAGTGACACTGGGGGCAAAAAGCAATAAAATGCAAAAATTCAGACCTCTCTGCTTCATTTTTGAATATTTTGTCGGGGTTTCTTCTTTTCAGAGATTCATGTGAATTAACAAAATTGGCAATTACATTAAAATTCTTAGTAATGTAAAATAATGAACTTCTAGTGTAAAAATCCTAAGGCAGAATACAGTGACAACAAAACAGAGGGAGGGATAATTTAAAGGCAATGCAATAAAGCAAGCAAGGTGCTGGGTTGTGTAGCTACAGGCATTAATAACAGAGAGAGACCCCATCTCCAGAAGGATATTGGCATGTTGGGGAGAGGAAGGATTCTAAAATGCTAAATTATTTTGCAGCATTAAAATATCGGGAAAGACTAAGGGACCTTAATCTGTATAGCGTGGAAGAGATGTGATTTAAATCCTTAAAATGATTTAACAAAGTCTAGGAAGAAAGTTTATTTCAATGGATGAGAAATGTTAGAGGTTATCATCTAAAACCAGACGGTCAGAAATTTTCTGTAATGTAAGGAATTTTACAGAGAAGATGGTAGGTAAATGGGACAGCCTCTTATCAGAAGTGGCAGAGGCTAAGACAGTGAGAGAACTTAAACATGCGTGGGATAGATATATGGCTATTCTGAAGGCGAGGACCAGAAGTAATCCAAGTCTTTACATCAGGAAAAAAGGGAGGACTAGATGGGCCTACTTGTTATTATTTGCTGTGAAATTCTGTTTCTAAATATTACTATTCCTTATGGCTGATTCTTAAATAATAAAAGGCATTTAGCATGATACATTTATAATTACTAACGTAATTCAGTTGCACTCTTCATTAACTCAGGTTTTTGCCAATGATTGCAAAGTTCCCTCCTTATATCCACCACCACGCTCTTGGTTCTAGTCTATCAATGCAACTGGCATGTGGTAATTTTAAAATCTGCTTTTGTCTTGCACTAACAAACTCATGCGTTCATTGGTAGTGAGAAATCTGACAGGAGCATTCCACCTCAAGTCATATTTTCATTTTCTGACCATTACTGCTACATTTTACAGGCTAAACTCAAGGTCTTGCTAATAAACCTGTGTTTATGTGTCATTGGAAATATCCTGTTTAGAAGATGGAGAGCAAAATAGTTTGTTCCACTAGGGTCATCTGCAACATGAGAAGATCTAAAGGTATCACTGACAGAACCTTTTTATGTGAAAGATGAAAGGGCTAGAGGATGCAATTCGAATTTTTATATTTGTTGATACTTCATTTTCCAGCAGTGTATTGTGAATTTAAATGCTACTGCATTTTGCTCACACTCTTAAAATATAAAGTATTAATGATGGATTCATTCATAAACGATCAAAGTTAAGTCTCAAATATCCTTGAATGAAAGTTGTTCATCTTTAATATATAACTTTTGCGTAGGTTTGCAATAAGTCTTTAAATAGAGAATGGGGTCACAACATTTTTGGCCCATTTGTTTTGGGCAATGAATTTCGTTCTCTGCCCATTTGGTTCAGCTGAAGAACCCGTGGACATTTTTGGTTGGCGAACTAAATTTGTTGCCTGGTGCCCTCATTCACGCCTACTCTCTCACATTCATTCTTGTTGACTCTCTCTCTCTCTCTAATCATGATTTCTAAATGTTTCCCTAGCTCCTCTGCTGACCACTTCCGCATCTTCTATCTTCTCTCTCTCAGCTGGCTCTTTCGGTGATGTCGTCTTCCCCGATTGTAGGATCTGGAAAGATGTCACCGCAAGCGCTGACATTTTGGTGGAAGTTCCTGAATATATGAGACTATATTTTTGATATCTATATATATATATATATATATATATATATATATATATATATATATACATACATACATACATACTGGTATTGCAAGCACATGACACACAGTACAAAAAATGTGTTTACTGTATAATATGTTATAAAAGCAATTACTGGTATCTCTCTAGTAACATTAAGCAAGGCAGTTCATGTATAGACTACCCTTTTTTACTTTTTATTTTACTATAGGAAAAGTTTAGTAAGACATAACAAGCGTTAATTCTTGGATGACATTTCTAAATGATACACAGCGAGAGTCATACTACTCACTGCCAGATGCAACACAGCGGTACAGCTGTCTCAGAACGTTGTAAACAATAGATGTCTATAATAAATAACATGCCCTCTTTCTCCCTCTTCCCCTACTTACTCTCTATATCTCTGTCCTTTGTCTCCCCTCTTTCCACTCACCCTCTTTTTCTTCTCTGGCTTTTTTTTTTCTTTTTTTCCCAAATACTCCCCACTCTTTCTTCATTCTTTATCTCCCCTCTTTCACTCTACCCCTCTACTTATCCTGTGTCTTTGTCTTTATTCTCTCTCCCCTCGCTTTTTTCCTTCTCACTTCTCTATTTTTTTGACCCCCACATCCCACCCCCTGTACACACTATCTGGCCTCAATTATTTATTTTTTAAACTTTTTTTCTCACTGTTCTGTATAAGAAATTTGTTTCAAAATGAATGCACCAAAAATGAAACCAAGAAGTGGAATAGATTTTGCTCGCAGTGTACAAGCCTAATATGCACTATATTAACGTTACACAAGGTATAGTTTATCTCTTCATAGACTATCATCTCTGGTTGTCATATTTTGTGATGTGAATTAAAAAGTATACCTAGTTGTCTTCTGAGTCCTTGATACCCCAATCCCGTTGGCATTTTTACAACCTGTATCAATCCAAAAATGGAGTAGAAATCTTCTACCTGTAAGAATTCAGACCAAGGTGAGCAACTGGACAGCTGTGTAAACATAAGGATCACAGGGACGCCTTTGCAGCCAGAAAGATCTATGAGTGATTATACCATATGTCATTAGACAGGTACACTGTATTACTCAGTAGACTTGAACATAGCTAAAGTGTTCTTGAAAAACATGAAACAATATCCCAGGGATATTTTTTTACCGTTCCTACAGAAGCATATGCTTGATAAACCAGATCACAATATCACACAATTAAGCTCTTTTCATGAAGTGAATATAAAGTACTGAAATCTGCTGTAGTCTCAGAAATATTGAATTGGATATTAATGGTTGCTATGGTCATTGCCAAATTAAAATAAAAATCACAAGGTCACTCAAAAAAAGCACATCCTGAAAACCTAATGCTTAAGTGCAATGCTCAGAAACTGCCCTTATAAACACACTCGACATAAAAGGTACTAATGGTTGCCTTGTACTGTAACCCCCAACTGTTGATTTTACAACCCTTTTAACCTTTCATAACCCTTTGGTAGCACTTTGCCTTAGTCCATTAATTGTACTGGTTACACAACCAATTAGAGTGCTTTCTTCATTTAAAATATTGTTTTGTCTTTGAGCATTTCTCCAATAAGTTAATTTTTGTTACACACAAAGATACATAGTTAAGGTGCGACCCTGTGTCTTAAGGCTGTTACGCCCATGAAGGGTTGCCAGTTGTCCAAGTTTCACCTGGGCAGCCCCAAGCTTAATATGTATATCATGGGTCCCAGATTCATCTTGGGAGGGGCAAATTGGGCAACCTTTGGACAACTGAAAGCAGCAGATTGCTACACATAGCAGGGACCTGGAATATAAGTGCAGTCCGTGTAGAGGAGCAACTGTAAGGACTCTCGTGCGGCATCGCTGGTTAGGGGCGGCTGGATGAAGTAGTAACGAAGTACAGACTGGGCAGGCAGCAAACAAGCAACAACGGGTAAACGGAGGTCAGGGCTGGTAGAGTTCAGGCGCTAAATGAGTAAACAGGATCAGAGCAAGGCAGCAGGCAGAGGAGAATCAGGAGCAAGCCGAGGTCGAAGCAAACAGATAATCAGGAATAGTCGGGAGGCAAGCCAGAGGTCAGAACCGGGGAATCCACACGGAAGAGTTTAAGCAATGGAAAAAGAGGAACACACTGGGTGAGCACACTGTTGCTTGAGAACAATCAAGCACTGAGGTCTGACAGAGGAGGGTTTATATAGTGAGTGCTGACTGGGAGTTACTGAACAGCCCCTTAGCCCAACCCTCCTCCCCTTTTGTGATTAGTTAGTGCAGAGGGAACCTCCATCCTCTTCTGGTGGGATACCTTGGCACGCCCCCTGGCTATGTTTACATACTAGCGCGATCGGACTGCCTTGAAAACAGGCCGCACGGATCACGCAAGTCTGGGGATGTGACCTAGCGCAACGTTCTGGCGGCAAACCAAGGAGGGCCTGGTACAGGGTAAGGGACCCCTGTGATGGCATAGATGGCTAGGGTCCTGGGTCAGGAGGCTAGAACATGATTGTGCTGCATTTCCAAATATGCTTAGGAATATGAAAGATTTTAAAACATAACATTGTTTGTAACATAGTTGATAAATAAAGCCAAATGGTGGAAAGAATATGCCCAGCAGATATTAGGGATCCTAACTGAAAAATATATCTTGGGTCTCCATCTTTAACATAACTAATAATAGAAATTCTATTGACACTCCCAGGTCAACCGAACCATTACAAATAAAATAAACTCTCTAAGCATCTCTTTACCATTGATGACAGTAAACTTCACTGCAAAATGCAAATAATACTTCCTATTTAATCATTAAATCCACCATGACATCTATCATATATCTGCTTACCTGAGGGTACATTGAAAGGAAATTGTTTGTTTGTTTTCTTGACAATGTTATTGCAATAAAGACCTAGACAAATTCCTGCTGAAAGTAATCATGTTGACAAATTACTATGGTATAGAGTTAGTTTGTTTAGCTATGTGTGCTGGAAATGTACCACATATGTAATTTCAAATATTTGTATTTATCAAGATGACTCAAACTCGCCAGAGCAGGTCTCTATTCTCATTCTGTACCAATATGTATTAACATATGTTAATGTTATTGTCAATTTTGTATATTGTCAGTGTTGTATATTGTACTAACTTTAACCCTAACTTAACCGGAGTTCTATAAACAAGCTATTGGAATATAATGCTTTCAAAGCAGCAACAGAAATCATTAAATTGGTTTTACGCAAACTTTGTCGTGTCGATTATGTAACAGAACATTTCAACAGAACCACAACCAAACCCAACTGATCAAAGAACAGCAGGAGAAGTCCCAGCAACAATATAAAGCTGAGTCCCAAATGAGCTAATAATACATTTGTGGAGAAAAACTATTAAAAAATGCTTCTGAGGGTGTTATGACGTAATACGTGAGAAGCTAATACTCACTGGCCAATTTTGGACGTGAGATTTTTTTCTGGAAATGTAATTATGAAAATGTATACACTATAGCAGTCTGTCAATATATGTGGAAGGAACAGAATGTGGATTACAATAAGCAGTTACCTGCCATGAAAGGGACAGCATCTTTAATGTTAGGGACACAATACCTGTTACACTGAACACAGGGTGTTTTAATGCCTGACAATATTGTGTCATTAATAAATTGATTAAATATCACTTTAAAAAGCATGTGAAAAGGGACCCAAAAAATCACCTACGGGAATACATCCATAGCTATGCACTTATGTAACAGGATACAAGGAATAAAATAATAATAATTATTATTATTATCTTTTATTTATATAGCACCAACAGTCTACGCAGCGCTTAATACAATACATAAATTCAAGGGGTATGACAAAACAAGAATTAACAGACTAAGACAAACCGATACATTAGGTGGAGAGAGCCCTGCTCGCAAGCTTACAATCTTAAGGGAATGGGGTGACAAACATAAGGCACAGAGAAAGGGTGAGAGGTAGTGTGGTGGTTGTATCAATGACAGTGAAGATGGTATGCTTCTCTGAAGAAGTGTTTTTTTTTAATGTTTCTTGAATGTTGGGAGGGAGGGTGAAAGCTGAAGGTTTGCTGGGAGTAGATTCCAGAGATATGAGGCAGCTTGAGTGAAATCTTGTAGACAAGAAAAGGAAGAGGTGATAAGTGAGGAGGAGAGCCTTAGCCCATGGGAAGAACGTAGGGATCGAGTAGGAGAGTATTTGCTTATGAGGGCAGAGATGTACGGAGGAGCAGTGTTATGGAGGGCCTTATATGTCAGTATCAGGATTTTAAATTTGATTCTAAAGGTATTTGGGAGCCAGTGGATGGTTTCACAGAGTGGGGAAACAGAAGAGGAGTGATGTGCAAGATAAGCCTAGCAGCGGCATTTAGGACAGACTGTAGATGAGAGAGTCGAGACAATGGAATGCTGAACAGTAGTCAAGATGGGAAATGATAAGTGAATGAACCAGAGTTTTTGTGGATTCTTGGGTTAGGAATGGGCAGATGCGAGAGATGTTTTTGAGGTGCAAGCTGCAGGATCTGGCGAGGGACTGAATGTGAGGGATGAAGGAAAGGTAAGAGTCAAGGATGACCCCAAGGCATCGGGCCTGGTTAGTAGGAGAGATAATCATGTTGTTAATGGTGATAGAGAATTCAGGTAGTGGAGTGGAGGTGGAGGGAAGATAACGTGTTCAGTTTTAGAAAGAGTATGTTTCAGGTAGTGTTGTGACGTCCATGAAGAAATAGCAGACAAGCAATTGGTAATACGGGACATGAGAGATGGAGAGAGATCAGGAGAAGACAGGTAGATTTGGGTATCATCTGCATGTAGATGATACTGGAGGCCAAATGAGTTGATTAGTTTGCCAAGAGATGAAGTAACAGCAGAGGGCCAAGGACTGAACCTTGGGGAACACCAACCGAAAGTGGAAGAGGTGATGATGTGTTGCCAGAGAAGTTGACAGAGAAGGAACGGTTAGACAGATATGAGGAGATCCAGGAGAGAGCTGTATCTCGAATGCCTATAGAAGCAGGTGAGCCTAGAAGAAGGTGGTGATCAACAGTATCAAAAGCAGCAGAGACATCCAATAGTATTAGAATAGAGAAGTGACCTTTTGCTTTGGCAGAGAGCAAGTCATTGGAGACTTTTGAACATTTCATCCAATGATAAGGGAGGGTACATATGCCAAATACAGTGCTAGATAAGGGCAGACTAGATGGGCCAAAATGTTCTCATCTGCCATCAAATTCTATGTTTCTATATGACATGTCTCCACTACAGCTACAAATAACTAAGAGACCGTACGGTAATTTTTTGGTGGTGGGGATTCACAAATGACCCCAAGAATACAAGAATCAAATGTAATGAATACAGAGAATAGTACATTTTATGCTTGTCAAGCAGGTTAGAATTAATATTTGTCCAAATACAAAGGAAAATATTACAGACTGTCCAACAGGACTCTGCCAGACCTCAGTGTTCATAGAAAAATATTGACATGTCCGGAAAGTCTCTGTCCATAGAACCTGGCTAGTCTTAGAATATTGAAACTTTCTTATCTGATCCATTGTCTAAATGGCAGTGGGATAGAAAATTATTTAAAAAATATATATTTTGAAAGCTAATACTGTAGCCTTAAAACTGAAAGCATGTGTGCTCAGATTTTGTGAATAACTGAAACAATGGCTGAATGTACAAAATTATAGAACTGTCACCAAACACAGTCTCCTTTTGTGAAATATCTGGTAAAACCGCTAGATATGGAGCTAAAAGATGGCGTTCCCAACCATACAAATAATTAAAAAAAAATGTAAATGTTTGAAACTGCATACCTTGCCTTGTCCAGTAATGCAAATAATCAGCGAACGAAAACCATAAAATCCAAAAAATAGCATGGAAAAGAGATATTTTGTTCCAAGGCTTAATCATACTAACCTTTTGCTAGTTTTGTGGCTACTCTTTCAGACTCATGATAATAGAGGGATGTGTTAGGATTCGAGTTATTAAAAACTGAAGCAGGGTGGTTTAGAATAAATGTTGAAGTAAATTAGCCCATCGCAACCTAATTATAGAATATAATTGTGTAATCTTAATAAACAACCGTTTGCTGTCATACTAATGCAAATATTTTATAAATATAATATAAATATAATTATTCCAACATCGGCTAGTTCTCCATAGCTTCTTCCCTGGATTAATGATCCTAAGCCTCCTTATAATCATACTCATGAGCATGTTACTGCCACTTTTACCTATTTATCCCTGGTTCTACTCATAAAGCTAATAGAAGTCATGTATTATTACTATTACTTATATATATATATATAAACTGTAGCATATAGTTAATATAATGTAAGGGACCCATTTATATGGACTTAGCCCGTATTCTACTTTGCATACATAGTGTAGAGAGCTGTTTCTCAGCATTAAAGTACAACTTTCAAAGTATTATTATTATTATTATTATTATTATTATTATTATTATTACTGTTTTAACCAGGTTGAATGAAAAGAGAGAATACGTCTCAGAAAAGACTGATGACTGGAACATACTCTTCCTCCCTATAACATTCACTTGCTACTGCATTGAAAGCAGTCCTTTAACTAACAATGAACTAATAATTCACCCCTTTTCTGTCAGATCGCTTGGACTGCTTTTAATGTGGTCTCCAAGGAAACGACATATTTTTTTCACAGTTTCTCGGGAAATAAGCTGTTTATGGTTTTATTAGCGTGTGTTATTGTCTACATATTGCTCCCCAGTGGCATAAGCAGCCTAATCAGTTAATACTTTTGATTCATGAAATCAGAATGTCTGTCATAGTTATACAAAGGCAAATTAATGATTAACTCCCTCTCACGTCTCTCTCATTATCCGGTAGGAGGCATCGCTGGTTAAGAAAGATCTTGCGGCTAAAGGAATATTCCTAGACGAATCTGTTATTCTATACTTGTGACACCAGGTGGCGCTAGCGAGAGATCATCAGGGTAGTAGCTCCAGCCATAGTGCCGCAGGAGCGCTGAGCTGCAAAAAGCGCACTTAGTCGCCTTCAGTATCTCTTAGAAAAAGCCGATCTTTGAAAACGCTGTTCGCTTCAGCACCACAGACAGCACCCGGCTCATCTCCGCTAGCCTGGCCACTAACCGTGCGTACTTAACGGTGAGTACCCGTGTGTATGGCTTGATCCCCATCCCTTCTATTAACAATGTTATGCTGACAGTCCTAGAAGGAATGAAGATGACCTGTCTATATGATGCATGCCGCAGATATATACAGCCAGTAGGTTTAGTTATATGGATACACCATTTTCAATTATGCTCCAGGTTGCCGTCAGAACAATAGATGCAGATGAAGTGCAGAGGTCTGCTGTACATCAGTAGTGGAAGCTTATGGAAAAATCTTGGTAGTGATCATAACACAGGATAACTCAGCCATCATTTACCTTTGTGTTTCTGTTTAACAGCAGATCGTCGTTATTTTGAGGTTTGGGAAGTAAGGAGAAAGAATGGTGAAGCTGGGGAGTAATCTGAGTGATAAGAACAGCAAGGATCCTTCTGGTGAAGATGGATTTCAGACGGTTCCTTTGATCACACCCTTGGATGTAAATCATCTGCAGTTCCCTGCCCCCGAAAAGGTAAATCTTCTACAGGATGTTCTGAAAGCAAAGGTCTAGACATTTTTTTTTTGCTAAATTCCCAAGTGACCCCTTTATATTGAACAATCTATACCTTTCATGCTGTCTTTATATTAGCAAAATACATTGTTCTGGTTTCCAAAAAAGCTTCTATCCCAAACACCATTTTTTTTGTAAACCAACATATGTATTGGCTAAAATACTTTAGTAATAGACTTAAATATGGATATTACAAATGACTGAGAGCTTTAACGCCATAAGCAAGTAGAGAAGTCCATGTGATGTCAGATATTGCATAAGAAAAAGAAATATGTTAACCTGCTGTGAATATTCTTTAGTTTAGTACATGTATTCGCGATACTGGGGCACATTTGTCATATTTGAAAAAAAGTTATATACCGGGATATACAATATCTGTATTATTAAGATCTACTAAAATGTTCATTTAGATTTGCTTGAAAAGAATTTCATCTTTTTGAACCTATTGGGTGTTAAGCCTTTGAGAGAACGGCACACCCCTCTATGCTAATAGTATTGAAGCATAAAGGAATTAATGAATTGAGATAAAAAAAACAATAGTTTTTTGTTGTTCTTGCCCTTAAATAAATGAAATCATGATTATCTATATTAAGGTATGTCTAATATTTCTGGCATAATCATCAGGGACTATTTCAAAATACATTATTTTTAACATATAAAAACGAAATAATTATTGATACTAACGGCAGCATAACACGAGCGCATGTCTGCAGCACTGCCTGTTTCTGGGATGAATTCCTGCAATAGAAAATGATTCAAATGAATGCCATTATTTATGGTTCATTTGTTTCACACCTTTGTTGGCTCCAACACAATAGTCTTGTCTGCACAGGCAGAGCGGTTTTTGGCAGTAATTGCTCTTTACCTCATTCTTGAAGCAGAATTTTATTTTGGTCAAATGATTTTAGTAGCAACAGATGTTATAAATCCTTCAAAAACATGAATATATATATATATATATATATATATATATATATATATATGCTATATTTATGCTATATATATATGTATATATATATATATATATATATATGCTATATTTATACATATTGCCATACTCAATACCATAAATTACATTTAATAACAGAATTGTAGAGACAAAATTGCTAAATTATCTGAGGCAATCATCAAATTAATTTTAAATTGTCATTTGTAGTTTTGAAACATGGATTCATCATTTTATATACTTACTTATGATAGGTAACTTTTAATTATGTGACTTCAAAGCATATTGTATTTGAAGAAGCCAAATACTCATATCTCATAGCGCTGCTTAGAAAGTGCAGCCTGTATTTCTCCATGCATCTCTCAATTTGGAAAGGATGTGTTAAAGCCAACTGCAGAACAACCATGTAGCACTTAACTTTTTTCTTGTACAGTGCTGTGAAAAAGTATTTGCCCCTTCCCGATTTCTTTCTGTTTTTGCATATTTGTCACATTAAATGTCTCAGACCATCCAACCATCAATACAATAACATGCAGTTTTTAAATGATGATTTTGTGTATAGAAGAAAAACGTTATCCAAACCTACCTGGCTCCAGTGAAAAAGTAATTTCCCCCTTAGTTACTAAATCAACCAATTAACCAAATGTAATTGATAATTAGGTTCAATTTCATTAGACACGAATGATCACTGCCAGTCCAGTTGAATTGAAACATCAATCGAATAGAACGTGTCTTGCAAAGTGAAGTAGGCTAAAAGGTCTCAAAAAGCAGCAAATGATACCGTAATCTAAAGAAATTCAAGAACAAAGTGGTTGACATCTATCAGTCTAGAAAGGGTTACAAAACCATTTCTATGGCTCTGGGACTCCAGTGAACCACAATGAGAGCCATTACTACAAATTGAGAAAATATGAAACAGTGGTGAAGCTGCCCAGGAGTCTCCGACCTACCAAAATTAATCAAGAGCACATAGACTACTAATACAGGAGGTCACAAAAGAACCCAGACTAACAGATAAAGAACTGCAGGCCTCACATGCCTCAGTCAAGGTCAGTGTTTAGAATTTCCCAATAAGAAAGACACTGTGGAAAGTGGCATTCATGAATGAGTTGCAAAGTGATAACCACTGTGATGAACAAGAACACAAAAGCTCACATTTGCCAAGAAACATCTTGATGACTCCCAAGACTTTTGGGATAAATACTGTGGACTGATGGGTCAATAGTGGAACCATTTGGAAGACCTGGGTCCCCTTACATCTGGTATGAAGCTATCACAATATTCCACAAAAAGAACATCATACCAACAGTCAAAGATAGTGGTGGTAGTGTGATGCTCTTGTGCTGCCTTGCTGGGTGACTTGCCATAATTGATGGAAGAATGAACTCTGCTCTCCACCTGAAAATCCTGAAGAAGAATGTCCTGCCATCAGTTCATAAAATAAAGTCCACCTATGAATTGGTCAAAAGAAATAAAATTAAGGTTTTGGAGTGACCTAGTTAAGGTTGTGATTTTAAATCAGTTTGAGCTGTTGTTACACGACCTTCAAAAGACAGTTCATGCTCGAAAACCAGACAATGTGGCTGAATAAAAACAAACTCCTCAATTATTGCAAACATTTAATTGCAGTTATTGCTGCCAAGGATGGCACAGCCAGTTATTAGATTAAGGGGGCAATTACTTTTTCACTTGGGTAATATAGGTTTAATTAACTCTTTACCTTCACCAAATTAAATGATTATTATTACATCCAAAGACATTGTCTTTGTCTTATACTTACATTAGCTGGATGATCTGAAACACTTAAATTTGACAAATAAGCAAGCATTGAAGAAATCAGCAAGGGGCCAAATACATCTTTAGAGCACCATATTAATGCCCATTAATATCCATTAACTATTCACCAAAAACCATTAACTGGTAAGGTGTTATGCATCAAACCAGGATGACTTCATACTTGTGGTACTTTCCTTTATTTATAGTCAGCCACTTTCAGTGCTTATTTGGCTTTGAAGAAGAGTAATTTTCACCATTAGGAAAAACTGTAATATCTTTCTTGTATTAATGGTTTATTGAATTGTTCTACTGTTGGCTAAAATTATGGTGCCTCATATGCTCTATGGTGGCTCACTGTTTATATTAATTCCTAAGACTTTTGCCCCACCTCATTATGATATTCTTCCTTAATGACATTTAGTAAGCTTAAAAACAGAATGGCACAGAATGTGGCAGAGGTTATATATCACTGTACATTTTCTTCTTATTGTAGGTTAATTATGGATTTGTAATGTTATCAATATGATCAAAGTTAGTTAGCAGTAGTGTTTTTGTCTTAAAACAATGTCATTTATGTAAGAATCCAGAACACAAACTATCCCAATGACAAACCTGCTTCTGGTCAAGATACTAATGGCCATGCCTATCAAGGCAAATCTGAAGCGGTTTAGGAGCAAACATTTAGTTTTGGACCCACTAAACAATAGATAATTCATGGACTGATGTTCATGCAGCCAAATTGGTTATAGTTTATGCAAAATGGACTCCGGCAAGCGCAGAAAATGCACTGGAATTGATGTAAAATGACTCCAACATTTTATAAAAAAATAAAATTACAATTTCTGGGCCCAGACTTTTCATTGAAATGTAATACGCATTTAAGGTGCATTTTACATGTTGAAAAACTGGCTGGTTTTCTGTCTACACAGTATGGTAGTGTGACTTTATTACTTACAGTGATGTGGTCCCCTTTCTGTCAGCACACCTTTTCTTGTACCTTCATCATTCAGAATGGCCTGTGGCATTTTTGCAGACAAACATGTAGGCCTCATGTCACTCTTTGCAAAGATGGTTACACTTACGAGATACACTATAGGTAATTCTGTTGTGGTTGTGTATTTGAGCATCATTTCAAAACCCTGTCCTTACGGCCTAGTCTGCACGATTGATTAGTTATTTCCTGTAGTTATTTGTTATTTGACCTGACTTGGATCCCAATTTTTACTATGCACCACTCTTTTTAAACAATGGCTGTTTCAAATTGAACTGTTCCATTCAATTTGCTTTTCACCTCCCACCAAATGCAGCTAATTTTTAGTTGTTGCACAAACTCTGGCTTAACCTTCAAGGGTCAATGGCTTTTACAAGTGAACTTCTCCCTTACAGTAGATATCTCCTCTTCACACAGGATGTTACCTCGGATACAAAAACAGTTACAAAGTGTTTCTATAAAACCGCTTTAGCTGGGTTTAAACAATTTTTTAAAGGTCGTATGACATGGGGTTTTGGGTGGTCCTCCATATCAGTGCATATTTACCAATACTAACTACTCGAAAACATTCGTGAGTAAGGTTGGGCCCTGTGGAAAAACTCAAAGCTGGCACTAGTTTCTTTTAATATTTTTTATTTTAATTTTTCAGGTGACATAAATCACAGATAACCATTACAAAATCAATTTTTAAAAGTAGTGAATCAGAGAACACATATGTACTAGAATAGCCTTTAATGTATATTTTTTTATAATTAAGCTTAATGGTCTCTCTTAATGGTCTCTTAAATGGAAGCATAACTGTTTTAGAATGTATTATTCTAAAGTTCCACAGAAGGACTTTCCATATGAAGCAATAACAGATAAAGTCATAGAAAGGACATTGACCTGTTAGTATAAAACAACTATGCATTCATTTACCCTGGCTGTTATATAATGTATACATGTTTTTGTGCAACATATTTGTAACTGAATTTCGTATGACTATGTATTATGTGCTTCTAATTCCTTGGCACATAAAATAATATGCCTCATTTGAACGTGTGAAACTGAAATCTATCATCAGTGCTACCTATTGGTTGTGAGAAATATAAATATCTAGATGAGCGATGTTTCAAATTGTGAATGTATCTTTTTATTTAGTACATTCTGTGTTCATATATTCCAACTTCCAATTCATGTGGGTGTTTTTGGCTTCTAATAGCATTCAGGTTATAGGACGTTTGTTGCAGGGTTTAAGTTTTGTCTGGCTTCCAGGTTTAGAGACAGTAACATATTAATTTATGTGTTGGCCGTTGGCCCAAGGGACCTACATGATCTGGCCCTCTTGCTGTCCTTTTGGTTAAAGGAGTGACCTTAATCTGGCATAGTATTAGCCTTACGTCTTCACCATTTAGCATACAGAAGCATGGCACCTTGGTCTTCAAGAAACAATATGATGTGCATTTTGTAACCATCAAGGTGTACAATATTAATATATATATAATACATTTTCTGTAGTTTTACCTTTTTAACTGTCCCTCTCTATGGATCTTATATTTTGTACATATACATAAAAACCTTAAACTTTCAATTGTTTTAGGTGGTGGTAAAAACAAGGACAGAATACCAATCTGAACAAAAGAACAAGGGGAAAATCAGAGTCCCAAAAATTGCGGAGTTCACTGTAAGCTTCACTGATGGAGTGACTGAAAGGTTAAAGGTCAGTAAAATCTAATATTCTTTTTAGCTTTCTATTGAGGAGGTTGTCAGATATTGTGTTATGATGTGCTTTTTTTCTTTTTTTGTTGCTATTTTATTAACCATTTGAGTACCAGATACATGAGAAAGACAGAAGGAAAAGCTGGTAGGCTGCCCATGGTGCCTGTGCATGGTTATTACTAACCGACTAGCAGATGCGTAGTGGGACTAGACGAGATGATTCTCTTCTAGATCTTCTCTCATAAAAGCTAATGAAACTAAGGAGCAGACTCTCTCAAACTGGCTCATTCAATCTTATATAACCCCTTGATCTCTTGGTTTACAAAATAGGAATGGTGAAAGTATGAGGAAATCTGTCAGGGATTGGGAAAAGCCCAGTTTTTACCCAACAGGCCATGTTAGTTATACTCACAATCATATGTATACTTCCATATTTCGTGAATGCGATAATGGATAGTTAGATTATTTAGGTGGTAGTTGTTTAGTAGGATAAGATTTCTCACTTCCAGTATAATGCAGCATCCTCAGTGAATACAATAATGTACTGCTCCTCAATGGCTACAGTATAACTGTACATGCAATACTAGATATCCTGTCTGGCATGTCCTGGCTGTTTTTATAAAAATGTGAATATTTCAAATGTTTGTATTTAAACTGTATTTTATCAAATGTTCACAATAGGGTGACCAGTTGAGTGTTCTCCCCTTGAAATCATCTGTCCTATAAATGTACCCTGAACTTATATTTTGCCTAAATGTCCAATATTTAAAATAACCAGGGGCAAGCTTTAAATGGTTAAAATGCCATGACTTCCATGGGCAATAATATATAAATATAAATATAAATATAAAAATATCCATCAAGCATTTGTACTCTTGAACATTACCCATTCTGTCTTCCTACATAAAATATCCTCAGATTTTGCTTAAGAAATCTGTTTAGTTTATAGTGCAAACAGTGCCCACAAGAAATAAGAATGTTAAATATTGTTATTTATTGTAATCACGTCAAATTTTTTTTGCAAATCTTCTCACTATATATTTTGGCCCTTTGTTCTGCAACATTGTATAAATCAAAATATGTAATGCAGAAATACGGGTAAAATACTGTGTAAATAATTATTTTGTTGGATTACATCTACAGGTTAGGTGATGTTGAAATAGCTTTAATATTTACAGATGAAAGTGTTAATTCCTATAATTTACCTTTGCGTTGGTTGTTATGGATGACAGTCTAATGGTTAGCATTTGGGTTTGGCGCTTTATAGAACAGGTAGTAGCAGAGCCGGCCTTAGGTGTTCCGGCGCCCTGTGCGAACTACTCCTCTGGCGCCCCCCCTCACTACCCCCCCTCTGCCCCATCAAACTACCCCCCCTGTGCCTTCAAACTACCCCCCTGCCCCTTCAAACTACTCCCCTCTGCCCCTTCAAACTACCCCCCCCTCTGCCCCTTCAAACTACCCCCCCCTCTGCCCCTTCAAACCGCACAGGGCGCCACACTCCAGGGGGCGCCGCCGCCGGGTCCTCCACCGCCGCCGCTGCTGCCGCCGCCGCCACGGGGTCCTCCGCCGCCGCGGGGTCCTCCGCTGCCACCGCCGCCGCGGGGTCCTCCTCCGCTGCCGCCGCCGCGGGGTCCTCCTCCTCCGCCGCCCCCGCTGCACCTAAATGAAAACGTTGTTTTTTTTGTTGTTGGTTTTTTTAACTTTATTTAACATCCTCCATGTTAAATAAAGTTAAAAAAAACTTTATTTAACATGGAGGTTATTAAATAAAGTTAAAAAAACCAACAACAAAAAAAACAACGTTTTCATTTAGGTGCAGAGGGGGCGGCAGCGGAGGAGGACCCCGCGGCGGCGGCAGCGGCAGCGGAGGAGGACCCCGCGGCGGCGGCGGAGGACCCCGTGGCGGCGGCGGAGGACCCCGTGGCGGCGGCGGCGGCGGCGCCCCCTGGAGTGTGGCGCCCTGTGCGGTCGCACAGGTCGCACACCCCAAAGGCCGGCCCTGGGTAGTAGCATTTGGAGATACTGTACAATTTTTTTGCTGGTAATTTGTAAAGGCAATATTCTTGCCCTGGTTTATGTCTGAATATTGAGCTATGACTGACTCTACATGTAGATACATGTAGATAAGCAGGATTAGTCATAGAAACCTACCATATGATGGGAGATAAGAACCAACCCATCTAGTCTGCCTTTTTTTCCTTGTGTAAGGACTCAGACTTGGTCTTGTTTTAGGCTCAGAATAGCTTTATGCCTTGCCATGAATGTTTAAATGCCTACACTACATTAGCATTTACCACTTCTACCACCATCTTAGTAAAGTAACACTTCCTTACACTACATCCAAAACTCTGACCTGTTCTTAGAAATCAACAGGGAGTGCACGGACATTCTGTCCATGCATCACAATATATTTCTTTTTGGTAAGTAAGTAGAACATTTAAAGCTGGCACTAGTTAAATCTGCTACTAATGGCTTCTGTAATTTGGCGCATACTAGATGTTTGCTATAATATTTTTAGCTTCATTTACTCCTTAATATAACCACACATAAGTGAGTATTTCATAAAACCACACTTGTCTACAGCTGAAACAGAATACATGCATGAAGAGGAGGACCCCTCAACACATCTTGCAAGGGGAGAGAAAGAGCTCATTTTTGATAGCCCCCAACCCTTACACCCTGCTAACAGATGTTGTGATCTTAGCCAAATACCTTGTAGTAAACAATAGAAGTCTCCCACTGATTTATCAATCTGTGTAAAAACTATAAAATTAAATCAAGCTGTATTATGTGAAGGTCATGCAATCTGAATAAGAACCCACACTTTACATAGTACAAAAGCTGCTTGCTAGACTTTAATTGATTTCTGCTACTTATAATTTAATTATTTTAGAGCAGTAACAAACAATGAGCAGTCTCCATTAATATGTTCTGAAGTTATGAATTGCTTCCTGATGCAGGTGGTAATTTTCTTTTAAACAGGTAATTTGTTGTCATTAATGCAGTTAATGGCCAGTAATTTAAGTAACATAGACGAATGTTGTAGACTGTGGCAGCTGCAGTTTAATGTTGATAAATGTAAGATAATGCACTTGGGGTGTAAAAAGGCAGAATATAGTATTCAGAGCACTGTTCTGTCAGTGACAACAGAAGAGAGGAATTTTGAGTATTTAATGGTAAGCAGACAATCAGAAAAAGTAAACAGAGTGCTGGGTTGTAGAGCTAGAGGCATTAGTAGCAGGGTTAGGGAGGTGGTTCTGATACTGTACAGTTCTGGAGACCCCATCTCCAGAAGGATATTAACATTTTAGGGAGAGAGTTCAGAGGAGAGCAACAAAAAAAGTGAATAGTTTCCGGGATCAAAATTATCAGGAAAGACTAAGGGAACTCAATATGTATAACTTGGAGGAAAGGGAAGATATGATATAAGCTTTCAAATACTTAAAGGGAGTTAAAAAATGGGGGAAGTTCAATTCAAGGAGAAGAAATGTTAGAACAAGAGGTCATAGTCTAATACTAGAAGGTCGGAGGTTTAGATGTAATGCACAGAGATTTTGTGGTAGATAAATGGAACAGCCCGTATTAGAAGCTGCAGAGGCTAAAACAGTAATGGAATTTAAACATGCATGGAATAGGCTTAAAGCCATCTTGAACCTGGCAAGATTAGTCTGCCCAATTAATGAAATGGGCAGACTAGATGGTCTAAATGGTATTATCTGCCATCAAATTCTATGCTAAGTAAAGAAACGTCACAGGATTATTTCATCAAATTTTTTTCTTTGTTTTACCCTGTTATCGAAATAGCTATTTTCGTGACACGCTGTATAACTGGAAAGATCAATGAAACTGTGTCTTTCCCCAAAAAAAAAAAGAGTTGGGTTATATGTATCAATGCACAGGCATTATAAGCAGCTGTGGTCAGAATATTTATACCAGTGATCAGCAGGCTAATGCCAGTCAAGCAGAATTATTGAACAAACCAATACAAACCAAACATTTTTAGAAAAAGGGGATTTGGTGCAGGGGCCTCTAAGCACTCTAATACCTGTGATATCGAAATCGATATCGAAATCGAATCGAAAACATTTACTTCAATATGGTAGCACATCTAGTGAAAGGAACACTTGTCTGAAACGCAGGCTTATACTAGTTTATATAAGAGGTAGGAGCCAAGCTGCTGAGGGTACAGTGTATGTAATTTTACATATTATAAGAGGCTGCAGAGACTTTTCTTTATTGACATTCATGGAAGAAAACATATGACTATTTCTTTAATATGATGTTTTGTTGATGCAAGCCTTCATTATAATGTGATGAATTATGGACATGGTAGCAATTAAGACTTAAACTGGTCCTCAATCGGCAGTGGTCACTCTTCCGTTAATGGACAGGTAACCCTCACTTAATGAATGTAGAGCACACGAGTCGCTCCAGACCTTCTACACCATTGGGGCCTTTCTCGACAAATCAAATAAAACCATGCATTCATACCAAATCTGTAAACACCAGTTCCCTACTTTAAACATGTCAATCCTCCAATATATGTCAGCTAGGAGTTATATCATACATGTCATCAAATATTTTGATGGCCAAGTCTGGCTTAATTTACTGGATTAAGTGATAAAAAGGGCCCACAATAAGGCATACTCCATTAAAAATTTGTATGCTCTACTCAAGAAGCAGGTGGCTACTTATCTACTGCCTAAGTGGATTGCTTCATGGTCTACACACATAAAGGGTGATGAGCCATTGCAAATTCCTTTGCAGTGAGATTAATATTCACAGGAGTCATGTATGTAAGGGTTACTAATGAAACAGTTATGTACAGAAAGAACACCTAATGTTGGCACATTCATTCTAGTATGTATAAATTCCAAGCTAACTAAGCTGTCTATAAGCATATTATTTGTGGAGCATTTACAATGCTTACAATTAATTAAAATATATACAGGGTGCTAAGCTCTTACATCAAGATGCTTGGGCTTTTTAGCTAACATCCTAATTGGAGTCCACATTGGAGTCTTGAGAATATTGATTCTCTCAATATGTGTGTATCCCTCTCTTTAGTCTATTACCTCTCTCCCTCTCTTTCTCTCTGTCTCTCAATTAGTGCAACATAGCAACCATCATAGTTATTTCCCCTTTTGAGATCTGATAATTGTCAGACAATAATAGATGCACGCTATACCGCTACAAGAGATGTCAGTTGTACAGTTACCTATAAAATGCGGCCATCTATTGTCTGACAATTCAATTTTGAACAAAGTCTCTGAAACATATAATAACAGGAATTATAATTTACCTGGATATTACGTAATTACTTTACATAATACTCACCAAGAATAACATGCTTGGAATGTAAATACAAATTGCACAGAATGAGGCAAAGCAGCATTGTATTTCTTATAAATCCTATAGTCTGGGTTATGTAGGGGGAGGGTTTGAATCTAATGCTGTAATAAACACTGGGAGTTTTGGGGGCATGTTTGGAGTCGTACAAAAACATCTGAGCACTACAGTGCCCAGACAACCATGTGATTCATGAGTAGATTTGTCACACTTGCCCCCGGGTCCCTGCCAGTCCAGTCTGCCTTGGAGTACTAGCGGTGGGTCTCTATGTCCCCACTGTGTAGTAGTCCACGGCAGGGCTGTTCTAACCGAGCGGTGTGGCAGGGAATCCTCCGCCATGATGTAGTTCTGAGCAGCAACGATCTATAGGGCAACACCTGTTATATACTTTGGAAGGGGAACAAATGCCCAGTTTTAATTGCTGGTTGTGCACTTCCTTCCCCTTATACCTATGAATGTTGATCAACACAATATAATGCACTTGGAACTTCCAAAGGCACAATATAGTATTAGGAGTACTGTGCTGTTGGCAACTACATATGGTAGAGATTTGGGTGTTATTATCCTGAGGACTAAAAGTTGGAAAGGCAGTGTAACAAAATGGCAGAAAATGCAAGGTTGTATAGCAAGAAGCATAAGTAGCAAAACCATGATGTTAGTTATTCCACATGACAAATCTCTGGTCAGAATTCTATACAGCTGTAGAGACCCTATCCCCAGAAGGAGGGGTCTAACGTATATATATACTGCATTGGAGAAGAGAAGAGAAGAGAGAGGGGTGGAAATCTCAAACAGGTAAAGGGATTCCAAAAAGTAGAAGCGGGAAGTATATTTCAAAAGAGTGTTGCAGGGCTTATGCAATAGCTGTGATAGTATCTTTAACATAATCTTCACCACCATATCATGAGATAACCCCAAAAATAAACTATGCACATGTTTTGCAAAAATTGTTTGCTTTGCTCTACCTTACCTATTCTTCCATATCCCTCAACTCACAGACTGGGGGCTTCATCCTCATTTGCCACCACTTAGCAACACCTCTGTAACCTAACAGTATAGCGTGGAAAAGGATATTTATCAGCTTGAATGACAGTAACCATAGGCTATGGCCTCTGGCTGTTCTTTTGGGATTGAGCTTAAGCCATCTAGTGTGCTCTCAATTTGGAGAAACAAAATCTAATAAACTGCTTGGTTGTCTATCCTGGAACACTGCATGGTTTACATGTATTATTTTCAAACATGGACATATGATGTAACTACATGAATTACCTACTTCAAACTAATAAACATGTTTTATCCATATTTGTGATTGTGTGTGTTGTAGATATATGCTCCTGGCGTAAATGTAACTATAAGCGGTGTGGTAGAATGCCTCTAAGGTTATCTGATGTTTTTTTTGTCTTCAAGGATGTTTTCTTTCCACCGTCAACACTTTTATACAAGAAAACAGAAACAGCAAAGACAGAAATTTATAAGAATATTAGTGTGCATATTTTCTGAAACGACTATAACACTTCTAAACAGTGATTTTTATGACATAACTGATTATGTTGGGACATATATTTTTCATTTCTCCATTTTCTCCTAATTACTTCCTTCCTCCAGGGCACTCATAACTGATGCAGCAGTATTTTAAGTGCACTTTCTTCAATTATTCTTGCTGCCTTTCTGTAGGGAAAGTGTTACCACAGCAACACACGTGTGTCACGTGACGTATGATAATGGCAAATGTCAAATATTTATAGTCATGTTGTGAGAGTCCCTCTGGTGCGAAAAAGGTTAAACTAAAAGTGCCAGAAAATAAACATGGGTTTATGGTTTACGATTACGAACGCTAGTTTTCCATATTGCTATTCCTAAAATATAGATATTTTATAATTGCACGTTTGTTGTCCACACAGATCTCGACATACAAGGTTCTGCTCTCTATACATTCACTGAGACTAAGTTTTAGGGAAGAAGAATTTGTATGTTCTTATTCTTCTCCATTATATTAGATTAGCTATAACAACACAACAAACTGAGCATTGAGGTCATTTTACCAATTGCTCTGACTATAGAATATTTTACTGGCAGGATTGTTACAGAATGTTGTGGTTTTTGTTTTGTGTTTATGCAATGCAGTCTGTATTGTGTTTACGTGAAAAGCATTGTAATCCTTTTGAAACCTACTTGGTTACTTTAGTAATTTATCACTTTCAACCACTTCAAAAGCAATGTGTCCCAAAGGTCCTATTTTAATTAAAATGGCTTCTCTTCTTAACGTTTTTATTACCATGTGCTATATATGCAGGGCGTAAATAGAGTATTTGGCACCTGGGGGGCTGTATGTGACCCCTCCACTTTCAGATGTAAAGACACTCACAGAAAAATTAATGTTGGCAAGAATATTTATTTAACAAAATTGTAAACTGGCTGTCAACTGGAAAAAAAGTAGAAATCTGAGAATATAATTAACTTATAAATAAAAAAAAAAAGATTTAAATAAATATAATTTACTGAATATGTATGGTACAGCATAACTCCCATCACTATATACTGAGCCACAAAAAGAAAGGTTGGAATGCAGCACTCAGCAGTGAAATGGTGCACGAGCCAGGGTACCACCAAGTCCCTCAATAAATCCAAAATAAAGAAGAAGAGGCTCAGCACTCAAATGATAAGGTGAGTTTATTTCACACAGGCAACGTTTCGACGCACAGGCTTGAGAAAGACCTGTGTGTCGAAACGTTGCCTGTGTGAAATAAACTCACCTTATCATTTGAGTGCTGAGCCTCTGCTTCTTTATTTTTGATATATCCTGAGCCAGACATTGATGGTGGTACAGCATAACCCCCATCACTATACATTGTGCCAGACATTGACGGTTGTGTAGCATAACCCCTTTTACTATATACTAAGCCAGACATTGACGTGGTGGGCCTCCACCCCTAAAACAGCCTGCCTGTGCCACCACTGCCCCCGAAGCACCCTGCCTGTGCCACCTCTGTCCCTGAAGCAGCCTGCTTGTGCCACTACACTTTCCCTTACCTCACCTGCAGATTTCACTGGTCGGAGGGGCGGTCAAGCAGCACTTGGGCAGATGTCTATGCTGCCCGAAGGCAGCATAACACAGGCCCACAGTTTACTGCCGAGTTTCCTCACACAGTGTGCTGGTGCCACACTGGTAAACCACGCGCCTGTGTTAGGTGCCCCTTTGGTTTCCCTGCAGCTGGTGCCCTTGATGAGTGGACTGCACCCCCACCTTAGGTACGCTACTGTTCGTATGACATCTGTTGGTATGCAGAAAATTAAGGTTTAATGGTACATATATGTGGGCAACAGTGCTGATTTTCTAACCAACAAAGTGACAACCTCAGGTTGGCCTATTTTGTTTTTTTGTGGACTTTTGATGCTTTTTTGATGTAACACTATGTGCTATGTCATTAACCCACATACACAATGAGGTGAGGCACACTCCTCTAGAAAAGTCAATGATGTCCTTCAAAACCCAGGACATCAATCTTGTATAACTCTGTTAAGAATCAACAGCAATGAATTTGATACTTTGCCATTATGTGTTTAGTATGCAAACAGCAGCTCTGTCTCTAGAAGCAGCCTTTGGTATTTATGGAGAAACCATAAAGCCAGTAGACTGAGAATCATTGTTAGGTTAGTGGGAAAAACATGTCATAATTGTTTATAAACAGCAACTTTTAAATGAACCTTAAGCTGGGTCATCCTTAAGTGTGTGATGTCATGTGTGTCTCCAATCGCAGTAAGCACATTGCGCCCTCACGTTATTCTCCACCTGAATTGTATCTGCTCCTCTTTTACAGCATTCACTGGGCCTGATTCACACTACTAATATTTAAATTATTTTTTTCCTTTCAGCACGGAACATCACATAGATGTACTAAAAAAGAATATGCCTGTATATGGTTTTGTCTAAACAGTGTTGCAATGGGTTTGCATAAACCAGTTAAGATAAATGTGGCAGAGGCCGTAGCTGAGAAATGCTATACTACAGTGAAACTGCATAATTGCTTTCCAGCCGCCAGATAATAGAAAGCCCTTGCTATCTGGCATTTGTTTTATTCATTGTGCAGCAGAGAGCAGCACGGCTGACTGATAAATAAGTAAAACGAAGCTACATTAAGGGAACATTTGCATGCGGCGTTCACGAACATTCCAAGTGAAAACAACAGTGGTTACTTGATAATATGCATCAGAAAGAAAAATGGGGGTAGTGTGACTTGAAAATCATGTCTGGAAGAACCAAGGTTTTAATTTCCCAGTAAACTCCTTGGAGATCTGCCTACTTGCAGACAATTTATTTTAGAAAAGAAACTGCTGCTTCACACAACCATAGCAGAATTAGAGCGGACATCTAAATCTCTGGTCTGTAGCCTGTGTTTCTGCCCGCTAACCTTTACGCTGTAGGCTGTTTAATGCAATGACTCTGCAATGATTGTGCATTGTTAATCCCTACACACGCACACACACACATATACATATGTTGTATGTAAGAATATTAGTTATTAATATTTGATTTGTGAGCCCTATCTTTTCAAGAGAGAGTGAAAGGCCTTCTATTGTCCTTTATCATCTTGTGATGTTACAGAGTTGTGACCACTGACTTCTAAATTCCCAATCAAAAGAAGCAATCCATGCATGTGTTTCTCAAGTTACAGGGATGCCTGTGGAAAGATGGACACGGTCTCCAGCTTTCATCTTCATTTTATTTTGATTTGGCTACGGAGCTGGATAAATTGATTCTATGCAATTAACTGGGGATGGTTGATTGTCTACGCTGTTTCTGGGTGCAGGGGTATAGCTTCCAGTACTACTGTGCGTTTCTCGTGCTGCACGCAGGCCCAGCATGATAAAGACGCGTTTGAGAACAAAGGACCGTGAAACAAGGCAAAAAATTGTGCAGGTTTCCAGCTGGTACCTGGAAATCTGCTATATTAATTCAATTACCTAGATTTTTTTTTTAATACCAAATCCCGTCTGTCAATTTTACAGTAGAATGTATAAAGCAAGTATTTTTCTGTCTATACCCATGGCTGTTTTCTACCGTATAAGTAGCAACATACATTCTTTGTCAAAATGCTATATGTACAGCATGTACTTGGGGATATGCTACTCAGCTGTTTGACATTTTGTATGATTACCCAGTGTCCAAGATTTCTTCTGAATGTCTGAATTTCATACTTGTGTCCAGCCGCCCTAGGTAGCTTCAATGACATCCACTTCTCCACTGGGCACCTTACCGACCCTTGCTTTGATACAGTATTTCAGCAATGAACATTCTTCTGCAACTGCTGTTAATCTGCACAGAAATATGACCATGCTTGGATTTTCCTTTGGGTCAGCAGAATATGCTGGGTCAGCAGAATATGCTGGGTTCACTTGTTAGGCAAAAATAATGGCCATCATAAGCTTCTTGGAAAAACAATCAAGCGTAAAAAAAATATTTGTACACAATATTTATCACAGTAATACAAAGCCGCTGGAATCTTTCATGACGTGAAGGTATTACAAACTAGCAGGTATTTATCTTAGCACTTACCACATGCAACTTTGTACATACCTCAAACCTCTCATGGTTTTATCGTTAGTATTAGTTTTTTTTTGTTTTTTTTTAGTTTTTTAATACAGCCTGAAAGAAAACTCCAAGTTCCAGTGAATAAACCCTGATAGTACTATTTTACTACATGCTGTATTTAAAACTCTTGATTCAATATAGGTATGGGTCCATTCACTAAGCAGCTATTGTGTGTTGTTGGCAGACAATTATGGTTTGCAGCATTAAACATATAAGTGAATTGGACTAAAGACCTTCTTGTTTGTTCATCTTTACCACTGGCATAACATAAGAGTCAAGTTGATGGAATTTGAAAAACATAAGCAACTTGTGGATTCAAAAACATTGCAAATGTGAGTTGGATTTAGTGATTTTCTTTGCCGCATTGTCAGTTAGGTCGATCAGGGTCCATTCAATGCATCTTTTGGGGACTAGGAGTGAAAATCAATCTGTAACAAAAGAACATTTTTTAGTTATCCCCTGATGCCCTCAAGTTCAAACCATAGCGAGATGTAATCCCTAAAATCTTTTAGAAAGACTATAGCTTCCATTATGGCCACAATAAGCCTAGCCAAAAGTGTCATTTGTGGTACATTTTTGGTGGCTATCTTTTTCTGGTTTGGTGGTTTCATTAACACGACCATGGCTGTGGTGGCTAAAGTATTAATTATAAGGTTTGTGGAATAGAAATATTTAGGTACCAGTAAAATGGATGAAGTATCCTTCATGAAAACAGATGTCAGCTCATAATTCAGGATTTGTGGGTCATACTGGGTAGTGTCTGTTGTGGGCAAATTTTAGTAGTGAGGAACTGGGGAGCATCAGGCATAGGAACATCTTGATGGCAGGGAACAAAGGTGCATCTAGTGTGGAGAAGTACATGACATGACAAGGATATTGGAGATGGGCAGAGAAAAAAGAAATTAAATGGTTGTTTTAGGAAGGTCACTTTAATGACAGATCTGTGCTCTATGAGGATATAAAGTTTGTTAGGGTGGCAAGAGTTAGAGTTGAGGGGTATGGTTTTATACCTGTTGGCAAACAAGTTTAGAATCTTTCAGGGGAATATTTTTTGATGCTCTCAAAATAATTCAATTGTTATTAATGAGCTATGGCTAGTTCCCACCTCCAAGTTTATGAATGATAGCCATGGATCATAAATGATCAAGGTTTCCCTCCTGTGGTTATTGGGGTATTGAGATAAAGACGAGGTTGTGTTGGTAGAGTAATAGGTTATTGAGTGTTTTATTTTCTCACAATTTAGTAAATATATTGAGAAAGTCTGTATGAAATAATTTCGTGATTGTGAAAGTTCTGCTTGCTGCCAGTGGCCTTTCTTATACTTATGACATATATTAGCAACCTCAAATGACTGACAGCTGAGTCCATAGACTAGTTTAGTCACCTTTGAATGCTGAGAAAATGATTGAATAACTGAGATTCCAAACCCTAAAGGTAATTATGGATCTTTGACCCTGTGAAACCTTGTCTATAGCCTTAGCTTAAATCACACCTTTGCATCTAATTCTGCTTTTTTCTGCACCAAACTAAGACATTCAATTCTAAAAGCTCCTGTTTCCACTTATTTGACCTATCATTTGAATCAGCTGCTTAGCTGCACAGGAGCCCTTAAACATTTTTAACTTTTATTTTATGAAATACCAGCAAATGAAAAATAAATGCATGGGTTAGTGAGAGAGCAGAAGTAGGTTTCATGACAGATGAGATTAAATAAATTCACCTTATTTCAGACAGATTTAAGCCAAGGGTATATACAAGCTGCACTCATGGGTAAAGTAATCATTTCTTGGTTTGAAAGTACAGTGATGCAGAGCATCTTATTTCCTCCAAGGCTATAGCCGAAACAGATATATCAGTAACAGGGTTATATATGGACAGAGCTATGTCATTTTATATGTTTTCCCTGCTTAAGATTTATTAGGAATGTTGTGTGAAAGTTATGACTTTAATCATGACTGTTTTTTAAATTCACAACATGTAGCCATTGCCTCTTGAAATGTGAATTTAACCAACACCCAACATCAGTACCTTCGGAGATGTTTTAATCAGGTCTATAGTTATTTTAGATTATATAAAAATACATGTATTCTTACATAGATAGTAATCATTAAAGCTATGTAAAAAAAAGGTATATCTGCCAAATGTGGTAAACTAATCATTGAGGATGCCAGTTAGTTACGGCTCTTTTTAAAAGGGTAAGCGCAAAGAAATACATTTGAACGTTATAGCGTTAGGGTTGTACATAGTAATGTTGTATAGCGTTGAAGAAAATTGTTTTTGTTTCACATAATTTCAATAAAGTTAAGTTCTTTGCAGGTTGCCATTTCTAGGCAGTCATGCGATATTTAGGTGTTATTCCTTACTCAAAAAATATATTAAGCTAAATAATAACGTCTTCTATAGACATCCATTAGTTATATGGCCATCTGAGTGATACATACCAAAACATACTGTTTACCACAAAACAACCAGGACATAGTTATTTGTTTTGTAGATTGAGCTTGATAACATAGCAAATAGGTAGATTGACACTTTTTTTTTAAAGATGCTTTTAAGTGGTACTAATAATAATAATAATTAAAAAACACAGTAGGATATACTTTAGTTTAAAATATGTGAGTTTGTTTAGTAAATAAAACATTTGTTTATATTCTATAAATAATATACCATATTTGCTCGATTATAAGACGACCTTGATTATAAGACGACCCCCCAAACAGGAGGATCCAGGTCCCCTGCAGCTGCGGGGGATCTGGATCTTAGTCGTCTCATAGTCAGACCTATTTGAGGTCTGATGATAAGACGACCCTGATTACATACAGTATTTGTTAGAGTAGATGGTTCTGAAAGGCACTGGTACATATGGGGCACTTGCCAATGACCAGCAATGCATGTATCAAGTTAGCTGAATTTCCTATTATTGCTTTGTATCACAAGATGCGGCACCACATGTTTATTGAAAACAGGAGGGAGGATATATTTTTCTTGAACCAGACCATAATTTCATGTTCATGACACACCAAGCTCATGTGAGCAGGTCCAGAACTACATCTCCATCACCTATATATTGACATGTATTGTCTTAGATATTTCATGGTGAATGCCTCCCTCTCCTTGTAATAGGGCTAAGAAGAAATAGTTATATTTAATGAATAATACATAACAGTTGTCATTGATGCATACAATTAGACATGTAGTTTGATGCCATGTTTAAACAAGTGCGGCTTTGAGTGTGCACATATAATGTTTGGAGTAAAGTTTGTATGCTAATTACTGTTCCTAGTAAACCTGAATAATTTAGGGCATTTTGTCTTCACTTTGCCTTTTTTCCATTTGAAGCGCCTCTTGTGTTATGATACTGAGAACCTTTTCCCTTGATGGCCTTGAAATGGTTGGAACCTCCAATCTAAGGCAACAATTGCTTGAATTGGTATCTACCTAGGTATAAGTGAAATGGGCAGGCATCTAGTGCAAGTTATTCTGAGGGGAAATAGTTACCTGCAAAAAGGCAATGTTTTGTATTTTTTATATACAATTTATATCTATTTTTATGTATTTTTATATTTTTTATTTTTATTTTTTAAGGTGTAGCACCTTATTTTAAAACTCTACAAGAATATACTCCTTGCTGACCTAATTAACAATACACTTTTGAAATGTTGAAAATAAAGTCAGAGATCTGGTGATACACTGCATGCTGTGTCATGCGTTTTCTTCTATTTGCCTAATTAGACTGAATATTGTGACTGGTAACAGCTGTTTCATACTATAGCCTAAATCATAGTATACAGAGGGAAATCATGTCCACCCCACTGGCAGTAAATTGAAAATTAAAACTGTAATCTCAGATATGAACATTATTAAGAGTATTATGCACATACAGTCCGTGGTATGGATTAGGGATTTAATCATAAGGCCGTGTAGGCCAAAGACCAAGGGACAGACAATATTGCTCGCCCCACATGGTTCCGTCAAGCCCTCTAGGATCATGCATGCTCATATAGGGATGGACTTTTCCTGGACACACCTCTGGAACACTATTCTGTCCATGTTTAAAGAAAAAATTAAAGGGTTTTGTAGGAGGGGAATAACAATTACAGAAAATGTGGAAGGCCTTTGTGTGTTTGGACCATCATGCCTTTTCTTTTCTTACCCCTTAAAATATAGGCAAGCAGAGTTGAAAACTTGAAAATTTCCTTCAACTTGAGTTTTAACTCGACTTGTCAACTTGCAAACTTTTATCATAGATTATACTCTCATGGACCTGACAGCAACTTGAGTGCCAGTACAAATTTCAGTTCTAACCACAGCAGTTTTGTCAATTTAACACATAAACATGTCTTTTTTGTCTGTTAAGTAAATAGATCCGTTTGGCATGCGGGAAATTTCATCCCTGCTAGATATTCCACGGTCAACTGTAAGTGGTGTTATTGTAAAGTGGAAGCATTTAGAAACAGCAGCTGCAAAGCAGAAGACCACATAAAGTCACAGAACGGGGTCACCAAGTGCTGAGGCTCTGCTGATTCCATAGCTGAATAGTTAAAAACTTTCACTGGCATTAATGTCAGCACAAAACTGTGCAGCTGGAGCTTCATGGAATTCCATTTGCAAGCAGCTTCATGCAAGTCTCACATTACTAAGTACAATGCCACACGTTGAATTGAGCGTAAAGCACGCCACCACTGGACTTTGGAGCGGTGGAAACATTTTCTGTGGAATGACAAATCACGTTTCTCTTTTTGGCAGTCTGATGGGCGAACGTTACCTGTCTGACTGGAGGTGGAGGGATAATGGTATGGGACCGTTTTTCTGGGATTTAGCTGGGGCCCTTACTTCCAGCATACCAAGACATTTTGGACAATGCTATGCTTCCAACTTTGTCGGATCAGTTTGGGGAAGTGCCTTTTCTATTCCAGCATGACTGTCCCCCTGTATACCAAGCAAGGTCCATAAATACATGGTTGGATGATATGGAAACACTTGACTGGCTCGCACAGAGCCCTGACCTCAACCCCATCAAACACCTTTGGGATTAACTGGAACAGAGATTACGAGTCAGGCCTTCTCGTCCAACATCAGTGCCTGCTCTACTGGATGAATAGTCAAAAATTCCCTCAGAAACACTCCAATGTTTTGTTTAAAGCCTTCCCAGAAGAGTGGAAGTTGTTATAGCTGGAAAGAGGGGGATCAACTACGTATTAATGTCTATGCATTGTGCTAAAAGTCCCTGTTCGTTTAATGGTCAAGTGTCTCAATACTTTTACAAATATGTTAGCACAGCTAGAAATGTCATTATTTTCCATGAAAAAAGCTAAGTGACTCCAAACCTTTGACCTGTAGTGTATATAATACAGGTTCATACAGTTTGCATTTGTCTTTGGCTCAGATAATGTGGAAGAATCTGCAGAGAATGCTTTATTTGTGCATTGTATAGTTTATTTTTTCTTGTAAAAAAAAAAAAGAACGATAAACATAGACAATAAGAATGTAACATGGTTATAAAGCTTCTAGATTGATTCTAATCACATATGACCTCTTCTTAATGGAAAGAGAGGTACTAAGGTTCTCTTTCGAAGATACTCATAAGATTCTATAGACCTCTTAAAAAGCTTTTTCCTTTGAAAACATCTAGATGCGATGCATACTTGAATTCACAATACATTATGTAAAGACCTTGTAGAGAAAAATGGAATGTTTTGTGGAGGAAGATCAGAAGAACAGTTGGTTCCTAATAATGGTTTGAGGTTGTTATTCCTCTATACTACAAGAGGAAGCCGTCAATTTCCCTTTCATTTGTAAGATTTCCATTGCCATAGTAATACAGTCTTCCATCTGTGCCCATAAAATGTTTTGTAAATAAATAAATGCACAAACAGCAATTCTTTTTTGTGTTATGAAGTGCAAAAAACTGTAATGGTTTTATGTACAAATTAAACACTAATTCACTGTCTATTTTCACTTACTCTTTCAGGTTACGATCCTAATAAGTCTGGCACTTGCCTTTCTTGCGTGCATTGTATTCCTTGTGGTGTATAAGGCATTCACTTATGATCACAGCTGCCCAGATGGCTTTGTGTACAAGGTATGTATAACACTCATCATACTGCCGTCTTACAAATACAGATACTAGCACACTGATATCAGCCATGGGTAATTACCTATTGATTGCACTGAAATCTGACGTGTATTTTGCCAGCCAATTTTAGGTTGGTGGTAAACACGACTGCCAATTTTTCTACCAAGTTGCCTGTAGAAATCTGCTCTCCATGAGTTTCACATAAAAATGTTCCATTTACCATTGTATTGCTTAATTTATACAAAAAACTAAACAGCGAATCACTACTCAAAAACAAAACAAAACAAGCAGTTCTCATCAAGCACACAAACATTCTAAGGACAAAATATTTTATATAGAAAAAAGCAAGATGAAAAAACAGACATGGGATGCAGTAGAAGGTTGAAGAAAGAATGTTGAATGAGTGGTTAGTTGTATTAACAACTAGTAGCAGGCCACAATAATGTAACATTCAGGAAGTATAATACAAAAAAAATACATTTGGTTTCTAAGGCTAGCTTAAGGCATAATTCTTATAACAGACTTGCCCTCACGAACCTTACCTATTTTCCCTTTTTTACCTCTTACAACCTCTAGTTCCACAAAATCATCCAACATTCCCCACCATTATCAGTCATTTTAGCAGATATTCCATTCTTCTGCTTTCTACTTTATATAGAGAGGGGATACACATGATAAAATATGGCATTATATAGGTCAAGCTTTGACCATCGCCACTCACCTTTTATTATTTGTACTTTCTCTGTACAGCATAAGAGATGCATTCCCTCGTCTTTGGATGCATATTATGCAGCACAAGACTCCAACTCACGAGGAAGATTCTACACTGTTATCAGCCACTACAGCATGGCCAAGCAAACAAGCTCACGATCTGTGTCTCCTTGGCTTTCTTCTGGCTCCTCTAATCATGACGCCAAGGCAAGCAAAACTGAGGGGCACTGAAAGGCAATGTATGCACGTTACATACCTGTTTCCAGTATTCTGAGCTTGACTTAGATAAGTTGCCGCACTGAAGATGGAAAGCTAAGAAAAAAACGAAAAAACCCAAACGAAATAAAACCTTGACCTGGAATAATGAAAAAAATCTATTATTTGTGCTTTGTTATTGTTAATTTGTAACCAACCTTGTACAAAGGCATGTTTAATGTTAATTGTTACATGCAGTGTAAGAGTCTCAAAAAACTCCAATCATGCAAAATATTTTTTCATTTTTTTTTAAATTGAATCATTGCCAAAGTCAGCTTCATCGATGGCGTTGTTTACATGAGGTGCAGGCATATGCAAGCCAATAATGTTTTGCTTAGAGCCCATCCTAGTAGTTTTACTCATTGGTATTTGTGAATTAGCAGCACAGCAATTATCGGGACAAGATAAAGCTTTATACAATTGTAGTATCGTAGTAGTAACTGACTATGAGCCAAACGGGAGTATAAAATGGTAACTTCATTAGTCAAAATACACAGAGTTACACATGGACAGGAAGTTTACAGTGATTTGTGTGATGCCGAGAAAAATCAAGCAATTAAAGAAAATGTGCAATCCTTTGGTGATTCCCAATGTGCCAAATGTAAAATCTTGCACAACTTTTTTACAAATGACTTTTGTGACCATAAATAGCATTTGGATTATGAAGTGAAAGATACACATACGTAACAATATTAGAATTTCTTGAAAAAGGTGGTAATGGCCACACGGTTTTGCTGGTATTTGATCACCTCTTGGCACATTATGGATGAAAAGGTAATGTTTGATGTAGTTGTGAATGAAACTAAACATCAAACTGGAGGAGATGGCTTCACATAAATGAGGTGGCTTTCCTATGCCTTCCCTTGCTTTCTGAGCGTATTTGTTATCGCACAGAAAAGTGGTTTATAATAATCAATATAGTTAATTAGCTCTGTTGTAAGTTACTTAAAAACACTAGTTAGCAGCTACACGTTTGCAACATTGATGTCTTTTATGGAATACTGCTTTGTATCTCCACCTGCTTTAAAAAGAGAACCCCCCTACAGGAGGCATACATAAGGGAAACATATATAGCTCCAAAACCCGTTTACATTGATGATATACCTGAACATATCATAATAATCAATAACCATATTCTGCCAGAATAGGTTTTTCTTGATGTACCTTTTAGAAGGTAACCCAATGTTGTTATATATGGAAGAGATCAGACCAGCCATTTTGTTATTACCTAGTTCCCTACTTCCATTCTTAAGCACCTACAGGCTATTGTTTTGCTATTCAGATTATACTGCATTTATATCACTTTAGCATAGAATTATTTTTTATTCAAGCCTCATGCAGAGTTTCCAAAATGTGGTGTGCAGCCATTTCTGCTCTCATCTCAGCTGAAAGTGTAACACGTGTTCTACCCACATAATAGTGCCAAATTTTCTTCTTCGCCTGTAAATTCATTGTCACTTAATATATATAAACAATTCACGTTCTCAAGCGTTTATAATTTTGTGGTGTGTTTCTTGTTGGTAGCTAGCAGAGACTGGAATATTTTCGGTGTATTTCATGCACTTTTCTGGCAGGAGAAAAATAAAGCTGGATGTGTCGTAACGGTGTTTGGTGTCCATTTTTTTTGACAGATATGGTTTTCACTTTAAAAAAGGAAATATATTTTGTTGCATCAAAAGGTACATGTTGAATGCAATAACTTTAACAATCAAAAATTTTAATAATCTACATTTTTTTGTGAAAAATCAAGAATTAAGTTCATTATATATATATATATATATATATATATATGTATAACATGATTTTTTTTTAAAACTATATGTAAATAAATATATTTAGATATTACATTATCTATAATGGCCCTTAAATACATTAATTCAGATATGTATGTTATTTATGTTTTTTTTACCTTTTTACTTCCTTAACTGAATATGTTTGACATTTCTGTATATACTTTCCTGCATTGTTGATCTCTGTTTTTTATTTCTGATTTCAGTTTTATTGCTCTGAACGTATTTGCATAGTCTATATACACAGCAGAGTTGTTATGCCCCCCCCTCCCAAATGATGAACACGGAATAGTGGAGACTTTCTAAGCTATAATAGACTCTAATCAGAAGTCTAAAGGTTTGCCTCTTACATCTTTGGCAAAGATAAGAGTACTAACTGTGCTAACTCAGCCAAGAACAATACTCAGCTATGATCATCACATAGTTAATATACTACCTGGATGCTGATGGGTATTCCATTAAAAATATAATTTACAGCTTGCTTTGTGTCACATATAACAATTTATACATTATATACATTCTCATATAATTTGAACAGAGTAAGATATCTCAATATACCCACTGGGAATATTCCGCTGCAGGAAAGACACAGGTTTCAACTGAAATAAATTACCATTTAAGACTTACTGAGTGAACATAACCTTTTATATCTGGTTCAAGACCGCTCCAAAAAAGACAAGCAGCAATGAATCCAAATTTATTAAAATATTTTATCCCCCAAAGGCCTCTTCAAATACACCAGATCTCTTAGCAAATCAATTCTAGACTCTACAGCTGAAGATACTATTTTAGACTTTTTTAGACCTCTATGAGAAGAGGAGATTGAAATTTGAAAGAAATATGGGAGGCATCAGGAAAGAAATCCTACAGATAGTAGCCAATGTTTCTTCCCAATCATTCTGGATAAAGTTTTTATAAGAAGGTAGCTCATCTTCAGTCTAAAACAACTACTCTAAAGGCCACTTTAGCAATGGTGGACTCTAAGTTAGAAGAATTAGAGGACCGCTGCCGCAGAAGAAATTAAAAACAAAGAGGTGTTCCAGACACAGTTTCCACCCAGGATTTGGAGCCATATCTTATCTTATTTCTAAAATGTCTTTAAATATAAGCAAATGGTATATAGCTTGTCTATCACTCTCTCAAATCAATTTATGGGATATTAGAAAGCCTTCCTGATATTAATAAATCTCCAGTCTAAAATCAAATAATTTTCTTAAAAAACTACATCTATCCAGAAATTCAGTTCATTAACAACCGTTATTGATCTGTAGCAATCCACAAGATCCAACAGAAGGAGATTTAAGGAGGTCACAGCTATAGTACGAAAAAACAACGTTCCTGCCAGGTGGGGCTTCCTGACCAAACTATTAATTAGATTTCAGGTACAGTCCTATACATCCACTGACCTTATTCATTCATATTTTATTGTGACGGTAATTGCAAACTCTATTTCAATGATCTTGTTGGATATTTGTTAATGAATTCACAGGCTTCCCTCTTTTTTTTCTCTTTTTTGATTATCCATTGAAGGAAATTATGGTAATGTCAATATGTAAAAGAGACAATGCTATCCCTTCCATTTTATTTGAACCCTTTAAGGTCAATGGGCGGTCCCTTAACCCATTGAAAACAATGCATCTGGACACAGGCTTTGTCATTAAGGGGTTAATAGGATACATTAAGGGACCATTGTTGATTTTATTATAGAATCACAATAAGGAACCAATTTATAATTAATAAACAAGTTGTTTTTCCCTATTCACGCAGGTCTTTTCTGAGATATCACATATTAAATCCCATTCACACATATATTTAACCAACATACTCAGCATTACGTTTTAATGAGGAACTCACTTATAATACATAAATTATCTTTATGTATTCACCCTTTTGAGAATATAATAAGCCTTAATGTTTTTTCTTTTCCCTGCCTCCTCGCTTTTTGGCTCTGGCACCTGTATACACCCTGTAAATGGATACAGGGTTTTATTTGCTTGACCCTTTTTAGACTATTTGTGAAAATGGACAAATATTGTTTTATATGTCTAGAGAGCCTATTTTGATTTAGTACATGTTTCGTTGTTCAAATGCTCCTGAACAAGATACTTGATGAGAAAATTATAATATGTTTTGATGCCACTTAAAATGATATGTATAAACTCCCAGGGCTGGAACTCTCCATGGAAAAAGAGCTTATCTTTATGATTTATTAGTACAACATATTATTGATATATGCTACACACAAGAAGCTCATTGGAAACTAGATGGCTCTGATTTGTGGAAATATCGTAAATACCTCCACATCTTTACCTCTAGTTTCCAAGAAGCTAAAATTGATTCAGGATTAAAATCCCATGCCCAGTCATTAGCTTCATTCCTCTGTAAAAAATAATCATTTTGATGCTTGGAGAATCCATCATCCCTGAAAAAGGGACTTTGCTTTCTATTCCAATGTTCATTACTCTTACCCTGGAATCTAATTTGATATGTGCACTGAAACCCGTATTGGAAACATAACCAGGTCAGATCATGTTCCAATTTTCTTCAAAATTAAAGATAATGTTAATTACTCTTAAAACTAGATGGGGATTAAATAAAGTCATTCTGTCCTCAGAGACCTGTAAAATAGAAATGATAAATCAAGCACAGAATTTTATCCGTTGCAATGGCAATGTCAAAGTATCTGATACCACTTTGTGGTGTCCATTTAAATGCTCCAAGAGAGGTGTTTTAATTAAAATGGCCTCCAATCTTAAGAAAATTAGCAAACCCTGTTCAGCTCTTTATATATTACTTGCAAAATTGGAGAGATCCAATAAGATATATCTGGCAAATGAGTATTGAAATAAAGACGATTCAGGATGACATCAAATCTAGACTAGACAAACAATCTTGGTATCATAGTAATAATACATTATTTTCTTCTCAAATCAGTAAGGCATTTATGGAATATTATAAAGCTCCAGTTGAAATTAAATAATTTTTGCAGGAACTACATCTACCCCGACTGTCAGACGAACTACTAAATCAACCATTTTCTGAATAAGTAAAGTAATTAACGAACTTAAAAGGTATAAAGCTCCAGGACCGGATAGTTATACTACTGTATTTTACTAAGAAATGGAGTCACAATAAAATTCCTGCTTTATTTATGGCATTGGACACAGTTAGTTGAGAAATGCCCTTGCCCAGTACACAATGCCTAGGGACAATGCTCTCAAGGAATCTATGTATAAAGTGGATACAGAGGTTATATAAATATACTTTTTTTTGAAAAATTCATAATATATTTATAAAGAAGTATTCAACAATTTTCAAAATGAATGGTCAAGTCTATTATTTAAGTTTTTTAGGAAAAAAGAAAACAGTAAATCATTTTAAAGAATGTTAGTAAATGTAGTAAGGTGAGGTTAAAATGTTGTATGGCAACAGCTGATTTAACTGCTATGTTTAATGTAATTTAACAGCATGGATCTGCTGTTTACAGTGTTGACACAATTTATTGAAATTGTGATGTCTGGTAAACAAAAATGTGAATTCTTTTTGGCCTTATATGTTGCTTAGAGAGAGGGCTAAGTAAAACTGTGTCCTTAGTAACCAAGAAAAAGCTAATACGTTCGGTAGAAATGTCCTGTAATTTCCTGGAATTGAACTGTTTTTCTCTCCTAATTCATTGGTGGCCAGTTTGTCCAATTTCTCTCTCTCTCTCTCTCTCTCTCTCTCTCTCTCTCTCTATATATATATATATATATATATATATATATATATATATATGTGTATGTGAAAAAAATAAATAAGAAAAAAAATAAAGAAGAGCAGCCTACAACCTTGAGGCATTTCTTAACCAAGAGGTCTACGGTGACCACATATAAATCTATGTACAATGACAACCAGAACTGGCAGACACACTCAATTAAACCTGTCATACCTGACCTTTAACATATATATATATATATATATATATCAATACACATGATTTCAAAATGATGATGCAGACAGTTGTCATAGTCAATAGCATTAGCTAAAGCAACATGATTACCTACACACTAAGCATTTATTTATGGAAATTATCACTGACTGTGTAAGTGTATGCTGTGATATGGTATGGTTAAAAATAATAAAAGAAAACAGATATATCACAAATGAGACCAAGGAAGGGTTAAGGTCTGAGTCTGTCCAACGGGGAAAACTGACAGGCTAAATGGTCTGAATGTTTCTTATCTGTTGTCAAATTCTATGTTTTATATTCCTATTTTCCAATAATGTCAGCTTCACCTGTTAATACAAATAAAGGCTAAAGCAAGATACATTGTACAAACAAGGACATATTTTGCCCAGAGAAATGCTTGGATTATATTGGGCTTCAAAATCCATATTTTCAGTCAATGGGATTTATTAACTAAAGTAGAAGCTTGTACTATGCGGTCTGAACACTCAACCCTGACACATTTGTCTTAATGCTTCAGTTAGCCATATAGGCTGCATCCTGTTAGATGACTTTCAAGAAATTCCCATGAATTAAATGTGAATTTTACAGAGCCAACCAAAGTCTTCTTGAAGGACAACCTCACTGAGGCTGGCCCCTTCATAATGAGTAGTAAAGAACAGACCCAATAAACTGAAGGTTTATCTCTATTGATATATGGGTATGAATTCCTTATCGTTATTGCTCGTCTTGTAAGTATTTCACAAGTTATATAATTAGCAGGTTATTTCTATCTATTCCATTGTTATAGACTGGTCCAACTGTTAACTGCTTCCTATTAAAAAAATAAAACAAATTTCAACCTTAAAATGCCTCCACAGTCACTACTGCTACAGTTTTAACAAGAGGACTATTCAGAAGAACGTCAACTGATTGTTATATTTGTGTATTTGTCAAGGAAAAACAGGTCACATCAATAATCAAAGAGAATAAGTGTGAAAGCAAATACAACTAAAGGTACTGAGGGACACAAAAAGCTTTTATCCTTCTGTTCCAGAATCTCTAAGATTTTAAGAAAAATGTTTGTCAGTCTGAAAGAAACAGGGTCTGCAGTCAATATGCCTTCTTGTCAGTGTGGTTCATGTCCTCTTCTACCTGTATATTTTACTAAACTCGCTTGTTTGTCAGTGGTACTCCTTCCCATTGTTGTGTCAGCAAACTGCCCAATGTTTATAGGACCACAACAGAATATTAGTCCAGCTTAACACAGAGTTAAGGAGTGTGGCTAGTAGTGCCGCAATAAAAAGGGATACAGAATAAGCATTTTATTAAAAATGTATATTTGTATCTAAATATAGAGGCAGCTGGTCAGCTCCCCATACATATTAACATCTTTGGCCATGTTTTTTCCAAAACAGTTTATGTCTGTGTGTTTATTTGGTTGGCCGTTATGGTATTGAAAATCTGGGCCCACAAAATCGACAATTCCTCAGTCAAGTGTCCATCTTTTCAGCTTCAGACGCCATAATATTTCTTCATAAATAGGAATTATAAATTACAGAAGCACCAAATGAAATGTCCAGATACCACTAGTTTTCAAATTCATTTGATAGTTTATCATCAGCGCTGAAACTGTTAAAGCTTAATAGACACACTTATACATTCAATTATCTTTAGAGTCTTAAGTATGTTTTTTTGTTCTTTGCAGACATCAGTGGATGATGTGTTTGTTTCATGGATTCCTTTCTTTCAGCTAAACAGCGTTTCACTTTCTTGTATCTCCCCGGCAGCTGGATCCTGACCAGTCAGGCCACATGGCTATGTCTTGGGCAAACCCATGTGCGATGTGCACACATGTACAGGGCACTAGAAGTGCGCATTTGAATGCTTCCAATATTTTATCCACTGAAGACTGGATTCAGGATTGACCACAGCTTTGACTTGTCCGTGCCACTGACTGAACAAACCAGCATTCCATGACAGGAAAGAGAGCTGGACCAAGAAGCCTCATATAGAAAAACTCTGTAGAGCATGGGAAAGATGCAGAGGCTAATCTTTTTTGCTTTAATGGGACCGTTATGCCACAAAACCTTAAATGTTTTCCTTGATTTCGTTATATTTATTTTATGATTTTATATTTAAATGTTCTTTGTTAAGTTGTAGTTGACTGCAAGCAAGGTTGGCAATGGGACTGTTGTTTTCAGTGGGATAGTTAATAAGTTTGACTTAACTTTGTGTAATACTGAGGCCTATATACCTGACAAATATGTTAATTAATAATTCTGCAATCTACTGGTTCCCTGAAGTCAGTTACATAATGACATAAAACTTCTTCATAGATCACGTTTTAAAAAGTAGTGATTTTTTTTCTTAAACCTGTACCAAAAGTCAGCATCATTCTTCCTTTGTCTTTAATTCTTTGCTTATAACCATTTTTTTTCTTTTTTGCTATATTATTAGTCATCTGTTACCTACAAGATGTTCCCTTAGAATAAGCTGTGTCTTTCAACTATTACTTTTGCAAACCTGTCCGTAACATGAATTTGGTCATCAATCTGACATGACCTTGTTCAAACCCAACACTGATTCTCTCTTCAATCATTGGCAATTTTCTCTGTATTTTAAAGAAATGGGAATCATTAAGGTGTGACCTGGTTTATCACACCACATTTCCATGTTAACAGGGGACGTTGCCAGCACAATTCAGTAATTTGCTAACCATATTGCACTTCTACAAATCTATTTAGTGTGTTTTTGTTCATAGCTGCATTCTTCCCCAGTTGTTTGAACATATAATGCATTAATCATGGTTTCTTGGTCTCCCCAAGCTGCTGGCAGTTACGGCACATGGAGCTGCACTGTGTTGTTTTATTAAAGACTATGAAACTGTACCTCATGCTACTAGTTCATATCCTCTCTTTTACTATTCTGGGCTGCCAAAGACCTATGTTAGCTAAAGTTCAGCATTGCCAGATGCTGCTGGGGTTTTGTAGAATATTGCATTCCATATTAAGTCCTTGGTGCTAACAGTGTCTTTGCATTACCCTTCATAGTTCACAACATGGCTTCAACCCAAAGATTTGAAACTTGTGGGCATGGGCGGATGATTTAAGAAAGATAAAGCTAAAACACTTTATATCTGTTTACCTACATTACAAAAATTGCTTTCTTGTCTTAGTCACATAGTAATAAGATAATAAAACTGCAGGGAGAGCACTTAAGCATACAAAGTATTTTTAAAATTTAAATTCCGAAATAAGTTATCTAATTATTGCCACACCCTCATCCCTGAACATGGGGGCATTCATCACTCCACTGACTATGGCAAGCATTATACATTATGAAGTACTTTTTATAATTTGGAGACGTTAGTTTCCCTGGGTCCAATAAAATATATGCTCCCTCAGCAATGGAATACATAGTTACATTACACAGATTGACTGTTCACTTTACCTTACCCTTTCTGTAACTAACTTGTTGTTTTTCTTAATAATTTGGTCATAATATCAAAAAAACCTAGGTAGTTAAAATGGTCAAGGCATTGTAGGCTCTGGCAAAGCAATGCACTGGGGCCACTACCCATGCCCCCCAAAAACATGATGTGTGTGCATGTGTAAGGGAGAGCAGGGGAGGGCTAGCTGCTTTGATTCAAGCACAAGCAAATGGACCAGCCCTACCATAGGTCCAGATGGGTTCACTGGGTCCGTCAACTGAAAATCACATGCAAATCCTGCATTGCAGGTGTAAATTAACGAGGAAACATACAGATTAATGGAAATGTCTAAAACATTTTTTAAATAAATATCCTAACAAGATCTAAAATGTTAATCTAGTGTCTAGTCTGGAGTTTATAGACGGTGTTGGGGTGACTGTATGTGTATGTATGTGCAAGTGTATGGTGTTGGAGTGGCTGTGTGTGTATGTATGTATCTTTGTGTAAGGTGTTAGATTGTATGTGTGTGTGTGTATTTGTGTGTATGTAAGGTGTTAGTGTGTGTATGTGTGTGTATGAATGTAAGTGTAGCACTGCCCCTGACCATCATCACACCCAACCACTTCATAATTCATATACTGTAAGTCATGGTCCCCAACCACTATATTCATACCTCTCACCATCAATGTCATATTCCTTCGCATTTCCATGCCTTATAATTATCACCTCGTATTGTAACAAAATAACCCCCACCCATCTCTATACCCAGTATTTGTTCCCCTTCAAAGCTGTTTTATTATATGTACTATGCAGTCTTCTAAGGAGCAAAAATACCAAGCTAGAAATAAAAATTATGGTAAAAAATCTACATGCTGCATTCTCTGACAGGTGCAGAGTCCAGTATAATCTAATTGTTTAGTGTATGGATTCTATATGCTGCATGCCATGGCAGTCTTTGACATACCCATCCTGCAGCTCATTAAATTCATGGATCTCTGATTGTAATTGCCTGTTGTGGCAAATGTAAATATTGTAATGATAAACAGTAGGAATGAGACCCTGTTACGCCATGGCCAAACAAAAGTATTTCGTATACAATTCATTTTTTAGAAATATACCGTATTTGCTCGATTATAAGACGACCCCGATTATAAGACGACCCCCCAAAATCCAAATATTAATTTAGGAAAAAAACAAAAAGCCTGAATATAAGACGACCCTATAGGAAAAAAAGTTTTACCAGTAAATATTAATTCATGTAAATATATTTTTTACATTTCCTTTTATTTGCCAACCTGCCCCCCCCAGTTATGCCACTCTGCCCCCAGAAATGCTTTATACCCCCCCTATTTGCCACTCTGCCCCATGATATGCCTTATACCCCTATATGCCACTCTGGCATATAGGGGGTTAAAAGGCATATCATGGGGCTGAGTGGCATATAGGGGGTTAAAATGCATTTCTGGAGGTCCAGAAATGCATTTTAACCCCCTATATGCCACTCAGCCCCATGATATGCCTTTTAACCCAGCATGTACTGGCTGCCTTGGCTTGATAGGAGTGTGATTGCTGCTAACAGCAATCACACTCCTATCAAGCCAAGGCAGCCAGTACATGCTGGAACCTGGGGATGATAGTAGTGGGATTACAGCCTCCCTATGCCATGCTACAACCCCCACCCCCCTTACACATCCATGCTATCACACACAAACACACATTCACAAACATTTAAATACTCATTCATTCCATTAATCACACATACTTCACATATTAATCACACATACTTACCCAAAAACCCTCCCCCACCCCCTTACCTGAACTGCAGATCTCTCACTCGAAGACTTCTGCAGGGGACCGGCTGTACCAGCAACTTCTCTGGCCCCGCCCCCAGAGGAGGGAGGGGGAGATAGAGTTCTGTGAGGAAGCTACAAGCTTCCTGTCCTCCTGCTTCTAACGGAAGAGACGCTGCTCGCGACCGGTAAGCAGCATGGCCCCAGCCATTTTTTTTGGGTCTGATTAGAAGACGACCCCGATTATAAGACGAGGGGTATTTTTCAGAGCATTTGCTCTGGAAAAAACCTTGTCTTATAATCGAGCAAATACGGTATCACACAAATATCATAATTCCACATAAAAAGACTGTGTGCAAAGAGGGCTTATGAAAGTCTTAATAGTTTAATATAATGGAGAGGCGTATTTCTAGCAGGTGATTCTTAAGTGGAAGATAATTAAAACACACCAGAAGGAGGAGATGTGGGAACAGACAAAAGAGTTCAATTCTTCTCTTCAGATGACACTGCTGGAACAGGGTAGTGATTTTTAAGTACTGCATTCAAAGGGCACAACTGTGAAATACATCCTACAGAATAATTTTATCAGCTTATTTAATTATTTTTGAAATAATTGTTCTCACTTTGTCCCAATACTACATTTTGTAGTTCAGTATATTATATATTGTGAGTATGTGTACACCACTGTGAGGAGCTGTCTTGCTTTCTGTTCTTAGGGTCCGCGTGATAATTCCTCAGGGGTCTTTCCAGATTTTGTTAAGGTACTTTCTCGGTTGTTAGGACGTGAATTGTTGTAGCTGCTTTGTAAGTGGGGTACACTAACACACAAACATTTGGATGTTTGTGCTGAAGTAGCATGGTGTACAACTGTAACCATAGCAAACTATACAAGTGCTATAAATTAATTGAAGAAATGACAGGGGTTTATTGAATGGAAAACAATTAGAGCAAGGTCAGACAGCATGGTTTTGTCTTCTATCTGGTACAATTATAAGTAATTATATCTTCTTACGATGAGAAGAGAAATTGGAACAGTGATGGGCAAGATGGCGCCTGGGGTAAATTAATAAATAACAAGCAAGAAATGAAGGCTTGAAATTTCAGTTTGTCCCTTAGAACCACATTTTGCATGTGCCAGAAATAAAATATAGGTAATCAGTATTGACTAGCGATGACTCGGCAGACCTGGCACTTTAAGGACTTGATTATCCGAATGAGTGCGCCATATGGCCAGTCTTGGCCTACATGTGATTATTTATCCCTCCTCTGTGGTCATATCTATTAATACAGTACAACATATTAAAGTTTCTGTACAAATGAATTACAGCAAAAATACAGGTAAAACTTTTTTCTCTCCCTTGTATTCTACTTCAGTATATAGAACATACATGAAAGCATATTAACTCCAGGTACCTCCAGCAGGTTCTTGCTGATTGAGAACCATTTACATAAAAGGATAAAGTGAAATCCACTCCAGTGGGGAAAAAACATATTTCAATTTGCTGTCAAAACACAGTATGTATCAAGTGCATATGAGAATTCCTCAAGCAGTTCATACCCTTCATGCACACAAATGATATTAAAACCTTACGTAGAGGTGTTAGCCATGATGTTACAGGACTGAAAAGGTTAGGGATAAGCGTATGTTTTCTAAAAAGGCCCTTTGCATTCCGATGGAATGCACCATGCTATAGACGGAAATCGGCAGGGCATGAAATGCCTGGGTTACAGCCAGTGGAAACGCACAAACTTAATTTGCAGAAACAGAGTCCGCTTAATTTAACGGAATAAGATCACTTACAGAAGGTGTGATGTATGTTTTGGAGGTGAGACCATCTGTTGTTGGAAGGAGTTTTTTGGTGACTGCGTATATATATATATATATATATATATATATATATATATATATATATACAAATATTACACATGTATAATCTTCAGAAAAGTATTAATGTCAAAATTATTCTTTATTATATCTTAATTATTTAAGATGAAATTAATTTATGAGCTTTTTAGATTTAGATGTATTAGACTTGTGCATTCAGATTTAAACAAATGAAGTTTGCTAATTTTGTGCGTTCATACGAATCTCCAATAAAGAAGGAGGTCACCAACGAAACAAACGCAGATTCATTAATTTATTTGCCATGTTTTGCTGCGATTAGAACCTGTTTTGGCGCTCTTTCATAAGGTAGAGTGGCAAGGGACTGTGTGTAGGAGGGTACATATCGATGACTGATAGGTGGAAGTAGCCAAAAAATCAGAGGGATGGTCTCATTGATGGTTATGGTTGTGATCGATGGGTCCAACAACAGGTGGGGAGTTTTCCTTACTTTTTTCACTATGACCAATCAACAATTACAGGGGAAGGGATAACCATTTGATATATAAGTGTACTGACGCCATTTTAACTTGTCAGTAGACATGAGAGATGGGGTGTGAGACAGTGACAGTTGCAGTGTTGAGGCTGAAACTGATACTCATCTACCATACTGCAAGTGTCAGTTGGATTGGAGAAGCTGTAGTGTATATATCATTGGTTTATTATTGATATACAGGGACTGCAGCAGACACTTTTTTCATTTGTATGTAATTTTCATTCACTTATTTTAGGGCTGTTCTAGGCAAAACCTCTAGTTTGTGGACACAATATAAAACAATATATCATTTATGGATATTGGTGGCAAAATCAGACCTTGGAAGGTGCTTGCACACAGTATGTTTTAGTTCTTGAAATAATGGTCCTGAGTAGAGTTGAAAACCGTTGCACATTTTAGCCTACCAGCTAAATCTCTAGTTTTTGGACAAAAGAAAACTATATGTAATTTAAACTATGTGAAATACTATTATTGGCCAGTACCTGCCCAAGCTATGTACCTTACTACTACTGCTCCCCTATTTCCTTACATACTCTAGGGTGGTCAATTATATTGGGTAAAATTCAAGTGTAGTACCATATGGCTGGATGTGTTTGTCTGCCAGTGCCTGCCCTGTGCCCTGCCTCTTTTGCTGCTACGGCCTAATCGCCTTACTAAAGATGGCGCGGCTGTAAGTGAAAGGTGAGTCCAGAAGGTGTCAGCGACCTCCCCCTCTGAGACCCCTCAAATGTGGTTTCTGAAAAAAAAAGGCCTTTAAATGTCATCCAAACCAAATGGTAGAACCCCCCCCCCCCGTTCATTTCCGGAAAAAAAAAGGCAGAAAAAAAGAAACAAAATTTTGCTTGCTGTGCACAAGTCTAGTCTGTATGCATATATATTCAATCTAACTTTCAGTTTTTTGACAAGATTATAATAAATCCAAACCTTTCTTTTGCTTTTACTACCTATGTTATCACCTGGGAGGCAATTAAATTGAGGGCTTAACACTACTGCCAACTCGCATCTGCACGTGCATAAATTAACACTCAACTTCCATTCACTCGACTCCAGAAGAGTGGATGCGAATTAAAAAAATATTCATTAACAAATTGCTTGTGAGTTGGAAATGCAAGTTGGCATCAATTTCACCTTGGTACCAATTTCACCATCCCCCAACATTACACAGTAAAATAAATACATAATCATGACAACCACCTATCCTCTGGATACCCTGTTAACCAAAGGGGATGTCAATAATTGCTCCATTTCTCTAGTCATTGTGGTAGCTATATGTGGATTTGCATGTAATACACACAAAAGTCTTTAAGGTTGTGATACAAAATCTTTAAATCAGCATCCCAATAGATATTTATCCCCTTGCCTGCCTCTCCCTTGTAGTCCTCTCCTTCCCAAAAGCTACTTTTTATTCATGGCTTCTTGAAAATACTTAGTGGTATTTGAGTGCCAAAAATATATATTCTAGTTTGGATTCCCCAGGCTCTGCATTTTTATTACTTTCATATCACTGTGCATTGCCCTCTGCAATGTTGTTTTGAATAAAATATATTTATACTCATATCTGATGTGTCCCATAATGAACTATTGAATAAAAAAAGAAAGAAAACAACCTGGATTCTGAAGAGACTTAAAAATATAAATGGTTTAAAATGTCAATTAATTGATTAGTTGAAAAAAGGAGTTTATGAATATAGAATTTAATCTCCATTCCCTGCCCGTAAAATAGCCTACCTGTGACACCGCTCCCCCTTTAGCGTCCTGCTTGTGCTACCTCTGCCCCTGAAACAGCCTGCCTTTGCCAAATTTCCCCCCTTTAAGAGCTTGTCTGTGCCACCTTTACCCCCTTAACAGCCTGGCTGTGTCACCTCTGCCCCTAAACACTCACATTAATTCACCCATTCACTCTACTGCACCTGCTTTCCACTCTTGCAGATTTTACTGGTCTGGGGCCGGTCGAGAATCATTGGGGCGGCGTAGATGACTATTCGGTCCGATGGCGGCCGTCAGCTTGCATAAGACATCTGCTCAGTCGTCTCTCAGCCCACCAGGCATGACGAGTGCCACCCGGAGCAGTATGCCCACCCCATATATGCTACTGGTGCAGAATACATGGTTCTTGTATTCTGATAGGGGACCTCTAGAGACTGCAAACAAACATTACGCCTGGAATAATAAAAACAGCGTCTGGGTCGCCAATTTTGGGACCCTGAAAAGTGGCCCTTAGAAACTGTTCCTTTTGCTATAGTGCAGACCCTTGATAATTTAATTATCTCAAAAAAGGTTAACAGCTATCAATTCCAATGTGTATCTGTCTTTTTTATCTATGGGGTATTCACTGCTCAATTCTCATCAGGGCTCTTAACAATATGCAAATTTTCCAATTAGCTTGTATTTTGCCTTGTTTTTAAACCAATAATCAAATTTTCATAAGCACTTAATAATATATGTTGTATTCTGGCTTTGCTTGTTGTAGTCAGATTCTATTTCTCTAGACAACAAACAAGTTCTAGTACACAGATGGCTTTTGCATGAAGAACGCTTTATGGTAGGATAACCCTCCTAGCTCCTCTTCATGACCCAACAATGACCAACACCCAATGCCCTCATTTGGTAAATCAAACCACCAAATTATGAAACACAATCAAATCACCAGATAATTCCAAAAATGTAGGTGGACCCTAATTAAAGACTTAATGATTCCCTTTTATAACCTTATTATATTTTTTAAAAAATCAAAAATTACCACTACCTGCATTAAGAGCTGGGATAAAGAGAATTAAATACTTAAAATTATTCAAAACTACACCAAAAAACAAAAAAGGGAAAATTATTACTAACTGACCAGTCAGATTGTTCAATGTATGCTGTTCCCTCTCTTTGCAACAATACTTGCTTATTGTGTACAGTATACATCTTTCCCTTACAAAGTATCAGAATGCAATAAAAAAAACTATTCCTCTTTTCCTATCGAGCCTGTGTATTATAGTGAGTGAAAATGTGTATGCATACCTTTAAATATTTGCCAAAAATAAAGACACTAAATCAATATGTTTTGAGCTTTTTGTGTGTTTGTATTAGATGTGTATCATAAGTTAGGTAAAATTGTTCAAAATATATTTTTCCATTTGTAGGTTTTTTTCATACTAAATGATAGTTTCTATATATTGGTATAGTTCTAAAAGAAATTACCATCTATCCTGAAACAACAACACATAATTTGTGTGGATACACTAAATGAGAAAAAAAGGGAAGTTAAGGTTGAACAAAGAAATAGTGAAAATAATGGAAATGCTTTCATCTTCAAGGATTTGAAAAGTATGAAATGCTCCTAAAGACTTGCCATATGGCAGCTGTTATGCTTTTCCCATTTTTAATTAAGTTAAAATGACGTTATTTTGGAAAACATCATATCATCATAGTATCAATTTCAGTTACCAGTCAGACAACACAAAAGAAGGAACTGTGATTAAAAATGCATTGCTGATCAAGCCATATACTAACCAGCAGCTCTCGATCTCCAATCGTGAAAGGTTATCAATCAGGTATAGTCAGCTCATTATGATTTATGTTTATCTGTGTAGTGTCACCTAAATCCATCATTTGCTCTCAGGGTAACACAAGCTACACCAAACAGTCTACATCTGAATTGTCATTCAATCGGTATGATATTACCAAACTGATATAATTCCTTTAGAAATGCATGTATGAGGTTTTTGTTGGAAGCTTTACAGAGGAACAAATGTAAAGTGTGAAACATTAACTATGTAAAAATATTTTATATAGAAAAACGGCAACTTCAAATACATTGCATTAACATTTAATGCCCAGTGGTTTATGCAAGTCATTAATATTTGTATTAAAATATTTAAATAAATAAACATCTTTTACAGTGGATATAAAAAGTCTACATAACCCAAAAATGGGGGTGGGGGGATCCATTTAGAGAGATCCCTCCATGCATTTGTAAGCGAAACATTTGTACATTAAAGTGTTATGATGGCTGGGGCATCCCTTTAACTGCACCTGTGACATTCAAATATAATTCCATTTGGGTGGTACTGCAATCACAAGACAACTTACCAATGAGGGGTTGTGTATTATACATCTCACTAAAAGGAATGTAATGGGCCTTTTCACTTTTTTTCACAGCAAAATAATGGCATAAAAACAGTCACACTATGCAGCATTTTGCAAGATTCCTATCTTCATTACTCTGCAAGTTAATATATCTGAAAGGCTGACCCAGCAGGAAATAACATAGACAGTATTGTAAATGCAATTTTAGAAGAAAATGCATAAACTTATTTAGCCCTAAACCTTTTCTGGTGTCAAAGTGTTGTATTCTGATGAATTAAAATGATGCCTGCGGGGGCCAGCATGGCCAGAGTGGGCCCTGACTGGGCTCCCGAGTAGGGCCAGGCTTTGGTGCCAGTTTTGGTAGGTTGGGGGTAGGGTTTAGGGGGTAATTACTTAAGGGGTTGTGACACAAGGTTTTCCTGCCCTCCCTCCCTCCCTGTTTATTGTTGTATGTTGGGGTATTTGTGTTATGTTGGGGTATTTATGCTGTCACAGCCGGGTGGGTAGTTTACCAGGCATCTAGGGGGTGTAAATGCTCTGGGGGAGCATTTGGTGGGAGGTTTCAGGTAGGTGGTGCTGGGAGCCTCAGGTCTGGGTTTGGGCATCTTGGTATGTCCGTCCCTGTGTGGTGGCTCCTAGTTTGCCTGGTAGGCTTTATGGTTTTTGTTATTTATTTATGTTTATGGATGTTATTTATTATATTTATGTGTTCAGTTGGTAGTCTTTGCCCTGTTAACGCAACAAGGTGTTGGGCCAAAGGTTGTGTGGCATTGACCTGGTTAAACTAGCATGTCCAATTCATTAGTCATGCCTAATGTATCTTACATTGGTCAATCTGCATCATTTGCGAATTGTTAGAATTATGACTGCCTTGGGATCGTAAGGCAAAGCTATAGGAACACAGTATCTTAAAAAAAATAAAAATAGGATCTGGATGAATTTTAAGAGTTTTAGTCGAACATCTACATATCATCTACACATCTATATAATCAAGGACTAACTAAAGCAATGCTCACCCTTTGTGAACATACTGCCATATATGTGTGTGTGTGAAGGTGGTTTGCTGAGAAATAGTTAAAATCTATGATGAAAGCTATAATATGAATTATAATGTATAACATTCAAGGGATAATGTCATAAGTCCCAGTATCTGAAAAATACAATTTTGTTTTAGGTGGTAGGGTTATGGGTGTAGCTGAGCATAGGACCGTCATAAGACATTATGTAACTTTGTGACTTATTTATGTTCTTGAGTAGTATATTCAAAAAAAGAATAATGCCTATGTTTTTTTCTGTTTATACACAACCATACCCACCAGATATTCTAAAGTTTTTAAAAAGGAGAGACAGGAATTTGTGGTCCAAAAAGGACCTTTGAATTCAAAGACCATACTTGAGAATTTCCTTGGTCTGGCACCCTGGATTTCCCTATTTCCTGCTCCTTACAAGGTGGAGGAAGGGGGGTGTTTCCAAACCAAGAGGACAGGATTAGCCAAACATATGGGCAATAGTCCACAAAAAGATTTGGAAATGGTGGGACTTAGGCAAGGAGTTTTGGGGCTCAGCACAAAGATTAAATACAGGGCTGATTTTTTGGGCCTCTCAGCAAAATCCAGAGAGTTCCCAAGTCACTCAATGATCCAAGTAACCCATTAGCTGTCCATAGCTGACACATACATTTTAGAGATATTGACTACCTGTAACATTCCACCCTTCGCAGCCTGGAATACACACAACCTTGTGCTGCTCATGTTCTCAACCACTAGTGGTCGCCCTTGTCACTCTGAACCACTCAGACCATCATCATGTACAGCTGCACCTTGTTGCCTGATCTAGCTTGCCTATTTAAACCTGCCCAGCCCTGCAGTCAAGGCCTTTGCATTGAAGCTAGTGAACCGTTTTGCTTTGGCCCTGTGTACCTGATTCCTGAATTACTATTTGGTTTCCTGAGTACCTGATCCTGACTTGTTCCTGCCTTGAGCCCAGCCAGAGGGCTACCTGTTGTGTGCGCCCCATCCAGAGGGCTGCCTGTCGTGTATTCCCCATCCAGAGGGCTACCTGTCGTGTGCCCCATCCAGAGGGCTACCTGTCGTGTGCGCCCCATCCAGAGGGCTTCCAGCTAAGAGACTTACCATCTGTATGTGTTGTTAACATCAGGGCCGGCCCTACAATGGAGCCGACTGGGGCACTTGCCCCAGGCGGCACTTTAGAAGGGGCGGCACTTTGCCGCCCCAAGCGTTTTTTTGGGTTGTTTGTTTTGAAGCGGAGGAGAGAGAGAGGGGCGCCGAGTAGTTTTCGCTTACCCGCTCAAGTGGCGTCAATTTCCGGTGCTCAGCATTACAAACCGGCACCGTGGCAGAGCAGGGAGACTCGCCGGCAGGACTCTTTAAAGGTAAGTACCGCCGGGGGTGGGGAATAATGGCGTCAGCGAAGTTTAAAATGCCGCCCCCCCCGCGTCGGCGGGGGGGGGGTGGTGGTGATATTTTAAACTTCGCCCCAGGCGGCGTTAAGTCTTCGGCCGGCCCTGGTTAACATCATCTGCAATACAGATCTTATCTACATATTCTGTCTGTGGTTTATTTCCTGTGCCTGTCTGTAACAACCCCAAGCTATCATGCATCGCGGGGTACAGACAGAGCCCAGTGTATCCCCTGCACTTGGGCTCCTACCAGACCTGTTCACCCGGTTCGTGACACCACCATCAATAAATCTTGTATTGAGAATACCTAGTTTTCAAAGAAAAAAAAACACATGCTCATATGGAGAGTGCATCTCACTTGTTCTCCACATGTTATGAAACATGAAACAGCTCACAAATCATACTGCTGGCTATTATCACTGGTTTATGAATGCTAGAAGACAGATTTACATAAAACAATATTTCTGGCAATCTGGGGATTAGGTTAGAGTACTGCAAATTTATTACTGATGAAATTGCTAACGTTGATAATCACATTGGTGATTGAATTACTGTATTAATGATGAAATACAAGGTGGTAAAATGTTGGGCAATGACAACTGCTGTTTGTCTGAGATAGAATAATGATGGTGTTTGTAATACACCGCTTTCCCCATTTTTAGTAAATGTACTATGCAGAGATTCAGACACTAGTCAAACACCACTCTTGACACTAGTGTAGTGAGGTGGTTATTCGGGTAAGATTGTTTGGGTGGACTGCCTGCCCAATACACTTGTAGGGCAAGCCCTGTCCCCCTCTCTCTCTCTGTCTCTCGTTTCCTTATGTGGACAACTGAAATGTTAGGGCGTATGCCACAGGTTCTAACATCAAGTTCTATGCTTCAATATTGGGGCAAATTTGTAAACAGGGAGCAGTCGCCATGGAATCCAAAGGAATGTTACTAATTTCTCTACATTTAGCACTTTTTATGAGAAACTTTATGATCACAGTCCTTTAAGCTGCATGAGTGTGCCTGTGTATTAGGTGTTTTATATTTGTTATATACTATACCATTATTACTTCTCATTTCACCATTATTTTGCACTCTGTACAACTGCTACCAGAAAATGAAGGAATCTGTACTGGTAATGCAAAATTTATCAGCATCAATTTAGCCAATAGAAGTCCCATAGTACCAGCTGATTTAAAAGTAATTCGGTCCTTCGTCTGATAAGTCATTAGGTATTAGAAGGTGAGTGAAAGGAATTAAAGTGTAAGCGTTTCCTAAACATTATATTTATGTTACAAGTGACTACGTTGCTGTGCTTATTGATATTTAGAACATTATGCTAATTCCTATGTAATACATTTCCAAATATGCATTTCTGCATGATCTGTACAGCCAGAGATTCAGAATTATAGCCAGTTACAATTTATGACACCAGCTGTTAAGATGATAGCCGTAGAGGAATTCACTGCAACATCTTTGTGGACGTATGTGTTAAATGCCAAGTCTAAGCAAGGTTCTTAACACTTGTGTCGGTTTTGCTACATTCACGATGCATTATTAAATATCAGTTATAACTTATTTATGGCTTCGGTACAGCAGAACATTACTCTCTTGATTATGTACATTTAATTGCTGGAGCACTGCTTACTTATCGGGCATGCATTTCCCTTGAGAATCTCTTGTATTCTCCCAAGGGTTTGAGTGAGTGCAAATATTGCTCTCCTTACTCACTATGCCTAGAAGGAAACCAACTGTGCTTCGTTGATGAGGTTCATGGGTGATAAAATATACATTTGACCTTTTGGCTAAGATTAATTGAATATCCGTAAGATATTCAAAAGCTTGGTCTTTTGGCCTTGATGCTGGGTAGGGCTTGGATCCCTTTAGTTTACTATACCGAAGCGTTCAATATGTGATGGTGTATTGTGCAGAGGTCATTTTTATTATTGCTGGGCTGTGAGCACCAAAAAACATGTTGGACCCATTGTTCACTTAATTTTTGTTTTCTTCTTTAACAAAAAAAACTGCCCTAGTGTGAGGGTGGAGGGAGAACATCAGCCATGTGCTGAAGCTGTTATGACACCTCTGATTGCAGTGGAGCTGGTTCCCTGAAGACTCATCTACTGTGAGGTTGGGCTATGCCTTTTGTCCGCCATACTTTTTGAAACTTAGGCTTTGGTTAAGGAAGGAAAGAAGGTGCTGCATATCCCCCGCAGGAAGTATAGCCACAGAAGAGGAACATTGGGAACCTGACCTCCACTATTACCCAACCATTTTTGGAGCACTGTTCACATCTTCAAATGAGAAGGGAAAGCACTAGGTACTTTGGTCTTCTAGTGAAAAAAATATACATCTGGGGCTGTTTATTCCCTTATGTGAAACACAATTACGGTGTTTTCAATTATTAACTGCCATTGGGGGTTGGAATAATGAGATAAGAAGTGAGACTCTTCCAAGTAGTATTCAATGGAAGACATGTTACTTTAGTGTTGTCCATTCTTGGCTTAAGTATAAACTCACCCTGCTCCCTGCTCCTAACTGGCAATAAGCCAAAATGTACACTTGGACCTGTTGGCTCTGTTGTGTATAGGAAATTGTGGAAGTACTACTCCAATATCTTGGTTTTGTTTCTTTGTAACAGTGCAAGTGCCTAGTGGGGGTACTATCTGCACCTGATGGACAACGCCAATAATAGCTGTAAGCCCTATAGGTCTGGTGTGCCATACCTGTCTTTGACACCAGTCACTATTTTTATTGCTGATCTTGGGTGGTAGTGAGAGGATTTTTTAAAATTGGGACTGGAAAAATCCTGGTGTTCTGTGAGGTTCCCAGGGAAGGACCAAGCGTTTTACTGGCCTCCCGGCCAGATGTTTCTTTTTACCAACTACAAGGAGAACTTTACCATTTGAAGTTCCCACAAGGACTCATGCAGTATAATGGAGATTGTAGGTAAGTTAAACTATGTTTAACTTTTTTAAGTCCTTTAATTTTTAACCAGCATTCCAAAAGAAAAAAGTACAAATTGCAATAATTACAAAATATTCAAGCAATAGGTAATTTCTATAAATTAATAAGAAGCTGTACTGGTGACAGTGGCATATAAACAGTGGCCCCATATTATTGTCTATTTGGGTGCTTATCATTGTGTGCGTTTGTGACTGGGTTGGTAACTCTGCACTTTTATTTTCTTTACCAATTGGCCTGGCCTGTAGCTAGTTGGTGATGGGTACCTTTTTATTATGAGAACCGTGGGCTTGGGCCATATTTTCCTTACGCGCACTGCACTTTTTTGTTTTATGCATGTGTGTCACCTTGGCATGATTGAGTTGTTTTAACTTTTTACATGGACTGGGCACTTCCAAGTTTTTGGTCACTGTCCCCTTGCAATTATTATACATACATAAATATAGAGATATCAACTGTTTCCTGTAGTTCATCACAGACAGACATATTTGCAACAGTTTGATGTCTAGTTGCATTATTGTATTTCTGTGCTGTTTTGTGTTAATGTTACTTGAAAATGCCCAGCATTGTGTATTATGTCTCTGGGAAATGGTGACTATGCCAGATTTCATAAGAAAATTACATTTCTTGCTACAGTCTATGGTAATAAGGTTTGTTGGCTGTGATTTATTTCTTCTTAACCAGTGTTTCCTTAGAAACAAGAATATCCATAAACATAAATGCTATGAAGACTTACTTTAAAACACTAGCAGTTTTCTTGCCTGTCTTCCTCTTTGTGAAAAAAATCATAGTAGGGGCATGTGATAACCTGTAAGATCTCAATGAGAAAAAAAACCCTGTTCTGGAACCCTACATTTGAAGAGTCTTAAGGATAAATAGATTACTTTGCTTTCCTACCCTGTCTTCCATGGAAAAAAAATATGTTGAGAATGGCTAAGAAGTAGACCGACCCAGGGCCTTAGGAAGGGTGAGGCGAGAGAGCCACTCGCCTCGGGCGCAGCTGCGAGGGGGTGCACAGCCGCCTGATCAGCAGTCCCCAGGACTGGTTGGGAAGATCACGGATCTCTCTAACCAGCTCAACAGGGCCCCCGTGGTGAATAACATTGCTGCCAGCAATGTGATTCATCATGAAGCCCCTAAAAAACAGTAGCGTATCTATAGGGGAGGGGGCAAACAGAGAGGCCACCTACCCCTGGGCCAGTCTTCAGGGGAGTGCCGAGGCAGCTGCATGATTGTGCCCTCCCCAACCAGCCCTGCTCATCAGGTGCCCCTGTGGGCACTGATCTGGGGAGGAGGTGTCCGATGAGCAGGGCTGGTTGGGGAGATCACAATCCTCCTCTAACCTGCCCATCATTAGGGAAGGATCAATTCAGACCTCGGCTTCCATGCTCCCTAATCACTACGTGCCGGCAAATGATGCAGAGCGCCAGGATATGACGTCATACTTTACTACAATTGGGTGGATTACAGATTAATGAAATTATTTTAGTGCTTTAACGCAAGAGGTTTAAAATATGAAAAGATTAATGTTCGCTTTACATAGTTTTTCTTTTTACCCTTACGGCTGTCATTTATTATAGTTGAGTGCTGTTTCTGCTACACACGTTAAAATGAACGAAGAGGGCAATGCAAAGTAAAGCAGCACAGATGGCAAACAAGCAAATAATGACACTGACAACAGAATCTTCCATAAGGAAAGAGTCATCAGAAGAAAGCAGCAGGAATCCACAGGAGTTAATGAAGGCAGGCAGATCAACAGCCGTTTTGGCAGTATTGTTACATTGAAAAAGGAGCACATACCTTATACCATTATTCTTAGAATGAGCACCAGGCATGTGTCCTCGACAATAACACAGTTTATCATTCTGTGACTGCTGTTTAATAAAAGGAAAAACTATAATTTGATTTGGTAATACATTGCATTATACAAATATAGCTCTAACAGCATTGTTTTTTTAATGCAACAATACTGCTAAAATTCGGGACATTTTAATGTATATATCAGACCAGTTCCCCAGTACATAACATTGCAAGGGATTTGAGAAAGAGTTGACACAAGTTTACGGTTATAGTAATATTAGAATGTCAATTTCACAGACTGTTTTCTTAATCCTGCTCCCGCAACACATGTGTCCAATCCCGCCCGCTCCCGCAAACATCATTTACAAACATTCATTCACTCATTCATATACTCATTCATTCTCTCATTCACAGATACTAACCATTCACAGATACTCATTCATTCCCTCAATCATGCATACTCGTTCATACAGACTCCCCCACCTCTTACCTAAACTGCAGATTTCCCGCGCACTCCCGCAAGGCTGCCTTTGCGTTGCTCGCACACGGCGTTTCTTCTCTTGTCCCTCCCAGTGGAAGCAGGAACTGAGCAGAGTCATATGACGTGACGTAAATTCACGTGACTCCGCTGGGTTCCTGGGTGGAACAAGGGAAGAGACACTGTGTGCGAGCAACGCGTAGGCAGCCTTGCGGGAGTGCGTGGGATTACTGGGACCCATAGGTACATTGTCTGACCGCCCGCAACACCTGAAAAACCGCCCGCACCTGCAAGTTTTTTGACGGGTCCCACATCCTGATGCAGTCCTCTAGTTTCAAGGGTACCAGCAGTTGTCTTTGGCTATACATATTCTGATAGATTTGGCCTACAGGTGTATAAAAGTTACTATTAACACATGTGCCAAAGCAATAGCCATTGGCATCAATTCAGATAATAGCAACGATATATGTGAGAATGCAGCAGACTCCTGTATAGTCACTACAACAGCCCCATTTTTAAAGCCAAAAAATGCAGATTTACTCATGTCATTGACCATTCACCACTAGTCAGTATGAGTTTTCATTTCAAATAAAGATTATGCGTTACCTCATGTAATGTTTTATAATGTTAAATCCTTGATTTAAAACCAGCTTGTAAATATGCAACCTCTAATTCCTGCAGATTTTTTTTTTTTGGCGAACAATCGTGTGCATTTGCTTTTAATAAAAGCAAACCTTGAATGCAAAACATTCCATGGAAATGTGCACATACTTTTTATTTGATTCTGTCAAGGTACAATGACCTTATGTGCTAAACCAAAACTTTGTAAAGCACATCATGTGAAGTCAGCCAATGATATGGAACATTAGTGACATGAATAAATAGCAACTTTTGCAAATGTAAAGGGGTTAATGGAACATTATATGGCTGCTGACCTTTTCGCATTAAACGCTACTAATATACAGAGAATGTGGTAATGAGAGTACCATTGACTCAAGATAAGTAAGAATTCTAGCTAAAGGGAATTTTTTCCCCATGCATACAGACTATAATAATCCCTAATTGTTTTTTTGTCAGTGCACAAAGAAAGGTGCCTAATGATGGATGATTTTCATCAAGGCGGAATAAATGGTTTAAGAATGTAACATATTCTCAGCCTTTCATGCTTCTCAGGGAAGAGATTTAATAGAAAGTCTGATTACTGGCCTTGATGGGAAGATGCATAAGTGGATCAGAGTTCCAGAGAAGTCTATACTAGAACATTTGTATCTTGTGAATTATTATGACCACCGTGGCAAATGGTACTTAGAATCTGGCAAGAACAGTTTATTGTACTTAGTCGTTCCACGCAAATACTTCCACTTTTCATATCAATAATATATCTCATCTCTTGTTGTTAAAAAAAAACATGTTTTGTATAGTTGGGTCACACAGTCTCAACAAAACCATATTATCACATAATTGCAGTATTGCATATAGGCACAAAGTGTTCATTTTAAAAATGACTCCCCAGAATAAAAACAAAAAAATGTAACATTAAATCTGTTTTAATACAATTATTTACAATGGAAATATTTTATAAATAATTTTCTATATGATTTAACTGATTTTGTGATCGCCACCCTGATTTCCTATTCTTTTGTAGTTTTCTGGTCACCTGCTTTTCCATCTAATACATGCCCTAACTTTTTTCTCATCTGATTAGCTCTTTGAGGAGCACAGACTGTATAATTTTTACATGTAGTACTAGGACAATGGTATGTCAGGGCTTTTTTTATTTATGTTTGTTTATTATTATCATTTAGCGGTGTAAACATTATGGATAGAGATCTCTTTAGAGATTGCACAATGGCATCACTGAGCTCACTATATTGTTTTTTTTTCATGTTTTTTTTAAATTTTGTCTGAATAGAAACGTGGATCCAGATTCTCTAAAGTCTATTTCCTTCTTACTAAGTTCATAATACATATTGATGTCCAGCGTTTATGACTAAAAATAGCTCAAACAGTGACCTGGAAATCGATGTCGGTTAGAATGGAGCCTTGTGGGATTTGGTATTTTCAAGTTAGTAACTAAGCAACAGTTATTGGAACTCTCAACAAGTACCTGTCAATAATTCTAACCTTTAAGAATGGATTGAAAAAACTATTTTCAAATGAGTCCCCATTATAAAGACACATGTGTTTTTTAACAGAATCAAACATTTTCAAAAACTTTAGTCTACAGTATTTTTTTTGTAAATGTAAATGTATTAATTAGCTTCAATAACACCATTGTGTGTCTCTAGTTAGTAAATTGATATGTAATAAGGAAGGATTAAAAAAATCAACATTATTAATGCATAGTCTGCATACTGCAAACTAGTGTCTTTTACAACAGTACTTTCCTTCTTTCCTTGAGGACTGATGCAGCAGACCAACCTAAGAACGTTTCAATTAACCTAGGTCAGTTGAGCAAAAAAATTGGATGACTTGCTTTAAAGTTATTGCATTAATTATGCCATCAATCTCTTGGATTGTTTTAAAACAAGTTCAACCCAGGAGAGACAAACCTATAATATAAAGGAGGAGGTTTGTCTGGTGCATTAAAAAAAACATTCTTTCTTCTGCTTCTTCAGTATCAGCTCTGTTAACAAGGTCTTCCTGAGCACCTCCTCAAAAGGGCAGAGCCTCCGGACACCTTTTCCCCTGATTGGAGGAACGGGGGAATGGCTGTCCCCGTGTTGTGCTCTGAGGTAGAGCCCTGCGCGGGACTACTTTTTTAATCCCGCTCCCGTCCGCTCCTGTGGTTTTAAATCCCGCTCCCGCCCGCTCCCGCAATGTGGGTGTTCCGCTCCCACCTGCTCCCGCCACATTTGTGGCCAATCCCGCCCGCTCCCGCCACATTTGTGGCCAATCATGCCCGCCTCCTTACCTGATTTCCCGTGCAGTCCCGCGCGGCTGCCCTCGAGTTGTTCCCTCACGGCGTCTCTTCTCTTGCTCCGCCCAGGAACAAGGCGGAGTCACAGGAAGTGACGTCACATCACGTGACTCCGTTTTGTTCCTGGGCGGAGCAAGCTAGGAGACACTGTAAGGGAGCAGCAAGAAGGAAGCCTTGCGGGACTGCGCGGGATTACCGGGACCCGCAGGTACAGTGCCTGACCGCCCGCTCCCGCCCGCAGCCCCAGCAAGACCGCCCGCGCCCGCAGGTTTTTTGGTGGGACCCGCCTCCCAGTGCAGTCCTCTACTCTGAGGCTTATCCCTCATCTTGGAGCACTTATCCCTCATCTTGGAGCTAAAGCTGTTTTGTGTGATAGGTGTGTTGGATGTGATGTGAGAGGAGAGAGGTCCCTTAAAACTAGAAGACCTTAAAGGTACCATAGTAGTTCCTAATCATATAAAAATCTAAGACAATTGGGAAAAAACATCTATGTGGAACAGCACCTTTAAAAACAGTACCTTTGTTGGACCATTCCCATTGCTTGAAGCTTTTTATGTACTATAGAGGTAAAGCTCTTTCTTATTGTTTTATGTTACAATATTTTTCAAAGCACAGAGATGGGGTGAAAAAATGTGCCTGGGTCTGAAACTGGGGAGAAAGTAGCACTTTGTTACGCTGCCACAACACGTCTCCAAAAAATCTTCCTAGTAGAGAAGCACTGGCTAGGAACATTCCTCCATTCCTCGATAATTTATCTTATGTCCTGCCTCACAGTATATATGAGATCTACTGTATTGAGCTTGTCTATATCACTTCCTCAGATATGAATGAATGACCCAGTATCATCACCAACTTGAGATGAGAACTACCACAGCCTTCAGCCGAGATGCTTGAAGAAATGACCTCCTTAGTAGAGCCAGTTGTGAAAAAATAGAGAAAACGGTAAAAGATCAATGTTACAAACAGAAAAACATTTTTCAAAGAGAATTGCTCAGGGAAAATTAGTTTCCTACCATATACATAACTTATAACTAAGCCGCTTCTTAGTATACTGCATTGGTCATGTTTTAGAGGATAAACAGTTAATTGTGCAGTATATATAAAACAGACATTTAGTGTGCAGTTCTTTGAAAGTAGTTCCATAAAAAATGTATGCGTCCTGCATTATTTATCCTATAATGAATAGAATTTTAGAGCAATCATCTTTATTGGGGCAGACTGTCGGGCTGCTGTACCCAAGAGAGATGGTATCTAAGTAAACTGAAATATACAGCTTATTTCTTACCAAAAAAGGTGAGTATGAGACACAACATAATTACTTTAACCCTACGAGAACCCGATGGATAAAACAGGGCTATTTTCATTTAGTTCCTAGAAAATACTTTCTCTTTAATAACCAAACTCCTTCAATTTTATGGAGTCGGGGGGGGGGGGGTTCAGCCATAGTGGATGTGCCTAGACACTGCTCCTGCAACCAGAAGATTATCACCCAGACCCAGAGGAACAACGCTTCACAAAGATTAAACTAGATGACATCCTACTGTACACACTCTGCAAGCAGCATTTGCTTCACTAATTGGTTTCATCACCATTTCGTGGCATCTCCATGGCAACTGGCTTAAAATGAAGAAAAAAACGAATACGAAGAACGAATATTCGCCCAAATATTAATAAAATACGAAGATTTTTTTCCATCGAAGACTTCTTTTATTTAGCTGTCAATTCAATTAATTCCGAGATTGTGTGCTAAAAAGCACTTTCTATCCCGCTGGGAGAAAGGCGCTATATAAATATTATGTGTAGTAATTATGTATTAAAAAAATAAAATGTTTGGGTTTTTTATTTATAATTTCCGTGTGTTTTTCTTTACCTTGGATGACTCCTCTCTTTGTGACACTTATAGGAGGGGACATCAAGTGGCTTATTGGTCAGGAGTGATTTGATCATCCTCAGCCCACACTTCACTGGTTCTGCAGTTGAAACGCTAAAATGCATACCCACCAAAAGACCATACAAACAAGACTTATAAGGTTAAGTGCTAAACACGCTATTCAAGCCAAGTGGTGGGAGAACAAAACTGTAGGAATAATATTTAACACTAATGAGAAGGACTTGTTTTTCTTTCTCTCCTCTTCACATTTCCTCATGCCCCCCACCCACATACTACTATTAAAATGGGAAGAACATTATGAGCATTATGTTTCAAGTGGACTTTGATTAGAATTCATAGTTCAATTGTTCATCTGACAAAACTACTGTTATAAGATAGGGATTTGAGGGGTGACTTTTTAGGGCATCCCAAGCACAAAACTACATGCCCTGTTTTCGAGATTCACTGCCCCGCCCCCCTGAGGGGTGGAGGACATAAGAGTGTGCTGATCAAGCTGAGGGACACGACAGGCACTACCACTCACATATTCATTACACTTGACTATGGTTGAGGCAGCCAATTCCACAAGGCCTCCTAAGGGCAAAAATGTATCCAGTACCATTAAGGTAATCTCCTGGAATGTGACGAGTCTCAATTCTCCAGTCACAATATATCAAGTACTTCCATCTCTCTTAAAATATAACCCACACATAGTGCTACTTCAAGAAACACATTGGAATAAGGGAGACGGGTCCACGTTGTAAGACAGATGGATTCATATGTGTTTGTCAGCCTCATAAACAAAGAAAAGAAGCGCTGCTAACACGGGAATACAGACGGGTGATACATCTTCCCGGGCCTAATAATTAACAACCACATAATGTTTCTAGTGAATCTATATGCTCCCAACTCCCAACATGATGAATGGAACTCCCATAACTTTTCCAACTTCATTGTAGGGGGTGATCTGAACACAACACTGATATCTACTGATATCCACACATACATTACCCCTAGTAGCATCCACTAAGATGGAGAATGTGGTGGTATCTGACCACAGCCCAGTCTGGTTAACATTGGCTGCCACAACTTGCCCTTAATATACTCCCTACTAGCCATTCCCCTTTTCCTGACACACAGTGATCATTTTAATACTTACATAGACAATAGCTTGGGAAACTATGTAGACAACCTAGAACACCAAAAAATAAACTGCTATCTTCGGTGGGCCCCAAATTATATCCTACACAGCCGGTGTAATTGGTGTTGAAAATCCAAGGTGGGACAGTAGACGAGAATACTGTAATGATTGTAATGAAAGAAAAAAAGAAAGTAACCGAATACTCTTTGTTTTGTTTTGTTAATGTATGTGTTGACTGTGTAGTGCAGCCTTTGAGTGACTAGACACAGGTGGGCCACATACAAGAACTTTAAAAGGAAAATATGTCAACCACATAGACCTTGCATCATGTTTTGTCAAGTTGTATTGGACGAGTTGCAACAATTTATGAAACCTAATGACCTTTTTAAAATTCTATACAATTACAATGACATATAGCGGTATTTTACACAGTAATATAACCCACAAGTTTGACATGTCCTTGCTGTTGACCCAGAAGAATGCGCCTCATTTTGAAGCAAAAAAAATCCTTCTTGACTTTAAAATGACCAATATTTAATGACATCTATTTATTTTGACTGTGTGGATCCCTCTAAGATGCCTTTTTTGTGTAAATAAATTCAACTTTTCTAGCCTTTCTGCATAACTTTAAGGTATAGGTTGCACATGTATTTATTTTGCCTAAAAGCAAAACTTTGCATTTGTCAGTAGTAAATCTTATCTGCTAAATAGCTGCCCAGTCCTCCAGTTTGACCGAATCTCCCAGCAGACCAGTAACGTCTAGTTCAGACTATATTACCTTACTTAATTTTGTGTCATCTTCCGATACCAAATATGACAGAATAAAATCAGTATTAGATGACTGCTACACACAGTATTTGGAAGACAAACTCATAACCAACTCAGGAATGGTCCTTGATCTTTCAAGACAAAAATAAACAGGATAAAATTTTTTTTTAATGATATTTGGGAAACTTTTTTTTTAACGCTGCCAAGGCAACATCAAATTACTTTAGTATTTCAACACAGAAGAGTACTGTTTCAACAGACACTATAATGACTACACAAATGTTGACAGCTCATGTCCTCTCCTGGATGTACTTGTTGTTTAGGTCAGATATGCAGCTAAATACAAGTTTTTTTTTTCAAATTCTGCTGTTTCTTTTCCTGGAAAAGTTTTGTGATAGCAGCCCTAATGTTATGATTATGTTTAGGTTTATGATTGTACCTGTTATTTATACTTACCTTTGGAAGCGCTATAAGTACTTCTTTATGATATTAAACTACTTCCCTGGAATTTCAATACTTGGTTTAAGCTCTATGACCCTTAAGAGGGTCAGACTTAATGCCAGCTGGGCCTTGGGTCAACCGATTGTTTTACAGTTTTGTACTAAAACAAATTACGTTATACAGATCATTATTATTTAATAGTCCCATCAAAAAAGTAATATTTTAGCAAATCATGCCAAGTTCACATCTGACAAAAAGAAGTGTGTGGGGGGGGAAACCTTAAACACAATTTGTCTTGTGTACTTTACATGTAATGACTCATTTACCAGGAAATCTGCATTACAAAAGATTTATGCTTTCACTCTTTATGTGTTGCTATAGTAACAAATTAAGGTTTCATCATAAAACAAGACCTGCAAAATACAGAAATAATTAACATGCATCTGTTAGAAAAGCAATATTTGGTTTTAATTGCTTCATTGCCAGAAAAATATTGCAGTGAAATTTAAATTATGACGGTCAATAAAATCAAAACTGCTACATCTTAATTTTCTGCAAAACAGATTTAATTGTTGACTGGAGGGGTTTTGAATTTAATCACTTAGTGGTCATTTGGAAAGGTGTGAGCATTCTCTTAAGTAGAATACACTAATACCTAATAAACTAAATTGTGGTGACTAACAAATAGTGGAGGGGCTGGGTGCTTAGTAAATTCACATATTGAGTTCATTAAGTTTACTTGATAGATGCTGAACTCTAAACTTGCCATAACTTTTTAACACTTGTTAAACTCAAAAATAAAATCTAGAACCCTATAGGCACTTGTGTGCATTTTCTTTGATCGCCACTTGCGTGTGGCATGTATTGCATAAAGGTTGATCATTGATGGTTTTAATGATTAGAAAAATTACATTTTTAGTGCAGTTGGATCCAAGTCAGTAGAGTATGTCTCAGTCATTGAAGCTGTTTTGCTTGATTTTTGGTTATGTGCCATCCTTTGATTAATGCGCAAACAAAACTCTTGAAGTACACTTCACTATGTTTTGAATTAAACAAAAAAAAACGTTGTGTTGGGCTCTTTCATTGTACATGCCCCAAAGGCAAAATAACACAGCTTTTGTTACTCACACTTTGCCAATAGAATTACGTTCATCCTTTCAATCCAAGTTGGACATCACTTAACATCTTATCAAAAGTATATTTTTTGTTCTACTAACCAGATTTTCGTTTCTATTTTGTTTAATGAAATGGACATTTTGTATGGTCCTTTAATTCCTAAGTGAAACCTTGTTTTAACCTCAGAGTCAATATAAGTAACTACCTTTCTTTGTGTTCTGCCGTAGTGTTGTATGCAGATTGCAGTCTTGTTGGTGTATGAAGCCTTTCCTGTTAGTGTTAATATTTGGGTACAACAAAGCCAGCTAAACTAGCAGCGCCTGTCTGTAACCAGACCTCAATGGAGGTTTGACCCTCTATAACTATTTTAAAACTGAATTTTATATTATTGGATGCGGGATATTTCTTGAAATATAGGTTTTTGTCCACAGAGCGGTAAGCCTGAATTGTGCATGAGTTTTTTAAAAATCAAATGACTTTATGAGTGTAATGTTCTGTGATTTGATAAAGCTTTAGTTATTTCTCGGTAAGGCTTATTTTAAAGGAGCAATTTAAGTCAGGAGGGAAAAAAACACATAACTTAATCTCAAGACATTTGCATGTACAAATGACATGACATTTCATTTTTAGAAATCTACTGTGAATTTTTGGATTCAAATAATAGTGTAAATTATCACAGCAGAAGACTTTCATTAGGAAAACATTTTTAATGGTGTTCCAGTGAATGTAAACTTTCAATTTAAAAAAAAGGTATCAACACCACATGCCACAGAGCCCAGTGAAGGGTTAATATGCCTTACTTTTCCATTTTCCTTCAATGCTAATGGCTGTTCAGAGGCCCTGTGATCATCTAGTACCTGTGACTGCTCCTGCTATCAAACAATTTCAAACAGGAGGGTATATGGATTACTTGAAATAATACAAAGTTATTCCTACTGGGTGCAGTAAAACTAGGCCTGCAGTCCCAGCTTCTCTGCTATCAAAATGAAAAATGAAAGTGAAAATAGATGCAACATAAAAGTAACAGTAACAGTTGGGATTAAAACATTTCTATGAAGAATTGTTTTGTAGTGACTGTAGACTCTAAATTCAGCTTCCTGATGTTATGGAATACGATGAGCTAGAATTATATGGTGTGTGGTTTCTTTTTTACTGGTGTAATGAATTATTATAATGTTGTGACTTAATTACATTTAAATAATAAATATCATGGCAAGAGAAACAGCATGGTATCGGTTTAACAATTCTTTAATGTTTTTATTGTGTAGTTTAGTCTAATTTTCTAAACAGAATCAACTACCTAGTGTGTCAGTTGTGTCAACTGCATTACAATAAAGAGAAAAAGCAAGTTACATTTGTAAACATAAATCTTTTAAAATGTTTGAGTTCATGTGCCCTCAGCCAGACCTTCCTACTTGATTGTCAGGTACTAGTGATCAAGTTCTGTCGGGGGGCTTAATGTACTGTAAAAATAAAATAAGAGGCGGCCAATGGAATAAGTGAAACTAAACTGCTAGAATGAAAACAGGGCATACAAATCTACTAAAAAAAATAAAGAAAGGGAATAACCATGCACAATGGTGCTAAATAAAATACAGCACTTACAAAATACGATATAGGAATACTGTAATAAGAAAATACTCCAGTGTTCAAATAAACAACAGTAAAAAAAACAAAAAACAGAAAGATCCATATAAGCAGATAGTAGTCTCTCAACTGGATGTCAGCAGTGCGCCATAGCTGCGAGATCCTAGTAAATTGATATTTTGCTATTCTTGTGTAGGATCTCAGAATCTTTGATGCACAGCTGATATCCAGAGTTTTGCATTAAACAACCTATGGGCTGTCAGGCAGTTTTTTTTTACTTCTGTTTGGCTCCATCAGAAATAACCTGAATAACATCACTGTGACGGGCCACCCGTACCCCGGCTGGGTACACCTGTCGGTTCTCGATTGCTTCCTCCCGGGACAGCAAGGGTTAACCGCTTCCAGCGCTAGTCGACACTAGCTTAGGAACTGGTCCTGTGTCTTCAGCTTCGCAGCATCGCAGCTCGCCAGGGCGTAGCCACATGCAGTGTACTAATTGTCCTGACAATAGGTGACATAGCGAGTCCCTGAAGCATTATCCTGTCCAAAAAGCAACGTGATTGGCCGAAGGGAGCCCGAGCGACAACAGTTCAAAGTTTCCCCTGGACGGACCGTGAGATAGCCGGCGTGCGTACGATAATCGTGCCAGCTGATCTCCTTTCTCCTGGCAGTCCCAGCGACTGGGAATCTGCCGGAGGCTCCCTCTCCGAACCATCTCTTGTCTGTATCCTACCACCCGTGGGTTATCATTATCACCATAAAAGGGCGCTGTGGTCGGGTTGATGGTGTCCGGGCTACGAGGGGTTAAAGTCCGTGAAACATAGTGAAACATAGCCAGGGTAGGACGTGAGGGAGACAAAGCACAGACAAGAAATACCACATATATGGGAAAATTCAGGAATCATAACCAATAACTACGACCAAGACGGCACCTATTAACCCTGGGCCGTCACAATCACCCTATTGTTTATATGTCAAAAAGCTCCACTTTTAGTTTAGTGTATTTCTATCATTTACTTCTTTTTTAAGAGGAGCTATTTGTCATACTACATTTTATGAGTTCACATTAACTCTTGGCCTGGGAATCAGAGGTCTGGATATGGAAGATGAGTTGCTACAGCTGAGCAGTCATGGTCATAGGGTAACAAAACAGAAACAGAAACTGCTAATATAGGTCAGACAAATAAAAAAGACACAGGGATGTCTTATAGGAAAAAAACAGTGCTGCTATTGGAATACAATGTAGAGGTAAAGGGCTGCAGTACAGCATGATATCATCAGGATTAGGGGATTTCTGGAAACGTGGATAAAAATCCAGTAAAAACAAACACCTTGCACATGACCAGTAAAAATAATGACAGATATCATTAGCAGCAGATTAAACTTGTGTACTGAGATGCTTGCATGGCACCCTAAAACACGGGACTATGTGCACTATAGGGGCTGTAGAGATCTACTTTACACCCCTGTCAACAGCTTGAGAAGCAACGGTAATATTGTAACACTGACTAGAAGTCACTGTGCTTTCAGATGTTCCTGAGTTTAAATGTAATGAGGTACTGTCCAGATGATGCAAGTTGCCAGGTCAAGTTGAGCCTGTTGTCTAAACTTGGATGTTTGGCAGCCATGATGCATACATTGCATTGAAAATGTCACAATGACTGGGCAGACACAACAATAAAAGTAGCAGAAAGTGCCTGAATGGCGTCCTAATGGTAGTGTAGGAACCCTACCCTGCACTGAAATAACATTACTTCAACAAAATGAAAGGAAACTAAAAACATGAGGAATAAACTGGTATTATATTTATAATGGTTTGGGCATATTGACATTCAGAATAATCTGGAAAATAATTAGTTATACATTACATTTTATATTGTATTTCAAGACCAAACATTTCTGTGACAGACTTCCATTACATTGAGTGAAGCCACTTAGCTTTACGTGTCTGTATCTGTCTTTTTTGACTGCTAATTCATTTACTGTACGAGAGAGAGAGAACAATGGAAAGGTGTTTGTATTACACGGAGCACATATATTTACAGCCTGTTTAATAGCATCTGACAGAACCTGTCCATTTTTGATTTTACTTATAATTGGTTTCCATAGCAACTCTGTTGACATGTAATCTTAGCAAAGGAACAAGCCTGCAGCATCTCTCTTACAATTAGGGTAGAATGTGTACGATGGGGGAAATGTATTACAATGAACTAAAATTGAGAAGTAATTACCTTTGCATAGTAAATAAACAGTTTAAAGGCACCTTCTGGAAAGGCGCAGAGCTGGGTGAGCCTGTATTATCAGAAAATAATGTCTGATGTCTGAAGTGGAGTTGGATCAGCTAAAACACCTCCTTCCCTTTTAAGGTCTAATCACCAAATCTCCCTCCCATACTAAGCAGTTAAATAAATAATAGTTAATAAATAATGAAATATGGGTCCTTATCATCATATGCGGAATGGAATTTTTTTAAAATGTATTTTATTTTTAATTTTTTTAAACTTTTTTTGGATGGTCCATGTCCCTGGACTAAACATTAGGACTTGAAAACATTGTTGATTTTTGATGGATGTCCCCTAAAAGTAAGTGTGATTTTTATCTCCCCATAGACTGTTGTTTTTGTTTTAGAGAAGACTGTATCCACATTAGGGATTTCTCCTATTGATTTTTTTTTTCTTCACAAATGTTTGCTGCATGTGACATCATCACATGACAGGTCACTATAACCTCATGACATCATAAAATGCATGTTTGAAAAATCCATTGAAAGCCATTCACTCTCTTGCCTGTGATGCATCCCATGTACTAGGTGCTTTTATGATGCATTGTGTATCTTGTCTGTTTTCTGTCTCCTGATGAAGACCAATTTCAGGACAAAACATTGGGCATTTTTTTCGATAATCTTGATACATGACAAATAAATTACTGCAATTTTGAGTGTGCATATATTTGTTTATACTTTGCCATTATTATATTTGATCCCCTTATACTGTTTGTTGCACTTCAACTATACCGTTTTTTCTTTTGATCTAATTTTTTACTTTTATTTTTCTGATATCTTCCAGTGGAAGTGTGTTAAGATCAGGAGACCGAGAGCTGATGTCCCAATGTTAATTCTGCTATTGGGAAGGCCAAAGAAGTTCCACTGGTACTGCATGTATATAATATTTTATGATATCTGGCATAGCTTCAGGCAAAATTCCCTCATCATGCAGTTACTGTAATCCTAAAAACTCTAGACTAAACCCGGAATATCTCTCAGCTCATTTTTGGGGCACATGAGAGGCAAAGTTATCTAGGTTTCTTTTCTTGAACTTACAATTAGGGTAGAATGTGTATGATGTATCATTTATCAGTTATCATTTGATGTAAAATAGTACTTATTTAATGGCTTGTGATGTTCATTAGTATAAAGTCTTAAGAGGGATATAACGAGTGAAACATTTGATCTCCTTAGTTGAAGTTGTAAAACAAGACATGTTTATCACCAAAAACAAAACCTACATTTTAATTCTATTCTTGAAAGCACATAAAACAATTAGTTGGGGCAATAAAATCAATGCTTAAGCACATTACTGATAAATTAATATTTTCTTTCAGTTACTGAGTTTTGCATTATAATTAATAAATCAGCTGATATATTCTCTATGAGTTCTGTGAAGTGGCAGGAAAATCAATTCCTCTGTGCCATGTGTATTTTCATGGCTGCCTATAAAAATTAATCTGACAATAAATACATATTTTTTCACTCTGTAACTCATTTCACATACAGTACACTAGAAGGGACAAATCATTTATCTCTAGTTAAATGCATTGTTTTTAGTTTTAGTAAGATTGCATGTATAAAGTTTTGTACTGCAGCTGAAAAGCCACAAGGAACAAGCACAATGTACTTTGCAGGCATGATAAGTCACCTGGACAACAGGCATAATTGGCAACTTGTCGGGTTTCACCACAAGTCTCTTGCTGAAGAGCTGGTTCCTCGTGTCTGTGGGTTGGTATCTTAAGTGAAAGGGGGTTGTGTTTACTTAAACATGTTTCCATTCAGGTTTTACTGACTCTTCACCCAGGTCTTGCGCACTCCTCATCCCTCTAATTGTAACAGAGGCCAGCGACTTATTTATCTTTGGTGCCGCCCTAGGCATAACCCAGGACAATACCGCCTGCTGCCTTCCTCTGCACCACTGTCCTTTCTAGTGGACTTTCCGATATGACATCATATACGAGTGCTCTCATTTTAAAGGAAGTGTGGAAGAAAACTTGGCACAGCCCTCCATGGTGTTAATGGTTCATTTGGGGAGATCTGTGATCTCAATAGAGTGATCTCAAGTTTCCTGTCATGTGGAAGAGGGTCTTCTGCCCCCTCGATCTGCAGCTAGGTTTGCCACAGACTTACCTCTTTTGTGTTTTAGAAACCGCTGGTTTGGTAGCAGAGGCGTGGTCACATAATGGTATTAGCGGTAGTGCAAGTTGCATTGAAGACTGGCTGAGGCTTCATGGAGGGTAACTACATTGTGTAGCTCCAGTGTACGTTAGTGTGTCTGGGTATGTTGGTGTCTGTCTGTGTGTTAGTGTGTGTGAGTATGTTAGTGCATGTGTCTGGGTACGTTAATGTCTGTGCGTGTCTGGGTATGTTAGTGTCTGTGTGTGTCTGGGTTTGTTAGTGCATGTGTTTGAGTATGTTAGTGGCTCTTTGTGTCTCTATATGACACCCTCTTTTCTCTACCCCCTTCTCCTTAATGACCCTTTGTTCTCTCTTTCTTTTTTCTCTAATGAACAAAATGCTATTGTGTTTAGCTGTGAAATATAAAACCACACCCCTGACTACACCCTCGGGAGTAACCCTTCAAAGACTATCCACAAAAACAGCTTAGCAAAAGGTAGCAATCTTACCACTGACATAGGCTAGCTAGATTCCTAAGAACTCTACAGAAACAATGACATAGAAGAGAGACACAGCTCATGAGAGGAACAAAGAGGCCAGATAGAATTGTATTTGGATAAGAGGGTTGAAATAGTAAAGGAGTGTAAAGTTGTTAAGGGCTCTGTAGGTCAGAAGAGGAACTGTGGAATGGAGGAATGGTGTCAGAAGAAGATTATTCTAGTTGAAGTGTTGAGGAGAGATTGAAGCAGTAAAAAGGCAGGAGAGCGCGAAACCAGTTATTAGGAAGATGCAATAATCTAGACAAAGTATCAAAAGAGAGTGGATTCATATTTTGGTAGTTTCTTGTATAGAATGGGCAAATGCGAGAAATATTTTTCAGGTGAAGGAGGCAGGATTTGGTGAGGGACTGGATGTGAGGGATGAAGGAGAGGGCAAGATCCGTTGGCTAACACTGAGCCTATATAATATGAGGAGGAGAACAACTGAAATATTCTTGAAACATAACCATTAGTTTATGAACATAAGATTAGCTTTCAGTTAAAAGATTCTGGCACATAGTTCCTGGTATATATGATTTTCACAAACCTTAAATATATTTACTTCAATCTTGCTGCAGAAATAAATTAAGTACCCATCCCTTCCCTCTCCAGCTAAAAACAGTCATGGATTTTATATGCTAATTTAAATAAATCCACTTTAGTGGGATCTGTGTAATTGATGTAATGTGTTGTGGAAACCTTAAGACTTTTAAATGAAATCTGTACAAAGGAATCTCATTTTAAAGAGGATTTTTCAATGGGAAGCCAATTTATACCGCTAATACTTATGATTTAATTAGTGGATTCAGAGCCTGTTTTGTTAATTTGTGGCAAAATAAAATATGGACTGTTCTTACTAACGATATTAAACATAGAAACTGTAATTTCTAATTAATATGGATGTATATCACAATTTACTTTTTGTCATAAAGCTTAACAAGAAAGCCTCAGCAAAACAGTGTTTTATTATTCACAATGTCATTTTTGACTAGCTTTATCCAAGGACTCAACAGGTTTTGACAGAAATAGAAATACAGAGATTAATATAGCATATGACAACTGTTTGACCCATTTAGTCTGCCCATTTTTTACCTGTTGTCTGAAACTGCCTTGTGATCTGTCTTTAAATTAGACTTTTTCATGCAAAAACGGATCAAACGCTTAAACCAGGCTCACTATTAACCAATTCACCATGGCACAAATACTACATAAATAAACAATACCTGCTAAATTGTGCCTATTCATTTGGTGAATGTGTCTCTTGAAAGGAAAACTTCTAGGGAAGGAGGTATGTATGTTTGTGTATATGTGAGCATGAATGTCCATGTATAAGTGTATGCTAGCATTACTGTCTATGTGTAATATATGTGAGCAAGAATGTGTAAGTGTTTGTGTGTTAGCATAGATATGCATATGTAAATGTGTGAGCATAGATGTGTATACATAAATGTTTTTGTGTGAGCATGTATGCCTGAGTGGTGTGAGATGGTGTGAATGTTAGCATGAGTGTGTAAGTGTAATTGTTTGTGTCTTATCATGGATGTGTATGTGTTGTCTTTGTGTGTGTGCATGAATGTGTATATATAAGTGGTGTGAGGGAGTGTGTGTGTTAGTGAGCATGAGTAACTGTATGGGGGAAGTCTGTAATTTTTGCACAGAGGCCCTGTGGTTTCTAGTTACACGCCTGGTCATGTCCCTCCCACCCCTTTTTTTTTTTTTTTAAAGCGAAAGAGAGGGGCGTTGAGTGGTTTTCGCTTACCAAGCTGTCAGTACCCGCTCGGCGCCCCTCTCTCTCTCCTCTGCGGTGAGTCTCCTTGTTCGTTCTTGGTGCCGGCTTGTAATGCTGAGTGCCGGAAGATTTCCGGCGCTCAGCATTACATGCCGACACCGAGAACGAACAGGGAGACTCGCCGCAGGACTGCTGAAAGGTAAGTACAAGAAGGCGGGCGGGTGGCAGGGACGATAAGGGAAGGGGGGGGCGGCATTTTAAAATTCGCCCCAGGCGGCATTTTGCCTTGGGCCGGCCCTGGATGGCAGGCATGGAGGAGTATAAGACAATCTTATATTCCACTATGACTCCAATCTCTTTCCCCTTGCTCTATATTTCTCAATGCCTGCCATCGTTTTCCCATATTTATCTCTTATATTCCACCATACCTGCCATTCCCCCCATTTATGTTTTATATCTCCCCATGGAATATATTTCGTTAAATGCAGATTCTACATGTTTTTTTTTTTATATTCCAGTTGTATTTACTGTATCATGTGCGCATGCATAATGTGGTGCATTCAATAGTGTTAATATAAAACACTGCAATACTGAAAGATAATAGCAGCTTGATCCTTCCATCAGACTTCTCAACCCTTTGCATACCTGCACATAGTTATGTGATAATAACTATGCCCCTCCTCTTCCTGTCATGGTCAAAAAGGGGTGGAGCATGATGGAATTAACCTCTTGCCCCCGCCCGAAAAAATTCTACAGGCGCCCATGTCCCTTTATTAGGTGTTGTATGTTGTATCTGATCCTCTTTCCTGTAGCCTTTATTGGTCGAAACAAAACAAAACAGGAAATGAACCAGCATTTTCAGAAATAAAAAAAAATCATTAATACAGTTTGCCCTTTTAATTATATGCAGTCTCACACGTTTTCAAGGCATCTTCACTACATCTTCACTACTTTCATTTCTCTTTCTTTTTGTTGTTTTTGTTACTCTCTTGGTTTGCTGTTTTCTCTTCTACTTGACAGCAACAATCCTGCTTTGCTGTCAGTAGACTCAGCCTTATTAAATTCCAAACACTTGGTGATACGGCTTGAACAGAATATTAACAACCTTTCTCCTGTTTTTATTTTCTGTTGAGTCACTCCAGAAACAGCAAAGGAGGGAAACAAAATAAAGGTTGCGCTAAGAAATAAGGTCTTGTCTGGGTCTGTCTGCGGACCAGATGAAACTGCAGGAGGTAACAAACTATGCTGAACGCATCTGATAAAATTGATATAACCTTTATAATTCCGTTCCATGACAACAACTCATTGAGGCATATGCAGGTATAATACTGCACTCTTTGCGTGTCACTGCGGTGTTAAATGTGGTATGATTTGGTACGCATTGGTTGAAAAAGGCAGTTTCTTCATACTACTTTGCAAAAATTAAACAGTTAAATAAAATATGATTTTGATTAGCCAAGTGTGAGTATCAATAACTCTCTTCTGACCTTACAAGCTGATCTATAGTTGTATCTGCACTTCAGATTGCATTTCTCATTTCTTTAAGAGTGCTAGCCATGTGTAGATAGAGTGTTGAACAACCTAAATGAGACTACAAATTCTGGTTAGTAATATTTAAAGATGTCATACCCTCTGACTAATGAGATAAGCAGCTGACATGAAAAGACACTTAAAACAAAGTATGTGTTCCCTTGCATTTGTGGCTTATTGTTACTACCCCCACCACAAGTTTAGATACCTTTAGATATGATGTCATATCCAAACTTGGAAACTTCACAGGGGTGAACTGTAAATGGGCGAGCGGCTATCCCCAAGTTTACGTAGAAAGGTAGGGCGTTGACAGAACAATTGGTCAACCACTACATTAAAAAATATATATATCTTTGTTGAAATTGGCTTTGAAAAACGTGCAAATATGGATTAAACAGGCCTTAGAAATCTCTGCCTGGAGAATTTAAGTCGTTGAAGTTGAGTGCACATATCTAAATGCCATACAACAAAAACATCTTAACTTATCTCCTTCTTATTCTTACTTTGTCAAAAAATCTGTCATATGATATCCCATTTAATAAATATGTCCAACCTTACTTTGCTAAACACCCTCCATCCCTGGCCACCAAGGATATTTTGTTGTCATATTCCCCCTTACTGTCTGAGGATGTATTCACAACAGCTGTGTTTTTCTAGTCGATAAATGATTACCAGTTTCCAACAATTATATATTTTGTCCAAACAAATCTGTGCGTGCATCATGAGGGTATAGGACACAGAGTACACACTTACAATAACTCTTGTATGACTATAGTCTAAAAATTTGCAAGGGCTTACAGAATGTGAGCAGCTTGACTTGGATAGATGAGTCTGCTTTAGTTTTTATGATGGTGATGTAAAGACTCTTGTTGGGAGTCATGGCATACAATACCATACTCAAGTAAAGAAAATGTTAACCCCTTCTATCCTCTGCAATCCTCAAACAGAAAAAATGCATTAGATAGGTCAAATGGTTCTGATCTGCTATGAAGCGCTGTATCTGTTGATCCAACATCTTAATTTATTTGTATATTATTTTTATATGATCATTCTTATTTTATTTATCACTTGATTGGCTTAAAATTATTTTACAAATGTTTTTTTTTTGATGGTTTAGTTGACTATATAAACAAATCCATATAGTGATTATCTAAATGGAAATATCAAATGGAAACAGTGGGCAATTTCCTCGACACACAAGATGAGGAATAAATATTAGAAAAAAAGAGTAATAAACAGGTCATTTGGAAGTGGATCTGTCACTTTTCCCAAATCCTGCATTTTACAGTTAAATACAATACACATTAAAACAGGCAATATATACAAATTAGAAAACCTGATTTATGTGTACATTGGAACAGCCCTTTGAACTTCCTGTACTCAGGATCTGCAAGATTATTCCTTTCTACTAAGCTACCCGAAGGTAAAATATGTGAATGCTGTTGAAAAAAAAACCCTTCAGTATTACATTACATTCATTCATAGTGCGCCGGCAGATTCCGCAGCGCTGTTACAGTCAGTAGAACAATTTATAAACACATACAATAAAAAACCGGCGCAAAGGAGAAGAGGGCCCTGCTCTTGTGAGTTTACAATCTAGTCGGTGGTTGAGGAGGAAGTGAGACAATAGGAGAGGACTGCTTGGATGGGGATGAGTTGATGAAAGAGTATGAAACTGATTAAATAATACTGGTTCTACCATAAAAAGAAAAATGTTGCTATAAGCAACACAATACTGTGATGCATGTTTTTAAGGAATGTGAAGTGTTTGGTGCTCTCAGACCGCTATGTGCAGTATTGTTTGATATGGTTTTTGTGAACGTCCTCACATTATATTTTAATTTTGTGGTATATTCCTTAGTACATCAATATGGATGCTTTGAACCCTACCCTTTAATTATGCAATTTTTGAAAGACATCAGACTGTAATACAAGCCCAATTATTTAAACAGTCAATGTCCAGTTTTCTAGAGGGCTGTATGCATGCTTGCACTGCTAATTTCAAGTGAATCAGGGTCAATTCCTTAGCAGAAAACATTGACGTGTGCTGCCTAAGTTCATTTGAACAAATGAAGCATAATAATCTTAATGAATTTCACTTACGGCTAACTTAACTATAATTACCATTTGCTTGTGGTGCCGCGAATAGCAAGTAAAATGTTTTGAAAAAAAAAAAAAATTTAAGATGTGCAACCATATTTCAGTTACTATTTATCCAGTGCTTATCAAGACTGCCAGAATCCTCTACTTTGATATTATAAACAATATTATTTATTATATAAAAAGTTTGTGATAATCACTATATGATAAATAGCAAATTAAAAGAGCAATAGCAACAAGTACATGATATACATAAAATTGTGTTTTTTCGGAACATGCATGAAGATTTAGCTGTAATTAAAGGGATAGTTTAATATCTCAGCCAGTCTGGCCATAGGAGAATGCATATTAAAGTACTTAGGGGTTAAAAATGCACATAGTTTTGGGAGAAGCTGCAGCTTCCTACCCCCTCAATTGTCCAACACTTCTCACCACTGGTTGGCAGCTTGAAGCAGCCAATCAAGGGCAGTAATATACCCTATTTTAATCTCATTAGACCTCCATGACCATAGGGTTTTATCACAAGACAGGAGCAGGGGAGTAAGGAAAGGGGCAAATGGTTGGTTTGGGCCATGTTCATGAAGAGAGGAGGTATACAAGCAAAAACCTACATCAGGAAAAATGGGCAGCCTTACATTAGACAGAATGGACAGATTAGATGGCCGAATGGTTCTTATCTGCCGCCAAATTCTATGCTTTTAGATTGGCTTGTTCTCTTGTTCAGGTTCTTTGCAGTGTGAATGTTCATTAGAACCCCTGGCCATGCATAAATTGCTGGCTCTTGCTGGTGCCATGCGCTGGCTCCTTATTGCAAAGTGATACAGTGGTGCAAATTGGTAATAGGTAATAGGATAGTCTTAAATGCAAAGTTGGTACTTAAGGCTATTCTTAATTGAGTCACATGTATGGATTTGAGTTATGATATAGTAGAAACACATATTGGGGCTCAAATATAACACATGCGTAAGTTCTAGTCTGTGAAACATAGAGTCTCTGACCTGGGAATTAGGATGCAATTTTAACCCTACTTAAATTCAATGTTATTTGTAGATCAAACAGGTCACATTAGACAATAATGTTTGATGGCAAGTTTGTTCTTGAAAGTTAATAAATTATAGTATTTAAGCCTTTCAAAAGCATATATGTGTAAAATGACAGGTCAGCTATTACACAGCAATTTATAACAAATGCAACCCACTCACTATATGTTTGTTTCTTTTCATGCTTTATTTACTTATCTTCGTTAACATGTTTCCAAATAGGTGTGTCCATGCCTTTAAGATGGTACTAAATTACTGTATTACATAACATATCGCAAATGAAAGATCAAATAGAAACATATGCTTTAGGGAGTAAAATGTTTTTTCGCAGTGGGGATAGCCACACACATTCATATAGTGCAAAAATCACATTAAAATATTTCTTGAGGGTTTGGAATATTAAAAATTGGCTTGCTGCAGGAAAGTATCTTGTATCCAAGTGTCATTTAGAAGGTTGGAAAAGACATTTTCATTTGGCTCGAAAGACACAATGCTCTGCATTGGCATAGCTGCAAACCTCATTCTGAGCACGATTATCGTAATCCACAGCGCTGCCTCGTAACTTGTATCACTGAAATGTGCTAAAAGTGTTTTTACCCTTTTCAAATGGTAAAGGGGTTAAATATTTGACCTATTCCGTAATGTTAAGATCCATTGCTGTCTCTGATGCATGAAGGTGTGATTCACATTGTTTGGCTACTTAAATAACTATCATGGGTGAAGGACACTAAGCGAAACTGCTAGCACTGCAGCTAAACCTTGGAATATAAAAACATAACATTAGCGTCCAAATAATTTATGGCCCATCAAGTTACCCTTTCTCAGAAACTGGTAGCAAAGTCAAGAGACAATACAGAATCTTAATATGCTGAAACTGTGTACAAAAGGACGACATTAGTATCTCATTATCTTTTCTTATAATAAATAAGCTGTTTATGATTATTAATTCCTCCTGATTAAACCTCTTCACAGCCTTCAATAACAAAATTGCAATTTTACACTATGCATGTTGTGTGCCAGGCTCACATAATCGCCAAGATTATTCTTCCAACTCAGCAACATATTCTGGCTTAGAAGGACTGGGCCTATGGTCTGGGTGGGCAGCAGTCCTTCTGCTGCTGAACCAGGGCAGATTGCCCTATTGGCTGCTTAGTGTGCTACTCAATAGGCATGTTACAAGGGAAATCTCTGATGGAAGATCACACAGAAACAACACAGTACACTCCACGTACACTCTTCCTAGGGACCGCAAGTCCAGTGCGTGAAGTCATATTTGAGCACTCAAAGTTTGGACAGCAGCCACAGAAGGGGACGGCTGGAGGCACTGGCCGAAAGCAATGCATAAGATAAATATTGCTTCTTTTACTGGTAAATGGCAGAGACATTTGGTTGACAATCTGTAATTAGAAGTTAACATGGTAAAACAAATGCACATTTAAATTAGGATTGCCTAATTAAAAACTGGCCTTAACACAACATTACAGTTACAGCCCCCTGCATCAAAACCATGGTGCCACACAACTTGTCACATATTGCTTACATTAGGTCATTATACTCACAGTATTACACTCAACATCAAGAAGGTTAAATCCACATAATTTTTTAACTCTAGTAGTACAATTGATTGCTTACCACAAGACAAAGTGATAAAAGTGATAAACTTAAAATAGGTAAAGACCCATGGCCACATGGTACACATTCCCAGGAACTAAATGAACTTTGCCAAGAAATAGCCAGACCATTGCTTTTTAATCTTTAAGGATTCACACCCACTTTATACGACGCCAAAAGACTGGAATTAACAATAGGGTGGTTCCAATATTTAAATAGGCATCAAAATCTCAGATAGGTAATTACTGACCTGTTACCTTGACATAAGGTTTGAGGAAATCATTTGAATATTTGTTGAGGGCTTATATTCAGAAAAACATTTTGTCCAACAGTATCATTAATAAAAGTTAACACCATTTTAATGAAGGGCAGATCATGTCAGATGAATTTAATTGCATTCTATGAAGAAGCGTGCAAAAATATAGATCAGGTTGTTTCAGTGGATGTGATTTAGTTATATTTGGCAAAAGCATTTGATACAGTCCCGCATAAGAGTGGATGACCCCAGGGTTCTGCCCTAGGCAAACTGCTTTTTTAATATCTTCATTAATGATCCTCCAGTGGACATTGGAAGCCATACATCGAGTTTGCAGATGCCACAAAATTAGGTAAGGCAACATAGTCTAAACTAGAATATTTCCATGTAATAATACTTGATCAAACTGGGCAGACAAGTAGCATATTAGATTTATTATTGAAAAACAAAAAGGTTTGTATTTTGGGAAAAAATAAATGTGTCAATTATACCTTTAATGGAGTTGTGTTAGGGGAAATATTAAAAGAGAAGGATTTGGGCATAATTGTACACAATAAACACAACAACAGTGTTCAATGTCAGTCAACTGCTGCCATGTCTTTGATGCATGAAGGTGTGATTCACACTGTTTGGCTAGTTAAATAACTATCATGGGTGAAGGACACCAAGCCAGTAAGATAGCGTCATGTATAAAATGGGTATTAACTCACGTGAGAAAAGTTTGCTCTAAGTCAGTACTAAGACCTTGCCTTGAATATGCAGTGTAGTTCTGGGTTACTGTTCTTAAAAAGAAGCTTGAAAAAGTGCAGAATACGAATGAAAAGTGTTATTTATAGTAAGAACAAGGAATTTATTACCTACAGAGGTTGTGGTGTCAAATTCAATTTACACCTTTAAATATTGTTTAGAACATTATTAGTTATACTTTGTAGATCTGGTGAGAAATCATGTTGCCATCTTGGAGTCAAGAATGATTGTTCCCCTACTGTATTGAAAACTCTTCAGAATCAACAATGAGGCTGCCCATGATGGACTTGAGTCTTTTTCAACCTAAATTACTATATTACGATGTTCACTGAAAAGGTTAACTATAGACACAGAGGTTTTGGGACTAGGGGTCCTTCTTTTTTTCCATGTTTCTATTGCAGAAGTCAGTATAATGTTTTTTGTAATAAATACTCTAAAGAGTGTCTATCCTTTAGAGTGCCAGCTACATACATGGGAGATTACTTTTGTGTTTTCTTGTTCAAGGTGACCAGAGTACAGCATCCACCCTCAAATATGCCTGGGACATGAAACATAGGGAGAAAACCAAAAATCTTGTTCTTGAAGTAGTTGTGGTTGCTGTTGGGTCTTAAATATTCAGGGTGTACTTTTTGGAATGTAAAGTCTGTGGGGTTATTTTGGTGTATGTGGGTAGGTAGCTGCCCCCAAAATAATGAGGCTTACACTTTTTGTTCACCTGTATACATTTCTCAGCTTCAAACCACTTTACACAGTGGTGATTTTGGGGGACTCTCATGAACATGTAATGCTTACTTACCACACACATATGAGGTACCTATGTGTTTGAGAGGTATGGGAGATTTTTGTGTGTTTTATTTCCTGTCCCAGGTAGTCCAAGATACAGCATCCATCCTCAAAAATGCCTAGAACATGAAAAAGTTAGTTAAAAACACACACAAGAGTCCCCTGTTCTTGGAATACTCATGGTTGCTGTGGGTGACCTAGAAATGTAAGTGAAGTGTCTTTGAAATTTGGAAGGGGTGTGCTTTGAAGCAATATATTGTCCTGGGGGTATTGTGATGCTTTGGGGTACTTACCCCTTCCAAATCCCAAGGTGCACTTTTTTGGTTTAAACTGTGTAAATTTCTTGGCTTGAAACCGCTTTGTGCACCCATGATTTGGGGGCATGTTGTGACCAGGTTATTATGTAATATAACACATCTGATATTGTGTTATGCAGCAGACTTTTGTAAATCACATGTAATATATTTTTCTTTCATTCAGTTAACATTTGAGAAATATACTGTATATATACTCATACATTGTGATGGTATATTTGTTGTGTACGAAAATATTTTAAAAAGTGTTAAAAAATGTATATTCCAAAGCTGGTTGCAACCCACAGTGTAGATAAGAAAATACAATTTTGTTTGTGTTAATGCCCTTTACGTAAGCTTTTCAGGATCTATATTCTTATTTTTACTTATTTTGACATTTTCTACCAGTTTTACCATGGGAATTAACTTTAACCTTTTTTTTTTCAGATAAAATAACATGCCAATATGTCATCTGTATGTACTTAAAGGCTTCTTATCCCGGATGAAAAATTTGCCACAAGTCAGGTATCAATGAAAAGCTGAACTTCTGGCAAACAATATATAGTTTTCAAAGGTTACCGTGAAAACTCTTCCCAGGAATTGTGGTTAAATGACAGGAAATGTCAGAAATTGTTGAATTTAAAGGGTTAATAGTTTTGGCAGTTATCAAGTTCATTATGTGGGAAAGAATAAGCACGTGCTACCCAAAATCGATTTTGTATACAATAGTCAAGAAAAAAAACCATGTCAAAATGTTTACATTTTTCGAAGTTGTTCGACCACTTTCAACATGCAGTAATGTAAAACATCCACAGATTTGAGAGGTTTTGAATGGAGTCAAACAAGAAAATACATGACCTTTCCTCATACTCTTACAATAGTTTGAAATGTACTTCAGCTGTTGGTCTCAGTGAGATTACATCTGTATTCTATTTGATTTTTTCGAAGAAGCTGTGCTGGTAGATTGTTTGCTAGTTTTCAAAATTCCCTTTAGTAAGGTGTGCTATTTCATCTTATACAACATATTAGCAGATAACTTTCTTAAAAAAAGATGTTGTACAACAAATGTAGGTGACATACTGCATGCATCAGTTGCTTTATTTTGTGGTGCTGATGAAAGAAAGAAAAAACGGAAGTACGTTACTCAGCCCCATGAAGTTACATAATAATGTAATATTATGGATATTAGATAGCTGAAACATAGCAGGGTTATTAAGCAAAATTTACGACTAGCATATTGTGCCTAAAAGAGTTATTGCAGTATAATGATAAGTATAAAAAGATATTGTCCTTTATACATACTTCTGTAGTGAATGTAATACTGCTAATACCGATGGTTATTTTTTTTAAGTTATCAGATATTACTATACAGTATATTGTATATTTAGGTATGAGAATATGGTTGTGCACCCTTTCTTTCAAAGATCTACTTTCTCACCTAACTATTGCATAGTGCAAACACAAATTTTGTGATTTTCAGACCCAAACCACTGAAATTTATGGCCAGATTGGCAGACATTTGGATATTGGTTGTTTATTTGACCATCAGGGGTTATTGAGTAATTATTTTGGTTCACGGAGTCATACTTGTGTTCTATGAAAAGTAACATCTTCCTACAGAGACAGACAGAGAGGCGCACACTTGACCTATATCCTAAGTCTAAGACAAGATCAAGGTTTGATTAGGGTCTGAGTCTCTAAATCAGGAAAAATGGGCAGATTAGATGGGCAGAATTGTTCTTATCTGCCATCAAACTCTTTGTTTCTTCCTCAGTTTGTCCTTTGTGGGCATGGATGAAGACCTGTACAAACAAGTGAACAATTGTGTCAGGATTTTATGTAATTATTGATAATTAAGTTTATTAAATGTTACATACGACAACATAAACCAATGTATTTCGGTCACTTACATCATGTCAGTATTAGTTTACTGTACTGGGAAATGTGAAGCCAATATCAAGAAAATTATTGTTCATTTTGTTAATTATATATTATACAACCCTAAAAAAGAAATGCGAGTTTAAATGTTCACAAAGTCTGCCAAACTCATCCGATTAAACATTTTAGATAAATTTACCTGTTTCTTTTTTTTTTAAAAAACAAACAAATGGCTTGCAATAGTTTAATTGAGTCATTGTAATGTTTTTACAGCTTTTATTATGTTGTGTCATTTTAGAAAGTATCTAAGAATAACCTTAGAACTTGGAAAGTAATGAGACAACGATATGTTGTCTGACAAATCAGAGTGTGACTCTGCATTAACGATCCCTCTAAAACATATGTACCCTGCTTGTTTCCTTTGTACTGACAACAAAGCTTATCTTTTGTTTAACCTCATTACGATACAAGCGGTGCTGCTTCGCTGACGCGGTTTCTTGCTAATCACGAGTCTTCTGCCCTCTCAGGCTCCTACGCACCCACCCAGACAGCGTAGCCTTTAATTTGCAAGAGTGGCCAATGCTAAAAGTCTGTAACACTTAGGAAAGCATCCATTTCAATGACTTCATTTGCAATTGATTGAAAATTATTACATAGCTCAGTATGGCCTCATAAAAAGAGGAGTTAATGGCATACAAGGCAACAAATCATCTAACTTACCTATTTATGGCCTACATTGCTTGATCATAAGCATTACACATTTTAGCATTAAGTATCTGTTTATTTTGTTTTTTGAGCACGTAAAACCTGATTTTTCATAATATAAGTATGTAGAGAAAAAGTAGTCAACATTACATAAATAAACGCAGGCATTTTTATATATACATCTTGGATTATGCATAAAAAATAAAGCTACTAGAACAAGTTTTAAAAAGTGGTTTTAACATCACATCATGGTAGTATGCTCCATTTGTCAGGACGGCTCCACTGGTTGTTGCCATGTTAACATTGCACTTGAATTTTTTTTATGCATAAATGTCTTTCTATGAGGGGTGATTTGATTGAGTGAGAGGGACAATTCTGCCTGTGTGTATGTATTTAACATCACAAACAAGCTATGAGGTCACCTGATAATAGTTTCTAATAGTGTTTGTCTAGTTATAGGCTGGTCACTTATATATGGATGCATTATGTAGGGAACAGAACTCATTAACAAAATTCGGAGGTCTTTTTTGATTCGGAACAACATTCAGGGGAAGTTCCTAAAATGAGGAGTTCCCTCATACCTTCTGGACTCATCTTTCATTATAGAAATGTAAAAAACAAAATGTCCCCCCGCCCCAAGTAAGGACTGTCAGCAGCGGCAGCAGTAGTAGTAGAGTACTGGGCCTGGGCAGGCAGACACTGGCAGAAGATAGGCACATGCAGCACCGTGAAACTGGATTTCCCCAATATTATAGAAATTTTAAATAAAAAGGTGTGCCCAGAGTAAGACTGTCAAAGAGGTGCCACAGCAGCGATAGTAATAGGACTGGGCCTGGGCAGGCAGACACTGGCAGATCTCTCCATCTTTCAAAGTTATTTTTAAGGACCAACTTTTCCTTAATCCTTTTACTATCATTTGACGGTGTCACTGCTTGCTGCCCCTCTTTGCTCATGGGTGGTAGTAGTAGCCTCAAGGGTAGTTGTGGTTGCACTGGTAGTGGTGGTTAAATTCTGTGCTTCACCATAAAATAGCTTGCAAGGTATCTTCACCATGGATCCTTACCCCTCAATGAGTCCTTGGTCGTAACTGCGCCTTACTTTGGTAGGTGGTTGCACTTCAGGATGTTCATCAGTACTGCTGCGGTTGCTGCATGCGACTTGTGGTAGAGGAAGTTCAAATTACCACCACCAGCAATAGCAGCACTTAAACAATGGATAGACACATCCAGCAGCATTATATAGGTCTGACTTTTCAAGAATAGATCCCTCAGAGTAAGGAAGGTGACAGAGCCAGAGCAGCAGTAGCAGTAGAACATTGGGCAACCACTGGCAGACAGATACATCCAGCAACATGGTATAGGACTGTATTTCTCTAGTAAAGAATGCAACAGCAGCCTTAGCAGACACATGGTAAAGGACTACATTTCTCCATAAATTAGACAATTTGTCATATGGATTCATTCCTTAGAATGAGGAAGATGATAGACCACACACATCTATTATATATTAAGTTGTGTGTATGTACAAATGTTATTGTTAATAAAAATAAAGTCAATCGGTGACAAAAAAAATATAAGTGAATGAAAAATTCAGCAACTAGCTATTATCATTATTAAAGGAATAGCTGTAAAGAATTGTGATGCATTTAATCAAAATCTAGGGCTGAGGAAGAATATATAGTTTTAACACATTGGTTATAAGTCTTGCTGCTTAACACATCTGCCCACTCACCTCACTAGATGTTAAAACAAATCTCCAGTGTGAAAACATGAGCTTTACACTTTGTAATAGCAAATCTAATTCAAAAGCAGTTGGCGCTGAAAAGAATAAGAGATCATATGAGACTCCGGTATTCTTGCATTTTTAAAAAGAGCAGACATTTTCTTATGGACAGCATAAACACAGGTTTATGCTAACCTGTAACGGCTATGATATTGGGGTCTGTATCGGTAGCACTCTTCATTTGGTAGCTTGCAAAGCCTCTGATGGTAGCGAGTGGGAAAGTTTGTCAAGTGTATTGATTTTTGTTAATAGCATTAAGTACAATCAATAAAGCACACAATACTTTCCACCTAATTAGGCGAGCTAGGATATTTTTTCATCAATTTTGAGAAATTTCATCGAATTCATAATTAATAATTCTGTATTTCCCCCCATAAAGTATTAACCTGCTGATATTGGCTATGGTGTAGTTAGGCTGCTCTAGACCTGACCTGGGGCAGTGCACCAGAACTCTTTCCCAAGGATGCAATGGCTAGGCACAGCTTTCATATTGTAAACGAGGCAGAGGGGTTGTTGCCTTCCTGGACCTGCCACACTAAGCCACACTAGGCCAGAAAACACCACTGGATATTGGGGGATTTTATGGCTTTGGTACCACATAAAGGAGTCTGTAAACAGCATAAAAAACTACCGTCTGCCTCTGCATCCAGGGTCTTTTCCAGGTCCCAAACAGCAACGATATGAAAATCAAAATGAAGACGCTGGCTCCAGAAATAACAATAGCAAAATCACATTACAGAGGATCCAGCAGGAATATGGTCCACGTTTTGACGCGTTTTGCACCGCTCGTGCTTGTTCACAAAGCAGCCTGGATAGACTCAGGTCGTGCCTTATTTATACCCAATAAATAAAATTCAATTAAAACTAATTAGGAACACAGCTGAATAAAGTGAGCTTACTGAGCTTGAACCACCACAAACAGGGAAGACTCCTACATACCCAAAGCACCCTTGTATGAAGTGACAAGCTGGTCCCTACTTGTAATAATGCCTGTTGTATTAGAAAAGTGGCCCTTTGAGCCAGCCAGGTGTCCGGCCCTTTGAGGGCTGCTGGAGTGTGGGTTCTCAACCTAGAGAGCTCAGCAGGGTTCTTATACTCAACCTCAAAGCAATGTACCATCTAACTCCCACCTTTCGCCATCCTCTGCTTTAACTACTTGTTGTATCTTACCATACAGCCATACCAGGCCCTGTGCACTTTGTGAGTAGAATACAAATAACATAAAAGAGGAGATTGATTCTCCAGAAGTTTTCACCAATCACAACTACCAGATTGGCAAATACTTAGTTAGTTAAAGAATGTGTGCAGAAGCAACATATAAAAGTTTTCCTCCTTAACTTCGTTCTGAATATCCTCTGCCTACAAGTATGCAAATATTCTCCACCCTCAACTTCTCTCTTCTTTCTCCCAGGCAGCTTGACAGCAATTCTAATATACTTTCTCATGATGCAAACCATGCTTCATTGCTACCCTGCTAAGATTGAAGGTTAGAAAGTTGTTGAAGAGATGTGGAAATGAAAGAAACTTGTGCCACTGCCTACCACATAGATGTGTAATCTTTGAATTGCTCTCTGAAAAGATGCCTTTGTAGAAATCTAGCAGCAGATGGATTGGGTTTACATGAGGATGTGGATAGAAAGAGTAATGCCTTCAGTAGGACCCACTGCAACATCCTAATTTTAATGATGCATGGCTAATGAGCTTTTTATACATGAGACCTTGGATAGTAGCAGGAGGGTAAAAGTGAAGCTGCACTACATAATTACAAGACCCAGAGAGCCACTGACATACCCCCAGCAGCATCAGGGTTGGGCAAAGTAATTACCTTCCTTAGAATCCTCATTTTTTAACCTTTATGTCTTACACAGGTCAGTATGACTAATATTTTAAAATATTATAACACCCTCTACATAACAACTACAGCATGTGTGAGCCAAATATGAATAAGCAGTACACAACTTCATAATTTCTCAATTGCCATTCTTATCAAAAAATGGTCTCCTTAGGAACATGCATCTTTCACATTGATAGCATACCTCTTAAATGTCACGTAGGTCATCAAGAACATTCAATTTTATAGTCCATGAAGAGCACTTGTGTTCTGCGGGTACTATGCTTTAATGAAAACTTGAAAAACGCACATGTAAGGAAAATCTTAAAATAAACCATCATGCAGCATTCGACCAAGGCTTCCTCGACCTTAGAACATATTAGAACAGATAATACATTTTGCTGAATATGCTCTTAATTGTGACTAGTATTTAGAAAGAATTTCCCAGTATCTGCAATCCTTTTTTTCCCCATTGCGTGACACACAGAAAACCATTTTTCCAATAGTTCCTGCCAATTTTAAGATTAAAAACTTTTAATTGGTTTCAGTAGCCTGGTTTAGAGTGATGGCTAAAGCAGCACTGACTTTGTGTGGATGCTCAGACATGGACCACATCCAATAATTAATTCCATTGTGAATTGCAATCCAGGAAACTTAAACAACTATTTCTTTATGGTATTCAAGAAACATTACAACTTGATATTATTAATTTTCTCTTAATGTATTGCCAAAATATGAAGAGCTGTAAAACAACATCATTTTACAAAAAATACTTTCTGTCTGGTACCATATAAGACAAGCTGACTTCTGTACAATGTCAAGTAGCTAAAACATCAATAAAACTAAATAGAAGATCACATTCATCAAGCTGATGCTTCTAAGTCAATACAGTATTGATGTGAAAAATAGTGAGGCTCTTCCTTCGTATTAAAAACAATATTAATGTATTTATGTTACTAATAAAACCAAGTAGTTCATGACTGTGTTAATATAGGAACACAACATGTAGCAAAGTTTAAGCCAAAGTATCAGAATCTTTTCGTTTAAATCGCAAAATTTGCGATTCTGTGTTAAGTAGAGGTGGTAATTGGTGCATGCTGCAGCTGATTAAGGCAATTTGTTGCCCATATTATCATGGTCTATATCCAAAAGGATAGCCCCTAGTCGGGCACAAGATAGTACATTGTAACTGGACTGGCGGGCTCTCTCCCTGGAACACGGCAGAAAATCCACAGACAGGGCACACGGCTGGACACAGCTGGAATCTCTCAGGCAGGGCACACGGCTGGACAAACAGCAGGGCACTGGACACTCAGCAGGGCAGACGTAGCCAGGCAAGCCGGGTCAGAACCAGAAGGACAATATCAAAGCCAAATCGGAATCCAGGAGGAGAGTCAGAACAAGCCGGGTCAACACGGGCAATAGAAGAGCCAAATCAGGAACCAAGGAACAAAGTCAGAAGCAAGCCGGGTCACAATGGGTTAATCCAAAACAGAAAGCTGCTAGCAGGAAAACAGGGCCAGGCAGATACACTGCAATGCAAAGGCCCAGAATAGGGGAATCAGTCAGTATTTAAGAGGAAGGGCTGCAACCAGGTAAGTAGATGCAGCTGGTCAGAGCGTTAGTCTATACAGTGCTGTGATCTCACTGTTGACCGCTAGAGGCTACAACGGACAGGACACCTATTAAATAAATACACCAGGACATGAAAGAATGAGAGAAGAAGGGCGAGGGTGAGTGAGGGAAGGAGAGTGTAAGGGAGGGATTGGGAATATGCAATATGTGTGTTAGTATGGAATGTAAGTGTGAGCATGGATATGTCTGAATAATTGTTTGTGAGCATAGATGAGTAAGTGTTTGTATGAGAGCATGGTGGGAGTTATTGTGTACCACCGTCAGTGCCTGGCTCAACATAAAGTGATGGGAGTTAATGTGTGCTATACTAAGCATTTGGTAAATATAATTGGCGGGCTGTAAAGATGTACCTTATAGCACATGGGGCGGAATGACTAGATTTGGAAAAAAGTGGTTTTGAAATAGCAAAATGCTACTAATACTTATTGCCCTATAAATTGCAAAAAAGCAAAAAAAAAACCCATAAAAACATTGGGTATTTCTGCAGGTTTTTTCATTAGCTTTTTTAGATGAGTAGAAGACGTTTCACATTTTCCCTATATTTCTTTATAGGAAATTTTATGATTTGGTAAAAAAATGGTAACTGAAGAAACCCCTCTTGTTCTAAAAAAAAACAGTATGTAACTTGCATGGGTACAGTAAATGAGAGATAAGAAAATGACAGCTAAAAATGACCACAGCAAAAGTGTTAAAACAGCGTTGGTCAAGAATGGTACAAAAAGAAAGAACAGCCCGGTCCTTAAGGGCAGAGGGATATATCGGCATTATTCATTAAATGGTAACCAGGAACTGAACTGGAAAGGGATTTGCAAATCTATGCATTTGAGAAATGTTTCATAACAAGTCACTTTTTAGTAAATAAATCTCTATATGTTTGAGGAAGAATTTTTTTTTTCTAATTCAAAATGGGAAAGAGGGACACTTTTTTTTTTTAATCATGCTCGAGGAACTCACCAATATAAGCAATTGCACCTTACAATGTCACGCTTCCATCGCCACCTAAGACACGCTTCATTTTTGTCAGCACAGTTATGCATATTAAAAATAACCCACACATTGAATTGAATTCCCATGAGGCTCAGCCAGAAATACAACTTCCACGGTGCTGGCCGAGCATCATGGGAAGTGCGGTTAACAGTAGATAAAGCTGTAGATGTTACCTGTGGATTACAATTCCCATGATGCACAGCCAGCCAGGTGTCCACCATGACTAGGCATCGTGGGAGTTGTAATTCACAACTAACACCTGTCACATCATCTGCTGTTAACTACAGTTCACATGAGGCTCAGCCAGACATACTGCTTCCATGATGCTGGCTGAGCACCATGGGAAGTGCAGTCCCTTACACACCCCTGCCTTTACACACATATACACATATGTGGTTCCCACTCTGGCATCTAAAAACCAGCTTGCCCAAGAATAATAAACAAAACAGCTTTGTGAATATATCTAGCCGTTTGGTGGGAGCGTAAGCAGTGGTATAATCAACGACTGTGTCAGAAAAGCTGTGTGACGCTGCTTTGTAGCATCATTCGACCAATCACGCAGCATACAGAGACTTAAGAGCTACCCTACAATACAAGGACAGGTCTTTCCTTCATCCAGGACAGTGTTTAATTGGGTTAGATTGCATCACTGAAGCTGCTTATAGTAACTGTAACATAACACATCTCTATAAAGCATAAAAGTTCATTTTAGCCACCCTGCAGGGTCAGACAAGCCCTTCCCTAAATGTAAGGCACAGTTTGAACATGTTAAATGTCTTTTTGTATGCATTGAAAAGTGTGACCACAAATAAGATACATGGCTGGCTCCTGGGGTCCACTCTTCCAACTATGTATCACATTTAACTCTGTAGAGTGTGAATTGCATATCTTTATTGTTCCTTCAATAATAAAAAACTGTTTCAGTTGAAAACAGTTTTCTTAAAGTCTGAATGGATGACCTCTTCTTTATGCAGTTCTATTAATGATCAGACCATAAGAAGGCAGCTGGGGTTGTTCCGGTACGTATTTGTATAATGATATCATACTCTGTCTATGATGCGTTTTCTAGTGTAAATATACCCAACTTCTCTAGCCTTTCTTCATAACTAAGGTGTTCCACTCCTTTTATTCCTTTTATTAATATTGTAGCCTGCATCTGCCTTTCTTTCAAGCTCCAGATGCAAGCTCCCTTTTAACAGGTTCCCATATTTGCACTGCATATTCACAATTGACATGTCCAGTATATATAGAGTATATATATATATATATATATATATATATATATATATACCGTATTTGCTCGATTATAAGACGACCCTGATTATAAGACGACCCCCCAAAATCTGAATATTAACTTAGGAAAAAAAGAAAAAGCCTGAATATAAGACGACCCCAAAGGAAAAAAGTTTTACCAGTAAATGTTAATTCATGTAAACTATTTTTTTTAATAAAAGCTATGATTGAGAAAAATATTTTTTTTGTTTTTATTTCTTGTATTTTCCAACCTGTCCCCCAGTTACGCACATCTGCCCCCAGGCTTGCCACTCCAGTATGGCACTGTGGCCCATGATATGCCTTTTAACCCTCTATATGCCACTGTGCCCCATGGTATGCCTTTTGACCCCCTATGTGCCACTCTGCCTCCATAAATGCCTTATACCCCTATATCCCATTCTGGCATTTAGGGGGTTAAAATGCATATTGTGGGGCAGAGTGGCATATAGGGAGGTATAAGGCATTTCAGGAGACAGAGTGGCATTAAGGGAGTTAAAAGGCATTGTATAGAGCACTCTGCCTCCAGAAATGCCTTATACCCCTATATGCCACTCTGGCATTTAGGGGGTTAAAAGGCATATTATGGGGCAGAGTGGCATATAGGGAGGTATAAGGCATTTCAGGAGGCAGAGTGCTCTATTAAATGCCCCCTTAACGCCACTCCAGAAACGCCCTATGCCCCCATTTAACACACACACACCCTATACCCCCATTTAACTAACACACACACACTCTCTCCTCTCTCCCCTCTCACCCCTCTCAGCCCTCTCTTACCGGTGCTTCCAGCCGGGGCAGCGGGTTGACGTCGCCTTCCGCGGCAGCCGGAAGGAGGTGGAGTTGGCAGCGGGGGTTTGTATGCGTCCGTCGCGTATACTTTCCCCGGCTGTCAGAGATCAGAGTTCCCCGCACCGGTGCGGGGAGCTCTGATCTCTGACAGTCGGGGAAGGTCTACGCGACGGACGCAGACAACCCCCGCTGCTAGCCACACCTCCTTCCGGCAGCAGCGGACGTTGTCTACGCGGATCGCGTAGACGTCAACCCGCTGCCCCGGCAACACAGCAGGAAGCACCGGTAAGTGTGTGCATGATGGGGAGAGGGGGGGGAGACAGGAGGATCCAGGTCCCCTGCAGCGGTGCAGGGGACGACCCCGATTAGAAGACGAGGGGTATTTTTCAGAGCATTTGCTCTGAAAAAAACCTCGTCTTATAATCGAGCAAATACGGTATATATATATACTTAAATCTGTAAAAATCTGTTTTCTATTTGAAGTTAATCGGACAGTGGAAGTATTAATATGATGTATGGAATGATGGACTTCAATTGTAAATTTCACAGCTCTCTACAGATCCTTACATCCTGAGCCTTTGAAGCCAGCTCCTAAGGAACATATCTCTTCCTTTGTGACAGCATGTTCTATACCCTGTAGGAATATTGTTAAAAGTACATTGCATGTAAGTGCTTGAAAAAAAAAGCTATGTTATTAGTTCAAAAGCATCCCATTGTAGCTTCATTCTCATATGGTACAAGACTATGACACACTAAGCATGCTGTAGGCATTTTATTGCAAATGATTTGATTGCTCAACTGATCTATAATATCCCCAGCTGATACATTAAAATCATAATTAGTACACTTCTTGTGAAGTTTAAATATATTGCTGAACAAAACTTATGATCTACATCATGTTTCTTAAGAGCCATAGAACTTAAACATTTTGATACTGTTGAATTTAAAGGTACAATTATGTATATGTGTTTCATGGCCTTTCCTTTTACCTGAAACTTGAAGTCCCTAGCAGAATTGCTTACGTGAAAACTCTGCTAGGCTGTTTAGCTGCTTCCATCGACAGGCATATTTACCTATCTAGCTGGGTAGAGTGTCAATGCCAAACAGGGATTGTTGAAATTTCAATCACTGTGTGTAGTCTAAGGCCTGACAGATGTCTGTTTCAAAGTTGGAACTTTGAGAAGGAAACAAAATAAATGTTCATACTTGGGTATAGCCAAGAGTGGGATTCAGTAGGGTCAAAACTGGGTATAGCCAAATGTCTCCCCACCCACATATCAAAGGACTACCTTAGAGACCTTGTAATGAGCAGCTGGGAGTTTGAGGTACTTCCCAGGTATGCTGATATAGTTTTCTTGCATCTAAATGGTTTATAGAAATCACAAATTGCAGAACAACAAATAACTAAGAGAAAAGGTCCCATCAGTCTACATGGAACAAGGAGAGTATACTACCTGGTCTGGGACCTACTGCTTGGCTGCAGAAAAGTTAGGCCCCTTGGGGCTCAGACACAACGTATGAGGACCTTGAGGGAGCAGAGCCAGCCTACCCCGTCCTGAGCCAACAAATGTGTGTAAATGTTGTGTGAATAAATATGTTAGAATGTGCAAGTAAGTTGCTGTATGTGTGTATATTATTATGTGTGTGTGAGTATGCTATTGTATGTGTGTATGTTAGTATATATGTGTAAATATGTTAGTGTGGGTATATAAGTGTTTTACAGTATGTTACTGTATGTGTGTGTAAGTATGTTAGGGTGGTACTTCTTGTGTATAAGTACGCTAGTTCAAGTGTGTGTTAGTATGTGTAAGTATGTTTGTATGTTACAGTGTGAAAATATGTTACTCTATGTTTAGTAAGTATGGTACTGTGTGTGTTTATACATATTTTAGTGAGTGTATAAGGATGTTACTGTGTGTGTAGGAGAAGCTTGAGGTCCTCAACCGTATGTTTCCCAGGGAGGTCCAGCATTTGTTAAGCCACTGAGTAGAGAGGCAGCAATGTGTATGTACTGTATGTATCTCTTGAACTATGTTTCTCATTTAATACATTTTCATAATTAGCTACTTCTGAAGGACAGGGTATTGTTTTTAACACAACTTTTGGATGTCATTACGAGCCTGTTGTTGTAGCCAGAGAACCTTTGATTTCTTCCAGTTACCTAATGTTTCCTCCATTGACCTCCTGTAGCTGCAGGCAATGCTTCTGGCATGATCGTGAACATCAGTCTTACAGATCTAAATCACTATGTCCCTCTTTTTATCAAACATATTTTTCTGCAATGGGAATGAGCACACCTGAGACCAAAATACACTTGGAACATTAAATATTTATAGATAAGATTATTTCCTTACAATTTATTCATCCCTCAAATTACCGCAGTGCTAACATCATACCCCTTATTATATGTAACACATATTTTCTTAAATCAGCCCATTCCCAATATGTGCTATTTCTCTGCCTTTGAATGCCATTATATCTTCCCTACACGATTGTCAAAGTTATGTATTTGACTTATGCATACCATCCCACTACATTGCCATATTCCTCACTACCATTTACCCTTATGTTCTTCTCCAGTTAGCTTACCAATGGTAGAGATAGGGAAATAATAGGGAGAAATGACATAGTGGTGGAATGAGGAAGTAAATTTCACCTACTACCATAATTAACGTGGTAGAATGTTCACAGCATTCCATGGTCATGGCATAATTGAGGTTATTTTCTCACCTTAAAAAATTGAAAATTATCACCAAGTAAAGTTGTAGGTTGCATTGCTTATTTACTACTAATCCTTGTACCATGCTTCTTCAGTTTCAGAATCCTCAAAAATTACCCAGGGCCCCCAACTTCACAACATACACTCTGGCACATATATGTAAACACACTTATACAAATTACGCACACTTACTCAAACTTTCTAACAGACACTCCATTTCACCTACTTACACATCCATGCTGACACACACTCACAATTACACATCCATGCTCACATACATACATACATACATACATACAAACACATATGCATACGTCCCACCGCACCTGCTTACCTTTTCATTGCTTGTGCAGCACACTGTGCAGGCAGCCTTTGTTTCACAGTGGGGTCACGTGACCCTGGTACGCTCCTGTCTCCCCGTGTCGGTTTCAAATAGTTTAGAAGAGGCCACTCGCTCCAGGTCAGAAGGGGCCTTTCTATTTTGAACTGGTAAAAGGAGACAGGATAAAGGGGTCGCACCGGGCCCCCCTCCAGCAAACTTTTATACCAACTCTCTCTTTCATGAATGAACCTCAATGTGTATACAACATATTTATTAAAAGTAAACACATTCATCATCAACATTCATCTCATTAACCCTAGAACAGTTTCCTGGTCTACCCTCCTTATGGAGAGTCTTTAAATAAGAGACCTGGACAGAGGAATAATTTACGGTTGTTTAAGCATATTAGCAAGCATGGTATCCCTATCTATATTTGATTATTAACATATTGATTATTAACAAATGTCCGCCATCACACACATATGCACTCCCATTACTATGAATGGCTAAAAAAGACCAATAAAGTAAAATGCAATGTATCAATTTAACATCTGTTGATGTCGTGGCATGCCAAACAGCCAGGGTAATCTAATTAATCCCAAAGTTGATGCTAATGCAATTATTTTTCAATGATTCATAATTTCATCCTCTAAGCAGGTTTTTCTTTGATCGTCTTGCAACTTTAGAGTAAAGCAAGAAACCTTTATTTATTGAGGAGGAAAAGTTGGTTCTGTTAGTGGAGTCACTGCAAGGCTAAATAAATACTTATTGTAACGTACCTGGCTGCCGGTCCCTCCGGGTCCGCGGATCCTCAGCCGCCACGGAAGAGGGGGAGACCCCCACCTTGCCGCAGCAGCCTCAGCCGCCACGGAGGAGGGGGAGACCCCCCACCTTACCGCAACAGCCACAGCCGCCGAGGAGAAGGGGGAGACCCCCCGCCCTACCACAGCAGCTTCAACCGCCGCGGAGGAGAGGAAGACCCCCCTCCTCCGCAAGACAGCTTCTGCCGCCGGGAGGACGGGGAAGACCCCGCAACTCCACACGGCAGCCGCCGCCTTCTGAAACCTGGTCTGGTCCTGCCGCGCGTACACGCTCTTCCGCACGCCACCTAGTGGCGCCAGCCGGTACTACAGGTCCTTTTAGAAATTTGAGATCTCGCCAACCCCAAGATGGCCGCGGACCGGAAGTGACGTAACGGCATTTTGAATTTATGGCGGGAAAATGCTAATTGAAGTCTGCACTTCCTCTTTCTATTTAAGAGCCTCAGAAACCTTTCAGCCTTGCCTTCTGATGGTTGTACCTATCTTGTATAGTGTCATCTCAGTACGCGTTCCTGTTACCGATTCCTGGCATCTGACTCCGGCTTACATTACGACTATCCTGACCTCTGGCTTCCTGACCTCGGCTTACCCTGCAACGATCCTGACTTCTGGCTTCCTGACCTCGGCTTACCCTGCAACGATCCTGACTTCTGGCTTCCTGACCCTGGCTTGCTCATTGGCTATTCTATACTGGACTCTGGTGTTCTGTCTATGGGACTTGCACACGCTGTTCTACCTGATTACAGGTTCTACCTTACGCTGTGCGTGACACTTATCTAACATATATATATATAATCTCCCTGTTTAAATTACTTCAATGTGCATCATGTAGGACTAACATCCTTTATATAAAAATAAAAAGATTACTCTATAAAACATATCCATTTGATACTTCAATTGTTAGAGGTGTTTTATTTTTCCTTTACGCCATTTTACAAAGATACAATTTTATCGTGATGTTCTGTTCACATGTTGTTTATTACCTTGTATAATTTTTGCCATATGGTAGAGCCTTTTACAGTAAATATAGGCCACCTGTTGCAATATGTCCGAGTTTGGATTTGTGGTTTCCATTATCCATTAACTCTTAGGTAGATCCTGAAAACATATATAATTTAACACGTGGGCTAGCCAGCCTTTAGCTCTTCAGCTAAAGAACCTGCAGTCAGCCATACTTATCATGAAAGGAAATAGATTTTGGCTACTACTGGTTTAAGGTGTATAAGAATTCTGGGGTTTTGCAATGCTCTACTTGTAAACATTTGAAGTACAATAGGAACCATTAGCTTTTCCAAATCCAAAACCGTTTAGGCCAACCACCAACTCTAAGTTATATTACGCAAAACTGTACATTTGCAACAATAAGTAACAAATACATGAATACATACATTGGAGATATGAGATTTATTATATGACATCAATCTAATCTTGTGAAACTGACGATGACAGGTTTGCCACAATGTCCTAAGAATACACAGATATTTTAGTGGTGAAGGGAGGCAGTGAACACTTAATATTCTCTTAACCTATTTACAAATTTTAGCTATGTTGACAATTTAACAAATAAGCACAGGATTATAATTCTACAATATTACGTCACTCATTCCTTTATTCCTGGATCACCCCCCCATATTTCTAGGTCTTTCAGCTCTGCCAATAAAAGAGCCACCTAGGTTCTGTGCTATTGTATACAATAACACCCCTACATTTATATTGCATTTATTCTGCATCCATTTAATATGTGTTCCTCATTTTCTATCAACTCAAATGACAGAAACTCTCATTGCGCCTTCATCTTAGACTTGAAGTCAAGTTTCATCATGACAAACTCAGACATACATTACATTGCCTTCTTGTTATTATGTTTTTTACCTCACATTTTCTTCAATTTAAACAACCACACAACACTATATGATTACGGATGAACTCTTAAAAATATACAATTGTGCCATGTTTACATCTTATGTAACTCAGTACGGTCTACTGAGTGTGCAGCATATCTTTTAAACTGATAATATAGTTGACTGCATTCATGTTTAAAATAAAATGTATGTACACTATTTTGATCAGGGACATAACTATATTTATATAACTTACTTCCATGTTAAATCAGACTTGACTTATGTAATTTCATCTACATATGCTAGGAAGACCTGTAAATCAATTTATCTAACCTAACAGAGTGTGTGAATGTTCATCCCCCCCTGCTGATATGTTTGATCGTCACCAGATTTTGTATCATTTCACCTCTACATTTTAATCCCAATTTATATTTGTGCATTTGTTAATTTATTTCCTTAACTCTCTTTCTCTGTAAATGTATTTATATAAGGTAACTCCTTTATTATCTATTATAAAAAGAGGGACCAAAATACATCTGCCATGTTAAAATTAGTAGTTGCCGCTTGACAGGTGATCTTATTACCATGACAACCAATCACATTTCCTGTTAACTGGACCATTATATAGGTTGCTATGACAATAAGACATGAGTTACTGTGGTCTACCTGGATTTTGCAAATGTGTTTGATAGCCTACAAAACAATAGGACACTATATGAATGAAAATGCTTAGATCCCCTCATAAGTATTTTTGTACCTGAGAGAGGTTGAAAGATGAATGGAGGCTTCTCGTTCATAGAAGTACCTGGGAGTACACGTTGATAATACGCTTTCCAGTAGTGCACAATATCGGGCAGTAGCTTGCATTAAAAGAGAAATTAGAGTATCAGTTGGAAATGTAATTTTCCCTCTTTACATATTTATCTTTGTTGAGACAAAACCTGCTGCAATTGTCGGCACCAGTTTATAAAAAAGACAATATGTAGCTGGGAACGGTTAAGAAATATCTAAAAAATGAATGGAAGTTCTTAACTATAAAGACAGAATTCCCAAGTTAAGCTGAGTTACATTGAAGAAAACATGCTTACACAAAGATAAGATTATCATATACAAGTATATTAAAAGGACAATACAAAAAACAGGCGATCTTTTCACCGATAGGATTTTACAGACAACAAAGGGCCATCCTCTAAAGTTAGGGAAAACAAGATTTTGTGTTAAACTTTTTTTTTTTTTTAATATTCAGGAAAAATATAGGATGCTGAAACAAGTGAAGTGGTTTTGGTTTTAGACTGGATCTAGTGTAAGTAATGATCTATTGTTCATACTCAAAGTAATACCTTAGTGAATGCTAACATTAAAAGTACAATTCAGTGTTTTTTAACTGATGGTTTCTTATATCCCTGATCTCTGACAAATCCCAAACATGGCCACAAGGGAAGTATCTATCTTGAGCGTCATGGTCTCAGAAGCATGAAGCTCAAGGGTGTTGCCTTTTATACAACAGCTAGCAGCTGCCAGAAAAAAATCACACAAGTTGTGTTTCTAAGCAAAATGTGTCTCGTTTAGCTGAGAAGCAAAGATCACTGAAGCTAACAACATTTGCCTTACTGATGACTGCAAAAAATATTTGGATATCACTGCCACTTTACATTAATTTTAAACTGTACAGTGCACATTAAATACTCATCACAGAATTATTGTATGTATAATTACTATTTTACTATTGTTGTTTAGCTGTATCCTTGAGAAATAAGGAGCAGTTGTAAAGCTTTCATTTTGCTAATTAGTAGCTCTATTTACCTAACTTAAAATGCTAACACACAGAATGCATCCTCGAACACAAGCTGAAAAATCAGCACGTACTTTATGATCTGATGGATAAATAATCCTGCAGGGCTTCTCATCTGCATCTGGCATGAAGCATGATTTAAAGTGAATGCTGCCACACATTCATGGTCACCATAGAAATGATCAGTTATTAGGGAAAAAAATATATTTCTCCTTCCCATCATTTCATATGCATTCATATAGTAAAACACCATATGGGGCTCAGGCTGAACATCCTTTTTTCAACAGTTTCTTTAGACGACAGTGGTAACATTTACTGCGGAAAATATAAAAAGACGCAGAGTCATTTATGCTTTCAGGACACCAGAGGTGTATCTTTTCACATGAAATAGAGACATCTGACTTAAAATCTTGAGCCTATTTCAGGACAGCAAAAAATACACATGCAGGTCGTACTGACCTCTAACTTCATTTTCATCTGAAGAAGAGAGCATTGAGATATAATTCAAAGAAGTGGAATAACTGACATTTGGAAGAATGCTAGAGGTAAATTTAAAGTTGTGAACAAAAATCCAATTAATCCAAGGACAAAATTACAAAAAAAGTGCAAGTGTTACGTAGTGAATAGATAAGTGGCAGTATAGCCCCAGCTTTGAGGCTAGCATTATAAAAACCGCTCTTGCTGCAAGCTAGAAGATCAAGGCAAAAATGATGGCTGTAGAAACCATAGACGGCATGGTGCCCTAGTCCCATGGCTGTGCAATCCACCATCAAGCAAGGCTCAAAACCAATGGGGGTAAGCTCCATCTATAACATCTATAACATAACATCCTCAGTCGGTATGATCTCAGCCATCTCAATAATAACTGTGAAAATACCACTTGCTGAGTTGCTTACTAAGTTTTTTTATGACCATTGTTGCAAGAAACACTTTAGATAGGTCATTGAGTCAACCCCAAGTATGTTACTTTTTGGGTCCTTATCTATGATTATTTGCATACCTAAGCTTTAGAGCACACCATAAAGTTAGAATGTGTGAGCTCGAGCACTCCTACTTCATATAGCATAGTTTGAAACTTTTTGGAAGCCATTGGTGAAGTGTATGAATTACTCTGGCTCATGCATGTGACCCTTGACTGGCATCTAGCAAACAATTCTGTGTGATTATAGTGGGTTAAAAATGACAAAGACGACCATTAGAGTATAATGGTCGAGTAATTTATTTATAAATGTGTTGAATAAAATTGGTCCCAGGACAGAACCCTGAGGGACACCACTTACCACTTTTGTCCAGCTTGAAAATTTACCATTTATGACAACTCTCTGTACTCTAAGCCAATGTTCAACCCAAGAACAGGAATTTGCATCTAGACCAATTTCTTTCAGTTTGAATACGAACCTATTGTTAAACACCTTGGCAAACTTCAAGCATCCACCCTGATCTACACTTCTACTTACTTCTTCGTAGAATGCAATGAAATTAAAGAGTTTGAACCCTTTTTGAATATAGTAACCACATCTGTCTTCCTTCAATCCTCTGGTACAATTCCTGAAAGAAAAGAACCCCGGAAGATTAGAAACTGAGGTTCACTTATTTCCTGACTCAGCTCCTTAAGTACTCGTGGGTGAATACCGCCAGGCCCCGGAGCTTTGTTGACATTAACTTTCTCTAATTGCTGCAGCACCTTGTCCTGGGTCATCCAATCACAATTTTTCTGCAAACTTTTTGCAGTAGTCCTTTGCATTACCATTGCCATAGGTTCCTCCTTAATATATACTGAGGAAATTTAGTTATGCTCTGTTTTTAGTGTAACCACACTTTCCATTTTTTTTTTATTTTTTTTTTTATTTATGTACTTAAATAACTTTTTGGAGTTGATTTTGCTCTCTTTGGCTCTCCCTCTCTCATTTCCCTCTCCCTCTCCCATCTAATCACATTTTTGCATGCATTATTGTCTTCCTTATATCTTTTATAAGCTGCCTCTGATTTGTCTGATTTAAATGCTTTAAAAGCCCTTTCTTATTTTTAATTTCTTGGTTTACTTCCTCACTCAGCCACATTGGTTTCAATCTGTTTCTTTTATATTTATTACCCAATGGTACATACTGAGAAGTGTACCTTTCTAACATTTGTTTGAAGATAATCCATGCCAGGATCATTTTGATACGTTTCATGAAGCCATTTCATCTGGGATATTTCACAAAGTTTCTGTTTTTTTTGCTCTTTACACACACACACACACACACACACACACACACAGCAATGTTGCTTTTTATTTCTTGCCCAAAGTGACTATTTTATGTGTAGCAGTTAAGTTAGTAAGCTTCAAACAATAGTCAACCCAGCACATGTTTTGGTATCATTTTTACTTTTTTTTTTTAGGTAAGCGGTGCAAAAAGAGCAAGTAATTCTGTGACATACCCCCTATGTCCACGTCTCTTAAGGGGTTACATTATGTGTGATTAACTAGTTATGTTACACAGCATCATGGTTCCCCATTATGGATTTGATAAAATATATACGTATATGTAAATAATGAATAATTAAAACTAAGAACTGTGTAGGTAAGGATTTTTTTCTTTCCTATATCCACTTGGGTGAGTACAATATATCAACTAACATAAATATATCTTGTTTGCAGTTAATGATTTCTCTACCTTTAATAGTAAAGGGAGCAATCATAAAAACTGGTACTTTCCATTAGCTAAGCAATTAATTTCACCTAGTACCAATCCCTAACTGATTTTAGTAAAATGTCCTCTATTTCAGCCTAAATTAGTACATTTGCTTTGACCTCAATTGCCTTTGCTACACTTTTCAGCACTATTACTGATGTTTAAGAACTATTAACATTTTGTATAACTATATATATAAGATATTGAAATGATGTAAGGATAGCATTGCTGTACTGAGACAAGACATTTCAACTCTGGAGCCTGCATTGATTTAGCTATTTCACAGAGGAATCAGAGAATGTATCATTTTTATGATGCAACATATATTCTTACATTCTTCCGCAATCCCAGATTACATGACATTAATCATAATGTGACAGTATTATAAAAAGATGTATCCTTGGGACAGGCTGCTTGAATAATTACAGAGATCAAATTTTACAGAATTATTAACTAAATGGATGAACTCTAAATTGAAAATACATAGTCTACTGAAGAGGTAGACTCAAATATCTTTGTGGCTCATAGTAACTCCCATTACCCTCATCATCATTTCAGGTGCTGAACAGAAGCCTCCACTACACTACAAAAATGCATTTTTTTGCAATTGCTCATAACAGTTGTATAGAGGGGATCCTACAGTGCAACCAAACATGAGATATGTGATTGGCTGTGTCAACCACGAATCACATACATTGGTGACATCCATCATGGAGCCCGCCGGACATCAAGTTGCAACCTGACTAAGGACAATGCAAACATATTTATACATCCTGGGTTAAAATGTAGTGGGCGCTCCTGAGCCCAAAGCTACTTTCCTGGGGGTCAGTGGCAGAGGCTCCCTCGGACCTCCATGAGAGCAATCGTGCAATGTTGACCAATGCTATGATCATATCGGGGCATTTTAGGGGTTAATGTTTGTGTCTTCAGCACCAGCATATGGAGCACCAGCCTAAACAAAAAAATGTCTGCAGCAGCAATGACCTAGAAGTCAAAGGTGCTTCCACATCAATTGCTGTCCGTTAGTCTTTTGCTGTAGAGCCAATCAGTAGTGGACTGATGATGATCAGATCACTCCTGACCGATAGGAGTGATCTGATCATTATGACAGCTACTTCATGCCCCCCTCTGATAAATGACTGCTGTCACAGAGAGAGGGGTCATCCAAGTGAAAAAAAACAAATTATGAATAAAAACCCTAAATTATTATTATTTTTTTAACACATAATTATTGTAGCCTGATCAATTATAAGTTACGCTTTAGGCTACTGATTATTGATCAGTCTCAATCAATTTTGGGCAGATTGGGACATATTTTCTTTCAATGAAAAATGAATGTGGCCCACGTACACAAACATTTCTGATTCTTGAATCTAGAAAAAAGGTGCATGTATTTGAAAATATGTTGCTGCTGTAAATATCTTCTAAGCAAAATTAAGTACTTTGTAATCTATAATTTTACTTTATCATCTATAATTTTCAAGTTTTAAATTGAACACGTTTAAACATAAATATACATACTGAACATAGAGGTGTGCTTATCTACTTTTTAATGGAATTAGCAATTTTCCTGTTTATAATCCATGAAATCCATGGTTTATGTAAAAAAGGACTTCCAGTATTTCAGCTAAAACTCATATCTCAAGACGTTCCCTTAATAGACTTAACAACTGCACTACCTTGACAGCTACGAACTAATTACATGAGTGAACAGTTTCAAAATATAGTTCTTGACAGTTCTTGGAAACATTACAATATAGGTAAAATACTGTAAAAGCAAGACCCGAAATATACAAACTGGATTTTTATAGTTAAGTGCTTAATTGTTCCTAACACAATTAAACAGTTTAGGTCTATTCACTAAAAAGTAGAGTAGTCAGTGAGTTGTCAATTTGTGCTTACTTGCCTGAAACTCACAAAATTTACAGTGTATATAACAAAGTTACTAACTAATAAAAAGAAGAAGAAGAAACCAGAGACCCAAAACCAGGGGCGTAACTAGAAATCTCAGGGCCCCGGTGCGAGAATCTGTTAAGGGCCCCCACCACCCTCCCACCCATCTATCCCTTTCTCACGATCTCCCCTCTCCCTCCCTAACCCCCTTCTCACGATTTACCCCCTTCTCACGATCTACCCTCTCCCTCCCTACCCCCCCTTCTCACAATCTCCCCTCTCCCTCCCTACCCCGTTCTCACGATCTACCCCCCTTCTCACGATCTACCCCCCTTCTCACGATCTACCCTCTCCCTCCCTACCCCCCCTTCTCACGATCTACCCACTCCCTCCCTACCCCCCCTTTGTAGGTCACTTACCGTCAACTCCTGTGTTGGGAGCGTGAGGCATTTGTCTCGGGTGCCGGCGCTTCACTGCTGACGTCATATGCCGGCGCTCAGTGTGAAGCGCCGGCACCCGAGACAAACGCCTCATGCTCCCAACACTGCACTCTGGGCAGCGCTGAGGCAGGCGGCGGTGATGGCGGCAGCAGCAGCGGCGGCGGGGAGCAGAGGCTCTGTCAGTCAGGGGGGCCCAAGAGTTGCCGAGCGGTCGTTTTCAGCCCAAAACCCTTAATACAAAGGTGCCTGCTTTGGATTACTGTGTATTGTTGCAACTACACCAACCTTTACCCTCATCCCCTGCTTACGGGAATAGGGTGTTTATTTATAAAAAAAATATACCCCATGGGAGCCCCCATTCCACACTTCCATTTTGCCTTTTTCCCAACCAACTTATCTCTAAGACTGCAGTAGAATGAACAGAATAATCATAACATTGAAAAATGAATAGTGTTTTAAAAAATTGTTGCAAAAGAAAAAAATAATTTCCACGCCCAATAGCAATGTATTATAAAATAACATGTGTTGTGTACTAGAGGTTGTGTATGTGTATGCATATATGTATATACACTGTATGGATAAAATAAATGGTACACCTGACCATTACACCAACAGGTACTTACTGGAAATTATGTTCTAAATACATAGACATTAAAATGTAGTTAGTCCACCCTCTGCAGCTATATAGTATGTCACAATACACAGTACACCCCTCACATTTTTGTACATATTTTATTATATCTTTTCATGTGACAACACTGAGGAAATTACACTCTGCTACATTGTAAAGTAGTCAGTGTACAGCCTGTGCTGTATACCAGTGTAAATTTGCTGTCCCCTCAAATATAACTCAACACACAGCCATTAATGTCTAAACCTTGGCAACAAAAGTGAGTACACCCCTAAGTGGAAATATCCATATTGGGCCCAAAGTGTCAATATTTTGTGTGGTTACCATTATTTTCCAGCACTGCCTTAACCCTATTGGGCATTGAGTTCATCAGAGCTTCACATGTTGCCATTGGAATCCTCTTTCACTCCTCCATGACAACATCACAGAGCTGGTGGATGCTAGTGTGATGTTCCACCCTTCGCAGCCTGGAATATTCAAGCCTCTGTGCTGCTCTTTTCCTTCAGCAACCACTAGTGGCTGCCCTTCTCACTCTGAAGCACCCAGACCTGATCATCATGTTCAGCTGCACCCTGTTACCTGGATCAAGCCTGCCTATTCAGTCAGGGCCTTTGCATTGAAGTTGGTGGACCGTTTTGCTCTTACCCTGTGTACCTGAATCCTGACTTGCTATTTGGCTTCCTGAGTGCCTGATCCTGACTTGTTCCTGCTTTGAGCCCTGCCAAGTGGGCTTACCTGCCTTGCGCCCCACCCAGAGGGCTACCTGTCATGCGCCCCACCCAGAGGGCTACCTGCCGTGCGCCCCACCCATAGGGCTACCTGCCGTGCGCCCCATCCAAAGGGCTTCCAGCCTAGAGACTTAACACCTGTATTTGTTGTTAATACCATTATCTGCAATACAGATCATATCATCGCATTCTGCCTGTGGTTTGTTTCTTGCGCCTGTTTGTAACAACCCCCAAGTCATCATGCATCATGGGGTACAGACAGAACCCCTGGTATCCCCTGCACCTGGCCTCCTACCAGATCTGTTTACCTGGTTCGTGACAGCTAGAGACCTTGTGCCCCCCCACCTTCTGTTTGAGGATGCCCCACAGATGCCCAATAGGGTTTAGGTCTGCTTGGCCAGTCCATCACCCTTACCCTCAGCTTCTTTAGCAAGGCAGTGGTCATCTTGGAGGTGTGTTTGGGGTCATTATCATGTTGGAATACCCAGTCTCTGAAAGGAGGGGATCATGCTCTGCTTCAGTATGTTACAGTACACGTTGGCATTCATGGTTCCCTCAATGAACTGTAGCTCCCCAGTGCCGGCAGCTCTCATGCAGGCCCAGATCATGACACTCCCACCGCCATGCTTGAATGTAGGCAAAACACACTTGTCTTTGTACTCCTCACCTGGTTACCGCCACATACGCTTCACACCATCTGAACCAAATAAGTTTATCTTGGTCTCATCCGACCACAGGACATGGTTCCAGTAATCCATGTCCTTAGTCTGCTTGTCTTCAGCAAACTGCTTACAGGCTTTCTTGTGCATCATCTTTAGATGAGGCTTCCTTCTGGGATGACAATTATGCAGACCAATTTGGTGCAGTGTGTGACGTATGGACTGAGCACTGACAGGCTGATCCCCCACCCTTTCAACCGCTGCAGCAATGCTGGCAGCACTCATACGTCTATCTCCCAAAGACAATCTCTGGATATGAGCACGTGCACTCAGCTTCTGCTCTTCTGGGAAGGCTTTCCACAAGATTTTGGAGTATCAGTATTGGGCACTGATATTAGAGTGGGGTTGAGGTCAAGGCTCTGTGCGGGCTAGTCAAGTTCTTCCACACCAAACTCATCCAACCATGTCTTTATGGACCTTGCTTCATGCACTGGGCACAGTCATGCTGCTATAGAAAAGTGACTTTCCCAAATGGTTCCCACAAGGTTGGAAGCATAGAATTGTCCAAAATGTCTTGGTATGCTGAAGAAGACATGCCAAAAAAGAAAACGAGAAAATAGCAAAACTTCCCACAGAAAGACTCCACAATCTAGTGGAAAGTCCTCAGAGAATAGTGGAAAATGTTACAGCTGCAAAGGGGGCACCAACTAAATATTAATGTCTATGTATTTAGAATGCAATGTCATAACATTCCTGTTGCTGTAATGGTCAGGTATCCCAATACTTTTGACCAAATAGTGTATATAAAATGTATACAATTCACTCAGCAATTTCTCTTAACAAGTTTTGAATACCCGCAGTCTTATTTTTTTTAACCAGCATCACTGTTGTGCAAAAAGACAGTTGACATGTTATTTATGATGTATTGTATGGTTCTTTGGTTTGGCACAGAACATGCGAGTGGCTTCTTGCATTCTCTCTCACTCATTTCTGTTTTTGGAACACATATACCCCTAATTATATAACATTACAAAGTCATGTCAGTAATTAGCTGCTCAGCAATAAATGCCTGAGACAGATTAATCCCGAATGCAGTTAATAAAACCCATACCTATAAACAGTGTGTTTGAAGGATACCAAGTCATACCGTGTGTATATTGGCATTGGTAATTTATAATGCATATGCAGAGTGCAACATCACATTATAAAACTAATGAGTCTTTGGAGGACCAGCATCGATAACATGCCAAACGGTATACAAATATAAATAAAGATATAGTCAATAATGACATGCAAATGTCAAGATACCCCAGGAGACACCTAATAAATCTTAGCACTCTAATAGTGATTGCATCAACATGCACCACTTGTACAGAAAAGAGACCAGTGATCATAAATCATAATTGTCTGTGGAGTGATTTATTCTAATTACCTAATAAAGTCAATAATGTACTAAGGTGAGAAAATGTAAGCTTATTTTTGTTACAGGTATTCCCAATGGCACCCAGCCCCAGTACTTCACTATGCTGAAGGTTTTGTATTGCGAGTCTTACCTAAAGTCAAAAAATAAAAAATAAGGAAAAAAATAGGATTGTGATTAATGGTGCATAAACACCAAATCAATTCAAATTTTGTTTCCCATACGTTTTGGTTTGGATGAAATTTGTCACTCACCCTCATTCACTCTCTCTTGCGCTCTCATTCATTCTCTTCCTCACACTCTCCCTACCTCTTCCACTGACTGCTTTCTTGTCCCCATCTCCTTTTCTAGAATAATACAGACAGATGCATGGAGAAAGAGAAGCATTTCCACACTTCTCTTTCTCTGCATTACATTTTACATCTACATTTCTCAAAAGGGTCATGGCTAGTTCCATGGCTCCCCATTCCCCGACCAAAATTCAGGCCTAGAATTTAACCTCAATACTCAATAAACTCAATAAACATGCTTTTAAAGGGTAAAACTAAGACACATAACGTATTTGCTCGATTATCAGACAAGGTTTTTTTTCAGAAAAAAAAGTCTGAAAAATCGTCCTCGTTTTATAATCCGCATGCACAAGGGACGAATCCCAGCATCCGCATCTGCCGCTGTCTCCGTTGCTGCCTCCGTCTCCGTCTCTGTCTCCACGGCCAAAACACCATCCGCTTCAGCATCCTCAGATGCGGCCGGATCACATCATCTGCTGGAAGCTCACAACACTACTGTTGGGCGGGTCACGTGGGTCGTGCAGTGCTCACCTGACCCTGCTTCGATTTGTAAATTATGTGCCATATCCCTGCCTATAATTCTATGCAAATCATTCCTACCTTCTTTGTGAAGAGGAGCATAGACTGTCAGGTAGTAATGATTTACATAGCTGGTTCAATTAGGGGCACATCTTAGTGAACTACATTTCTCATGATTCCCAGGGTGTCTTAAGCGTGACTGAGAATCATGGGATATGTTGTTCCTTTAGATGTGTTATTCCTATCTGAGCCACTGACTGGTGAGCAAGGAAAAAAATACTCTACACATGCAATAACATATGACAAAAACATTGGCTTAGATTTTTTCTCCATTAGGGTAGTCTTAAATTCAGGCATTTTCATTTTTTCCCCCAATAAGATCCAAAATTTAAGGGGTCATTTTATAATCGAGCAAGTGCGGTACATTTTTGCACTGGTCAGATTAACTCTTTCATTGTCAGATTAACTTTTATTTCTGCAATGAAACACAGAAAACTGTAGTGAATATAGTGCATATGTATATACATTTATTTAATAATTGGTGAAAATAATAGTAACTACTGAGAATAAAAATAATGATAATAATAATAATAATTACATTTGAAATATTAACAATTGCCTGGATTTATTTTTCTTAGAATTTATTTTAAAAAGTAAGAGGTGTCAGCATTACAGGGATTGTTTTTAAAACGCTTTTTACTATGTCACAATATTTTGCAAATATATAATCTATGACACATACTTAATTACTACTCGTATATGTGTGCAAAACAGTTGTAAATTAATATAATGATAATGTAATGTTTTAAATATATAGGTTTTAAGGTAGTATTTTAGTAGCAGTTTGTTTCAAGGGGATCTAGACACATTTTTACAGCTAGTTTACTTTAATTCTTGAATTCTTTTTTCTGAGTTGGCTGCCCAGAAGTCTTTCTTTCATCTGCTAAGACATGCAGTGGTTGTTAATTGAAAACAATATTCTTTTTTCAGGAAATTTCTAGGTTGGTAAATGTGTGCACAAGGCTGAGCTATTAACATGTTTCATGAATATGTAGACTGCAAGTTAATTCACTAACTAGTAATAAGTAATAATTTAATGTATGTTCTTTTTTCCAAAGTCTACACACTAGTCAAGTCAATAAATCAGGTCCATTGTACTTGGGCAACCTAATACAATAAAAATTTAGAAAAGTTCCCTTACAGCACTAAAATCAGTAATACATAGCAGAAAATAAAACCCAAATTAAAAGAAGCGATAATGCAAATATAATTGATAGTCCTAATGCCTGTATCGGGTAGTAAAAACAACATAAGCAAAATCAGCTAACAGTATAAATCCTTGTATCTCTCAAATAGTTGTAGTCACCATGTCAGTACTCACAGGACCAACAGGATTAACAAGCTGCAAAAAGTGTGGCTTAAATGCTGCAAGAAAAACAAATGCTGCAAGAAAAACCTATCTAAAGAATCTGCTGAAACAGTTCATTAGCTCCAGCTTTAATATCATTGAAGTCATTAGCGTAAAGGAGAAAAAAGGCAGTGTAATAGTAACTGTAAAAAATATCTGAAATTATTTTAATAAAAGAAAGCCACCTCCAATAAATGCATTTATATATATATATATACACACACACACACACACACACACACACACACACACACACACTCACTGGTCACTTTATTAGGTACACCTTGCTAGTAAGGGTTGACCCTCTTTTGCCTTCAGAACTGCCTTCATTCTTCATGGTGTACTTTCTACAAGGTGCTGGAAAAATTCCCCAGAGATGTTGGTCCATATGGACATGATGGCATCACGCAGTTGCTGCAGCTTTGTGGGCTGCAAATACATGATGTGAATATCCTGCTCCACCGTATCCCAAAGGTACTCTATTGGATTAAGATTTGGTGACTGCGGAAGCCATTTGAGTACAGTGAACTCATTGTCATGTTTGAGGAACCAGTTTGATGATGTGAACTTTGTGACAAGGTGCATTATCCTGCTGGAAGTAGCCATCAGAAGATGGGTAAACTGTGGTCATAAAGGGATGGACATGGTCAGCAAGAATACTTACGTAGGCATTTAAACAATGCTCAATTGGTCTCAGGAGCCCAAAGTGTACCAAAAAAATGCCCCCCCCACAACATTACACCAACACCACCAGCCTGAATCGTTGATACAACGCAGGCTGGATTCATGCTTTCATGTTGTTTACGCCAAAGTCTGACCCTGCCGAGACTCGTCAGACCATTCAACTCTTTCTCAGTCTTCCATTGTCCAATTTTGGTGAGCCTGTGCGAATTATAGCCTCAGTTTCCTGTTCTTAGCTGACAGGAGTAGCACCCGGTGTGGTCTTCTGCTGCTAAAACCCATCTGCTTCAAGGATGATATGTTGTGCATTCAGAGATGGTATTCTGCATATCTTGGTAGTAACGAGTGGTTATTTGAGTTACGGTTGCCTTTCTGTCATCTCGAACCAGTCTGCCCATTGTCGTCTGACCTCTGACATCAAGAAGGCATTTTCGTCCACACAACTGCCGCTCAAAAAATTCCACTAGATCAGCAGTTTCTGACATACTCAGACCAGCTCGTCTGGCACTAACAACCATGCACTTAAATCCCCTTTCTGAACCTTAGCAAGTTGTCTTGACCAGGTCTACATGCCTAAATGCATTGAGTAGCTGATAAGCTATTTGTGTTAGCAATTGAACAGGTGTACCCAATAAAGTGGCCAGCGAGTGTATTTATGTATGTATATGGACCTTTTTATAGACATCCAAACACGCAATCCATTGTTACAATACCTTTTCATAGCAGATCCCCTCAACATTTCTGGTGTCCAAATCGGATCAACCTTGCTGGGGCAATGGCAGGCGCATGGCCAGAGCTGACCACTCACTCACCATACCTGGACAGCCACACCATGCGTTCATCTTAAGTGCATAACAATAAGACCTGCAAACGAAGGTCTGATTTCTGAGTCAGCAAAAGCACAACAATGGAGAAGCTAAGCAGCAGGACAGTGCCAAAGAATATACTGCCTTAACGGTGACATTTGGGATTTGTGATAGTGTGCCACTTACTATATTATGCTTACCTATAAATTGTTAACCAATGATGTTTTGCCCTTTGTTTAATGAGTGATAAAACAAAAAGAGGGGATGTATTGATTCACCAATAAACTTAGAATTTTGCAAGCTCTTTAGAGTAAGCTGCAGGAATCCAACAGAAATGGTATGAGAATAACTACAAGTCCAACTGTTCTACTCTAATGAGCTTGGAAGTTGCTATTTTATGACATACTAATATATAAGCATGCATGCTAACAGCGGATGCTGTTAAAGTCACCTTTTTGGGTCTTTGTATACTAATGTAACATTTAAACAAAATCTTGACTGTAACATTCAAAACATGCATTAACGTACTATTTAAGTATCATGAAAATAAATCCATTTTTTGATCATTCGGTTTGACATTAATTGAGTGTTGTTTATATTAATAAATGAAATTATTTGTGAAGCAAGTGGGGATTGTAAGTCTTGCCTGGCCAGAGGCAAGAATATAGGCTATCATTTTATTAAAATTGCACAGTGCAGATTCTTATAACCTCTGCCTCACAAATCACTCCACATTAGGTTTTATTTGACATCATCTAATATAATGTCAGATTCACGGGTCTATAATTCTGAAAGTTGCATCTCTCTCCTGCTGGCAGATTTAGGAGGGGTGTTTGGATATGACTAATGATCAAATGATAGACACAGAACACGGTTTTATGTCATAAATGTATCTTATTTTGACAGAGGTGAGTAACGCATAGTGTATTTAATAACTATAAAATGACATTATGATGCTCTTTATACAATTTACAAATTGATATACTGTATATATATATTTACAGTATGATATATATATATATATATATATATATATATATATATATATATATATATGATAGAAATGAAATTATGTTTTCAATGGTATCTGGAAATGCACAGTTGTGTGGCACATACATCATAGTAAAGCAACAAGGTCGCCCAGTGAGGTTTATGTTACAATTCTTGATGTTAATAGAAACTTCTATAAAATAAAAAATCTAGACAAGGTTTTTTTTTCTTGCCACAGGAAACAGACTATAATATGTTTCTCTCCATTTTAGCATGTGGGTTTTTGCAGCTACAACCCCAAGGGGGTCTGACAACATTGTTCTTTAGATGATTTGGGTTCACAGGTCATAGTGTAAGACTATCATTTTCCACACGTTTTGGAAGGATGGTAGGCACATGTTACATGAACAGGGAACCGGTACCGAGGAACCACAAACACATTCTTGAATACTACCTACTAAACAGCTGGCATATGGTGGCTGTTGAGTAATGACCTTTTGACATGTTTCATAATTCCTCAGAACTTTGGCCTCAAGTAGAAAAACATTCTACTACAATAAACTGTGACATGGAAAATGAAATATTCTGTATGTCAAGAATGCGTATGCCTTGGAAGAGTTTGCTAGACTATGTTATTTTGTATTGTTGTGTTCAGTTTTCAGAGTTAATGAAAAGTTCATCGTCTTAATGCTACTGCATCGGTGCAGAATGATATTATCTGATGGATGACCTATTTCATGCAGAACCTGAGTACAAGAAAAGAACAAAAAAAGGAAATACTCCAGAGACTTGTCATACAAATTAGTTCAAAGTTAACCTCTTTATTAGCATCATAAGACTAAACGGATAATTCTTCTCTTTATGAAAGGTTAAAATGTCTAACTGATGTTGTTCGTTGTTTTGGCTTCGGGTTTGTCATGTGCAAATGAGCATGCATCTAATTGGGTGCTTAGTGCAACTTAAGCTATACATAAAAAGCTTATTTTAAAATAAATATTTTGAAGAATGAAAAAGATAAGTATTTCCAGACCAGATTTTTTCAAGAAAAATTCTAAAATTTGAAAACTTTGCTGCAAACTAAAAAATGTCAGCTCCGATTTACATGCAGTAATATGCACTGGACTCCATGCAAATTGTATTCCAACATGTATTTATTCCAACATTGGGCTAGAGTGCTCCTTTTATTTATACTTAAAGGCTCTACCATCAACTCATCCTCCAGTTGCCTGTCACATTTTTGGCAAGTTGGACTTGATTAAAATTGTTCATCTATAACACATCACCAGAAGGACCAAAATGATTGAGTCCATGAGAGTTCATGGAAACCACACCCACATCCACATCATGAATAATAATGAATAATAAATTCACTTTCTAATGCTTTCTCAAACAGAGCTGCCATCAGGGGAGTACAACTATTACAGTTGTAAGTGGCCTGGGTATACTGGGGGGTCTGGCTGACATGTGGGGCCTACTCGGCCAGACAAAGTCTCACTTTGCTTTTTTCTAAAAGAATAAGAAAAGATCAGCGGCAGCTCAGATGAGCTTGTAATTTTGAAAACTACAAGACCACCAATTAGAGTGCTGGAGGAGGAGCCCTCACTAGCAAAGGTGTCGCTAGTCACTCATGACTCACTCACTGGAACTGAATGCAATTTTCAGATGTGATCCAGGAGGGGTAACAAGGTGGTTGGAAAATGCTGCAAATAAGGTAAGGTGTATTCTGGAAACAATAATTACAATTTGTAATGACTCCCAGTGTCATCTTAGCCCCAAACAGTTTGTTAGTGCCATATTTGTCCCCAAACACTTGTCTGTGCCATCTTTGTCCCCAAACAGGTTGTCAGTGCCCACAAACAGATTGTCTGTGCCATCTTTGCCATGAAACAGCTTGTTAATACCCCCAAACAGCTTGTCTGTGCAATTTTTGACCACAAAAAAGCCTGTCTATGCCATATTTGCTTCCAAACAGCCTGCCTGTGCCATATTTGCCACCACAAACATTAGTAGGAGAGAAAATCCTGGTGGTGTAGGGGGTCATTTGGGAAAGGGGCCCAGACCATTTGTTCCTTGAACCTGCCCTCTCAGTGCACTTCCGCAAAAGGGCTGAGCATCTAGACATACCCTCCTCCCCGACTGGAGGAATGAGGGAGTGGCTGTCCCTGCCAGGTTCTCTTCCAGGCTCGCAGAGAAGTGGAAGAAAACAAAAGAAAGAAGACACAGGAGAAGTCAATAAAGAAAGAAGATAGGAGAAATAAAACAGAAGCAGGAGGCAAGAATAATGCTCTCAGAGAAAGAGAGGTGCAGAAATGATTCTCTTTATCCACAAATCTATCCCTAAGAACAAGCCTTGGGGAAACAACTGTCAAAGTTCTGCCTGGGTAGCATGTAAGGGCCGGCTCTGTAGATATGTGTGTCCTTCAACAGTTAAGTCACACATGCAACAAAATGGTTTTAAATTGCACATGAAATTAGAATCAAACAACTTTATAATGGGAAAAATAACAATATAAAAAAATACACAAGAATCACATCCATAAAATGGTCAGAAAGCAATACAAATTGAGATAGCACAACAGTTTGTTTGTCTTCTTTTACTGTCCTGTTCATGAAGGACCATTCTTGAGGCCTACATGGAGCAATCTCCATTGAGAAGACATTAATATCATCAGCCCAAGTTAATTAATTAACAATATAAATATTGTCTATGTTCACAGAAAGGCAATTAAGGAATGTTTAAATAAATACATTGAAATAACCAATGCAATATTTTCCATTCCTCTTTTGCTCCTTCCCTCCCCCTGTATGAAATTTCCATACAAGGTCTCATTAGAGGAAAGTAGTCAACCTTTAAGCTCAAAATCTCCACTCTGTATTGATTATTTGATAATAAAAAAGTTATTTTTTGGCCATAACATCTGCAAAATTTGCACATTCAAAAGTTATGCATTTTTCCATTCATTTTCTGACACAGTTTATGTATCTGTATGCTTATATCAGTGCGGGGTTAGGCGTTCCTGTCAACACATTTTAATTTCTTCTTATAATACAGCAGGCAAAGTAGGAAAGATATTTAAAATCCTCTCTTTCTCTTCTTGCCATACCCTTGGGCAAATTAGCATCCTTTTCTTATCATCATATCTTGATCATTTACAATTCCTTAGAGATTCCTTAAAGATGTCCTTGGCAATCTGCTGCTCTAACTTTTTTTATTTCTGTGGGTATTTTATTTTAAAAATAATTCTTTTTCATTGAATATATATATTTTCCTGGTCACAGTGAAGATGATATAAAAATAGTTGTGAGGACCTTTTAGTACTGATCATATTAGTTCCAATTTTCTAATTGAAACATATTAACTACTGAAATAACTTTCTGGTCATTATATGCAGTTTAATCCAAATAATAGCTGAGATCCCCTCTTTAAATGATCATTTTTACCCCTTGGCAACCACATGGGGGATTCTGCTGAATCCCCTCCATGGACTTCCATTTCCCACGCAATAGCTGCTGGAAAGAAATATGATTGGCCAATGTGTACTGATATAATTAATGTTTGACTCACTCTAGAGTTTCAGGGGTCTGATTTCCACCTCCATTAACACGAGCCACTCCCATTGATGTTAATGGTGTGCTTTCCTGTCACTGATTGTCTTCTACAAGCAGCCAAAAGTGGGAGAAAACCAGAATAGAAGCTCTGAAGTTGTAGCTACTTCTAAAATATGTTTTTTTTAAATAATGTATATTAAAGTACTTACAAAGGTATATTGCACCAACATGACCAAGTATATACAGGCATAAAGCAGATAATTATAAAAACAATATACCCAAAACATAAAAAAAAATACTTTTGTGATGCAGTACAGGACCAACAATAACCATTGACACATGACATAATATATAGAAACGACAGTTATCCAAGACTAAGAAATATTTTTTGCTAAACTGATTTTTTTCCCTTGTTCACTCTGGTCTGTTCTATCTCAAAGAACAGCAGATAATCTAAGTAGAGGTGACTGACTTTTCCTTCTCTATCTAACTCTCAGGGAAGGATAGTTATTTATAACCACCGGATGTGACCATTATGCCTGACTGTAATCACATTATATAATCAGTGACCTCTTCTCCCTCTCTCTCTGCATCTCATCTTTATTTTTCAGTCTTAAAAAAAATAAGAAAAGCTGCCCACGCAGAACTTTCAACGGCTGAAATCAGTGGCATTATTCATTTATCTGCAGTATATCCGTTTTTCATCGAATTGTTTCTGTGGGGATTATTTCAAGTTCATTCTGTAGTCATTGGACAATGGTTCTCAAAACCCCAAAGCACAAAATCTCATGGCTACTGAATCTGTATCATGTTCTTAGAAAAAAATTGTGTAAAACCAACAGGAGAAAGCAATCACCTTTTGGGCTGGGGGCAAGCAAAGCAAAGTACCCTTTCCCTTGTAGGTGCATGTACACACATGCACACTCTCACACACACATTTACAACTCTCACTTACACACATGCTTACCTGGAGACTCTGTTGTGTGTTACAAGATACCAAGCAGCTATTGCAAGGGCATGGAACACAAAATGATGTGACACCGTACTGCACTTCCATAGTCCATAGATGGTAAGCCCCCTGCTCCCTGAACCAGCTTCCCTCTGAAAGCCAATCATTGTAAGATGTCTCAAAACAATAGTTAAATGTTTGCTGGTATAACAATATCTTAAGCTATAGTCTTTGTAATTGTTTGCGAGATTCATATTCATCTTGGCCCCTGCTGCCAATATATACACATATTAGACCCTGTTGCCAATATTTATTTATATTATTATTTATCACTCACTCCGCTACCACACCAAAAAAAATATTTGCCACACTGACTGAGAGTTGGTGCAGCCTTTCCTCTTTCTGACCCTACCGTGACTTTGAGAAGTCCTCTTCCCCGTAATCATCCCCAGAGTCCCTTTGACCCTCATCAACTAAGCCATACCTCTCTTTTACTTACTCCCTTCAGGTATAGATCAAATAAACAACACATGGAAACAGCATGTGCATGTATAGATCAACTGAATAAAACATACAAACCCTGTGTTTGCAGGTATACGTAAATAATGTATGTAAATATAGCATTGCCGGTATAGATCAACTGGAAATCACATGTATACTCAGCACTGAGGGTATAGATCAAATAAACAATACATGGAAACAGCATTGCAGGCATTGATCAACTGAATTAGACATACAAACCCTGTGTTTTCAGCTATACATAAATAATGTATGGAAACCAAGCATAGCAGATATAGATCAACAGAATAACACAAAAACCCAGCTTTGTAGGTATAGATCAATTGGAATTCACATAAAAACTCAGCATTAAAGGTATAGATAAACCCCCCTGAATTACAGATATAGATTACAGGTTGCACACCCTGTGCCATATTTTGTCCCATAAACACCCTGCCTGTGCCACCTTGGTCCCCAAGGCTTAAACACCCTGCTTGTGCCATCTTTGCCCTTCCACAATTATACATCTATGATACACACAAACACATTAAGTCATGCTCTCCCTCATTCATACAGTTCATCCACACATTAACTCATGCTCTCCCTCATTCAGACAATTCATCCACATATTAAGTCATGCTCTCCCTCATTCAGACAACTCATCCACATATTAACTCATGCTCTCCCTCATTCAGACAATTCCAAAAATCAATTATACATCTATGATACACACAGACGCTTTTACAGTCACTCACTAATTCACACTTTCATTCACACAATTCATTTACACAATCATTGATTCTTTCACTCTTTCACACAAATTATTTACACATTCATTAATCCATTCTCACAAATTCATGAATTGTCTCACACATTCACACAATTCTTCCACGCATTAATTCATTCATTCTCTCACTCATTCTGACTCTTTATTAATATATTACCCTTGTAATGGTTTGGTGAGGTAGGTCCCCGGAAGGCGGAATGAGCCAGGCCAAACAGGAACCAGAAAGTCAGAGAACAAACTGGGTCAGACAGGTAATCAGGATAAGCCAAATCAGAATCCAGAGACAAGGTCAACAAGCAGAATCAATACCAGACGAGCAGGAATCAGGAGCCGAATCCGGAGACACCCGAGGTTATAAGAACACGTTACAGATGTAACGTGTAATATTATGTTTTGACCCACGCTGTGCTACCTGTTTGCCGCGTGGTCGGCCAGGCGGTGAAGACCAGGCGGAAGCATGTGGGACCGGCCACGGAGTGGGACCGGAGAGGCAGGTAGGTCTTTACAACCCTCCTTTCTCACTATCTAGCCTGAGCGCCCTTTTCTCACCATCTACCCCCTCTCCCCCTTCTCACTATCTACCCCCTCTCCCCTTCTCACTATCTATCCCCTCTCCCCCTTCTCATTATATACCCCCTCTCCTCCCTTTATCACTATCTACCCCCTCTCCCCTTCCCATTATCTACCTCCTCTCCCCCTCTCTCGCTGCTCTGACGCGGTGTGTGCTGCTTCACTGCTGAAATGCCGGCACTGTGACCAAGACAGAGGCCTCGTGGAGGAGACTGAGGGCCGCTGAGCAGTTTCTGAAAAGTTACTCCTGAGCTACCACTTGGCACCCTTCTCTCTCCTCCGCTTCAGTGTTTCCTCCCGGCTGCAAAAAAAGGTGTTTCAATTGGGAGGACACAGCATGATGTGGGGGGGCATGCCCCCCCCTGCCAACCCATTGGCTGACTATGATGCAAACAAGCATGTGCTACTAGATACTTGAGCTTTGATTACATTCTTGCACACTCAGGGTCTGTATTTATGACCAAGAGTCATAGTAGCCTAAACAAGCTGGAGGTGTCACAGACCTTGGGAAACAATCAAATATTATCATTTCAGGAATTCACTAAATTGAACGGAACGTGAATTGCAAGAAAGACTTAATGTCTACCTATCAAGTATAATGGCAAATCTAAGTTGCCTTGCTTTTACTTACATTGAAATCTCCTTCCCGAGAGTTTAAACTTTCTTAGATAAAACCGAACACATGCTACAGATAGAACACAAGGCTTTTGCATCTATTTGACATCCTGACTTGTCAGCTAAATACATCTGCCTCTTACAGGGCTGCCTACGGGGAGATCACTTCAGTGCAAGTTCTGTGAGATTTCTGGCACATTTATCAGGATTAGAAAAGCTACAGAAATTCATTCCTATTCAACTATGTGATATAATGCTTCTGTCGGCAGCTTTTCCTGTGAAGTATTTTAGCATGAGCATAAAAGCTTCTAGGTGTATTATTTATTGCTGACTGTTTATTTTCTTATTTATTTTTATTCCTCTAAAAACTCTTTCATCCTATTCTTATATGTTTATATCATCTGCATACTTTTTTTAATTTGCCCTTTCTAATGTCACCAAATAACTTTAGCAACATTTTAACGACACAGGCTATTAATACCGAGTGCCAGGCATTGGAGAATATGTTTCCCCAAGGGAAGCATAGTTATTGTTAGGTGTCAATACTCCACTCCAGAGATTTAGATGTAACACAAATACTTACCTATGTTTTTATAAATGTATATAATGTTACATTTCCACAGTGTGTGTATCTGCAGCAAATATTGTAAGAAAATAAAAAGAAAAAATGAAACAGAAGCATAGGACAGAAGAGTCTTGGGATTGCCCCCAGGCCAGTTGTTCCCAGCCCTCCCCTAGCTGTTCATGTATCTACATTGCACATGCAGCCCATGTAGGTGACAGTATACAATTTAACATAATGTAGGCACATGTAAGAAAGGGTTAAATGGCATAATCATGCTAAAGAAACAGAACATATTTGGAAAATATATATGTTTTTGCACTCTGTTGCATCTGCTTTTAGGGGCTACAGCTCCCATCACCCTCGCTGATCACAGAAGCTTATTGGTGGACTTTGTTGTTGCAATTTTTAATTTAATTGGGGTGAGCAGGTTTGTGGGGAGTACCAATGACACCATAATTCCTGATCCCTGGGTGTTTTTTACAAGATGCCAGCCATCTGATCCTACAATAGAGCAGCTAGTAGCATGTTGTCACTTTAACCTCCCCCTATACTATTCAGTTAACATGATAGCTAGCAGTCATATTGGGCTGCCTGCTCCATGAGCTGATCGCTGGCAGCTTCTCTATGTGCAAAATAAAATTGAAAGAGATGATCACAGGTTGCCACTGGAGTCCTCTTCCACTCCTCCATGACAACATCATGGAGCTTGTGGATGTTAGAGACCTTGCACTCCCCCACCTTCCTTTTGAGGATGCCCCACAGATGCTCAATAGGGTTTAAGTCTGGAGACATGCTTGGACAGTCCATCATCTTTAACCTCAGCTTCCTTAGCAAGACAGTGGACATCTTGGAGGTGTGTTTGGAGTCGTTATGTTGGAATACTGTCCTGTGGCCCAGTCTTCGAAGGGAGGGGATCATGCTCTGTTTCAGTATGGCACAGTACATGTTGGCATTCATGGTTCCCTCAATGAACTGTAGCTCCCTAGTGCTGGCAGCACTCATGAAGGCCCAGACCATGACACTCCCACCACCATGCTTGACTGTAGGCAAGACACACTTTTCTTTGTACTCCCCACCTGGTTGCCACCACACACGCTTGACACCATCTGAACCAAATACGTTTATCTTGGTCTCATCGGACCACAGGACATGGTTCCAGTAATCCATGTCCTTAGTCTGCTTGTCTTCAGCAAACTGTTTGAGGACTTTCTTGTGCATCATCTTTAGAAGAGGCTTCCTTCTGGGATGACAGCCATGCAGACCAATTTAATGCAGTGTGTGGTGTATGGTCTGAGCACTGACAGGCTGACCCCCCACCTCTGCAGCAATGCTGGCAGCACTCATACATCTATTTCCTAAAGACAACCTCTGGATATGAAGCTGAGCACGTGCACTCAACTGCTTTGGTCGACCATGGCGAGTCGCTGTATGGTCTTGCCCTCTGTGCTGCAGCTCAGTTTCTGGGTCTTGGCAAACTTCTTATAGCCTAGGCCATCTTTATGTAGAGCAACAATTCTTTTTTCAGATCCTCAGAGAGTTTTTTTGTCATGAGGTGCCATGTTGAACTTCCAGTGACCAGTATAAGAGAGTGTGAGAGCGATGACACCAAATTTAACACACACCTGCTCCCCATTCACACCTGAGACCTTGTAACACTAACGAGTCACATGACACCGGGGAGGGGAAGTGGCTAATTGGACCCAATATAGGGGTGTACTCACTTTTGTTGCCAAGGTCTAGACATTAATGGCTGTGTGTTGAGTTATTTTTAAGGGAACAGCAAATTTACACTGTTATATAGGTTGCACACTCATTACTTTACATTGTAGCAGAGTGTCATTTCTTCAGAGTTGTCACATAAAAAGATATAATAAAATAAGTACAAAAATGTGAAGGGGTGTACTCCCTTTTGTGAGATACTGTATATTAAAAATATATATTTCAAGCTTAATATTTGAGGAAATTTAGATATCATTATTCTAATATAATTCTTGAGTCTGGAAAAATGTGGCTTTGCATCATTGTTTGAATCACCGGTTTGTGAAGCGCTGCTAGTTTAATTAGAAGATTATTTTAATTTGAAAACCTTAATTTCTGAAATACCATATGTTCTAATTCTTGACATTTCTATGGACATAGTAAGCTACAGCCAACAATTTTCAAATGTTATTTAAATAATTGGCTAATTGGTTTGCTGGCACCCACGATCATAGATAATGTATTATTTACAAGATTGCTGGCTGTTAGGGAGCATAATAGTCTCTAAAAAAGTTGATCACTATTTCCAGGATTGCCATATGCAAGACATCATTCTGCATATCGTTATACAAATGTCTTTCAAACGAAATGCCAAGCAAAAAGTGGAACTGAAAGGCATTTTCTATTTATAGAAATAACTATTTTCATTAACTAAAATGCTTTTTCCATTGCAGGAAATGCTGCTGTAATTGCATAACGGTAATCCTGTTACATTAATAACAGCAGATTTTCTTAGGTAGACAGGAAATGCTGATGTACTCAGTGTACTTAATTCCACAAGGTCAGGAACTAAACCGAAACAAACCCTCATGACACAAAGTGCTGCTTGGATACTTAGCCTTTTATAATGTTTGGAATGCTTTCCAGCTGAGAGCATCCTGAACTATCCACAATGCGATACATATTCTGCCTGAACCACAAAGCAAATCACATACGGAGTCTTCTCCACATTTTATTTTTAGTCACTTTCCCCTTTCTGACTAGTTACACAGTACCAATTAGAGGGAGCCAATATAATGTCTTTGTCATGAACTAGGTATTATAGCAAATGAGCACTCAATGGAACACTTCGTTAATATACAGTACAATGCATGTATACATTTGCACTGGCTAGGTTGACTTATATTTGAGAAATATACATAAGCAAGCGTACAAATTGTAGGGTACTATGCTCTCAAGATAGATTGATAGATGACGTCTATTGACATCTTACAATTACTTTGCAGCTTATGAATGTCATGACCATATAACATATACCAGTGGCTTTGCAATCAGCCAAAATGTATTTATTAATAATAATTGTCTTCCCCTGCAGGTGCTAAAAGACATCAAAGTTATTAAGATTAAAATCTGAGTAAATACAATAAACATATTCAAAATTTTTAGTGTAATTCTCAGTGTCAAGCTCAGAACCGCATCTCTATCTCCAAATCTGCAACAGGGCATTGACTGTGCGGAGACAGCCTATTTCCCATCACTCCAACCGTAGGGTGCCCCGAGGCTCCATCCTGATGCGGAAGTGCACCAGGAGGCCAGGGTAATGCAGCAGATCACCAGAGACGAAAGAAGGAGGAAGAAGCAGAGAACACAAAGAAGAAGGAAAATAAGTGAGGTATAAGAAGCAGGGCTGTGGAGACCCAGAAGCAGTTGGCGTGAAGGTAGGGAGACATTGAAACAGAGTGTGTGTGAGATTGAGTGAGAATGAGTGACAACAAAGTTTTTTTGGTCCATTTGCACAAGTCAAGACTTAGACTTGTGCATTCGGATTTGTAAAATCTCCGGACAAATGGCATGATTTGTTCATGTTTTGGTGCCATTTCAACCTGTCCTTATTTCCTTTGTGTGATGAGGTGGGGTTGATTTGGAAAAGCTGTACAACTATAGTTTATTTTATTCATTTACTAGGACTGTAGCAGAGGTTTTTTCTTTTTTATGTAATAATACGTTCATTTTAGGGCTTTGTTTTTTCAATTTAACAATAATTGAGGAACATCCAATTTTTTTCTATTACCTATTGGGTCATGCTTTAGCATTGCTCTTTTAGTTCTTGAAATACTGTTCCTGAATTGGGTTTAAGTTGCATGTTTACAATACCAGCAAAACCTCTTAATTTTGGACAACACAAATAATACAGAATAATCTTTCCTTCCTTACTGTAGGGTGATCGATTATTTTATTTTGTTTTTTGAATATGGGGAAAATTCAGTCCACTATATGACGGGATGTGTTTGTGTCTGTCTTCCAGTGCCTGCGCTATGCCCTGCCTTGCCTCTGCTGTGGCTCCATCTCCTTCCTTACAACGATGGAATTAACTGTCTCTTTTAAAATTTAAAATTTTGAAGATGTTGGCATGAAAAACATGTACAGGTGGTAAGTCTCAGGGAACTTACCACCAGGGAACCAAACACACAGCAGAAACCCCACTGGCGGAGCTTGACGGCTTGCGAGCACACTGGCAGGGCTTGACGGCTTGGGAACCCACTGGCGGGGCACTCGGCAGGGAACCAAACACACAGCAGAAACCCCACTGGCGGAGCTTGATGGCTTGGGAGCCCACTGGCAGAGCTTGACGGCTTGGGAGCCCACTGGCGGGGAACTCGGCTTGGGAGCCCACTGGCGGGGCACTCAGCTTGGGAGCCAGGAACAATTCAGGATCAGGTACACAGGAAGCCAGGAACAAGTCAGGATCAGGTACAGGGCCAAAGCAAAACAGTCCTATAACTTCCATGCAAAGACCCTGACTGAACTGCAGAGCAAAGAACATGAGCGTCAATAATTAGTGAACACTCCAGGCTGTGTAGGGTGGAACCTGACACAGAGCTTATAATCAACAAGTGGCTTGGTCTGGTTTCATAAGAGTAAAAGAGTGAAAGCCAGTAAAAAACCAGCTCAAATTCCTCCCCTCATTTAGAAAAGGACATGACATTACTTATGTTAAATGCAAGTCTAGCATGACTTTTGCCACCATGACACCTGCAAGTTTGCGCAGGTGTATCTGATCGAATAGATGCATGACTTCTTAACCTTTTCATGACTGAGGGTTTTCCTCAGACCTTTTTTGCTATTTCTATCATATGTTAAACCATGATTCCCCTTTTCCATACTTGGTGTACCCATAAATTATTTCCATTACAGCAGAGCTGTTAGCACGAAGCCAACAAACCTGCTGGCACTAGAGAGTCCATGTTACCTACAGATAAAAAAAAGGCTTGATGCATTCTTGCGTCTAAAGCAGGGGTGTCCAAGTTTTTCCTGCAGTGGGCCACTTCATCAGAATTGTATACATGCGAGGGCCACACTCATTTTCACTTTAATAAGATATGCAGATTAAAATAAAGTAAATGACGCAAAACCTTTACTTTTCCTCTCACTGATTTCTGGGCCTTGAAAGTTTTGTGACTACAAATTCAGGATTCTGGATAAGTAAAAATTAAATAGTTCTATTTATCCTAGGGATACACCGAAATGAAAATTCTGGACCAAAACCGAAAATTCAGGGTTCACTTAGCCGAAACCGAAAAACGACCCCCCCCACCTTTAAAAATAATAATAAAAAACACACTTTTAATAAAAATAAGTTACACACCAAAATTGTACAAAAATGTAATAACAATGTTAATATATATATATTATGATTGTTAACAGCAATCTCAGGCATACCCAGATTCCAGCATGTACTGGGCATGATAGGAGTGTGATTGCTGTCAACAATCATATATAAATTAATATTGTTATTGTATTTTTTTGTCCAATTTTGGTGTGTTAACCACACTTTTATTAAAAATAAGTAACACACCACAATTGGACAAATAAATTCAACAATATGACTTGGCATGATATGAATCTGTGAATGAATGAGTATATGAATGAATGTGTGTGATAGCATGGATGTGTAAGTGCTGGAACCTAGGCATGATGGAACTGTAGTTGTTGTTAGCAATCACACTCCTTTTATACCCAGGCAACCAGTAAATGCTGAAACCTAGGCATGATGGGACTGTGATTGCTGTTAGCAATCAAACGCCTATCATGCCAAGTCAGCCAGTACATGCTGGTACAGGGTGGCTGTAAGTGATGTGCAGACCCCACACTGCTGGCAGCATCAATACACAAGGGGGGCAGCTAGCCAGGTTTCAGCATGTACTGGCTGACTTGGCATGATAGAAGTGTGATTGCTAACAGCAACTACAGTTCCATCATGCCTAGGTTCCAGCACTTACACATCCATGCTATCACACACATTCATTCATATACTCATTCATTCACAGATTCATTCCCTCAATCACGCATACTCATTCAAACACCCTCCCCATCCCCTCTCACGTGAACTCTGCTGGGTTCCGCTTCCTCTGTGCAGTACAAAAGATCCTCCCACAGGTAAGTAGCAGGGCTGCGGGATCTTGTGATCCCGGTTGCTCTGGCTGCCGATCTCACGCGGGCCGCACCTCGATGTGCCGCGGGCCGCATGTTGGACGCCCCTGGTCTAAAGGGTCATTTTGGCCCTTTTTGTGGATGTAATAGTACATCCATTTGGTTGTAAGGGCTTTAAATACATTCCGACATGAGGATGGCAGTTTTTTCCTCCTAATGTTTGTAACCCATTGTTCCATAACACAAAAAAATTTAAATCTGAAGATACAAATTCATGTTTTGATTTGTGACTAATCAATCACTTGGTTAATGGCTGGTATGTTATAGTTGGTATGGAAAAAATCCAGATGGACCGGATATTAAGACTTAATGTAGCTAAATTATATTCTGTAATTAAAAGGGTTTTGATAAATTAGCCCATTTTCTCTATCAAGTGAAGTTATACCTGAGGGCTCCTTTTTGATGGTTGGTAAAGGAGATTATATTTATCCGATTATAAACTATGCATTTTTATGCTGATTAATTAAAAATCTAAATGCATTAGAAAGAACAGAGGAAGCATTTATGAAGAACAGTTGCCTAATTTCCATAACATTAAATAAGAAATAAAGTAACACAATCCCCATTAGCCTGCAAAAGCTCTTTAAAACTAAAAACATAATTAGAAAAAATATGATCCTGCTGTTAAAATACCTAGACTTGAGGAAAAATGAAATCATATAGAGAACATGTATTTTGGTTTGTTTTAACAAACCTCTAGAACACATAGCTAGCTACAGCTAAAGACTCCTAGTGATCTCCTAGTACACAAATAGCTTATCTACACTTGTAATATAGGGATTGGAGAGCTAGGATGGGTTTTCTCAGTCCAGGTGAAAAATAATTTGCTCAGTCAGTGAAAACTGTAAGGTAGGGACTTTATCTTTTTAAGTGTCTTGATATGGAAAAAAGTAAACAAAAGTAAAAAAAAAAAAAAAAAAAAATGGAAAGATTTGGTTGAAATAAAGTAGAGTGTGCAATTGATGGAACAGAAAGACATTTTGATAACGGAAATGCAAAGACCTGCACATGACTAATTCCCCTCTATTTTAATGGCCTTGATTGTTGCGATGTGTGTCTTTGTAACATTGTTACACACAATAATCGATTGTTAAACATTACCCTAATAATATCTGTGATACCTAAACTAACCAGAAATTTGTCTATTAACAAATTACATTATATATAGGTCATTCAGAAAACAACCTAGCTACAACCAAGGACCCCTAACCCTACCAGAAGCCAAAGCAAGCAAGACATGTGTATACTGACTATGCCCCAATTGTTGTGCATTCAGTTTAGAACTGCAAGTATTACCCAACTTGGTAAACAACTTTGGGCCCTATGTCAAAGTAGTTTACCTTTGATGTTTATAAAACACACTCAATGGTCCAGCCTTAATTATTCAAACTTCTATTGAATGTAAAAGGTTTGTTCCCTCAAGTAGGCTTGGTAAGAATAGAAAAGGATAAGCCTGATAAATGCATTGAGAATTATCTGGCGTTTAAGTATTCTATATTGCAATTTTACTATGAAGTGCAACATTTTTGGAACACTTGTAAGAAATTTTCTGAAATTGGGCATTTGCCATGACAAACTCAATTACGTCAAAATAAAAATGGTTTTCCTTTTCGGTGTCCGAATTTCTTAAATGCAAGATCATTTTCATGCTACTGCTCAAGCAAGATAAAACATTCTAGCGTTCATAAAGGTCATACCACTTAAATCTGTTATACTGACCTGTCAGTATGAATATCAGTGGCTAGACATATAAAGTGTAATATACAAGACACTCTCTCAATTGCCATTTTTACTTTTCTTTTAAACATAGCACTTTGGGATTCCCTATTAATGCTGATCTGTGGTATGTATTTATAATACACAAATTGCTGTGGTGCCAAATGTGATTCCAAAATTCCTGTCCGGATTCAGTGGGCCTGATTCAATCAATACAGTTAAGTAATAATAATAATAATAATAATAATAATAATAATAAAACACTGAAACTAGATCTAGAAATAACATACATACTACTAGAAAAAGGTCCACATGTGAACATTCCCTCAAACAAACCAACTTAGGACATGTAACAAAGTTAAAAATATACTATATAATCCATAAAGATCTACTTCAACATATACTACATTCACTACTAGTGCTCTACACCCCCAACACACATTACAGTATTGCATGGAGAAACATACACACTACTTGAACCCATGACATTGAGGAAATCCCCAACCTGTCCAACACCCTTTTCAGCATTGTGCATCGGTGGCCAGTATTGGGGAATTTGATGTATGTTTGATTTTTTCTTACCATGGCTGCTAGTATAGCTGTGAAGGCCACGAAACATGATTTTTTTTGCAGCATTGACATGGCATGGTTACCAAGAGCATAAGAAACCTTTATCCTTTCTCAGGAGGATTAGTATTCTACAGAGTTGTAAGATACTTATGTTAGCCTATACTGGTCATTGAACAGGTCCTACTTGCTACATGAGGCTGCTGGATGACAGGTGCGGCAGGCTCATTTGGTGGAACCTCATTTTGGTGGGACCCCACCTGTAATATGTAGATGTTTGCAAGCATATTGATGTGAGTTGTTTGGGGCATAAGTGATGGTGTACATATCAAGCCTGTTCTTGTATCATGTCTTTTCTCATAATCTTGCATGTCTGCGTGCCTCACTGAATGGAAGCATGATGGCAAAGGGTTGTGTGCCTGGATGGCCATTTAAAAATGGTAGACATTAAATGAATTGTTTTCACTGACTAAAATATGGTATGCAAGGGCTTTCTGTATGGCTGCTTTTTAAATGGGAGTCTTCATTAATGCAGCTTTTTATCATATTTACAACTACAAGTGGCTTTTTTAAATAGGTTGGTCAAAAAGCTGGTTATGTACCAAGAGGTGACAATCTGTTTCCTGCTCTGAAGTCCTCTCCTCTTTTCCTGCAAGCTTCCATACTACTAGATGCAATCAGCCTCCCCAAAGAAAGAGAAGAAGTACCTGAAGATAAGCAAAAAATAACTTAAAAGATGGAATAATCAGGCAAACCCTGACAACCTTCATTGAATATGTATTTCACATGCATACATTTTACCCATTTTCGTTTGTGATTACCATTACACAGGTCGATTTTGGAAAGATTCTCTCTTAAGACAAGTACAAAATACTAAATCTTAATCTTGTGAATTCTATGGAATAATGATATCGAAGCTATTTCTTTAACTTGTCACCACTTAATAGATTGATTATATTATGTTAATACATAGCACAACACTGATGTAATACATGTATTCAGTCAGTAATATGTTCTGCAACATAAAACATTTTGCCTCGCTCAGAGAGATTTATTTAGCTAATATACCATTTAATGTTTAGTTCCCATTATCCCACATCTAATTTCATCCTGATTTATGCTCTACAAAGTCTCTTGGAACAGAAAAATATGCCAATATATGTCTCCAATTTGACGCTCTAATTTTTGCTATTAAATTATCCCATCACACTAACTGCAGCACCCCTTTCTACTCAGGAAAGCCTATTTTATGTTTAATGCAAATTAATCTTTGTGCTTTTCGTATCATCGGATGAGAAAATACTGAGAAGATTGACAGAGCTTTCACTGATTTTGCGTGATAACCACTGGCATTTTAATTAACATTTCCTTTATATAAAAATGTTTAAAGACTTGGAAAAAAAACGTGACAGCAATTGTATTTTAAGACAGGTAAAATTGAAAAGAAATGTTTAATTGCCATGGAATAGAATAAAATAGACTATTGTTCCCAAAAATGCAAAAGTAGCTCACGCTAGGTTGCTTTGTATGTCTAGAAATATAAGGTTGAAAAAAATCTGTTTAAGTTTTTCAATGTTATTTCAAACACGGCGTCCCTACAGAAAATATACTAAGATCCCATTGTTTAAGAGATTGACAATGGTCGTAACCAATTGTATGTATGTTTTAAATTGAAAGAGTACGCCTAAAATGTATTCTGGTATTTTGATATCTACATTTTAATAATTTTAAATGCAGATATTAAAAAAAATATTTTACTTGTCTTTACCTAACTTGTCTGTCTGTTACACATCTATATAACAATCTCCCACTTGGAGTGATACCCTTGCATGCTATATCAGATATGTTCTAATATGCATAAATATTTTACATGTGCATTTCTGTGAGGTAATTAATGATCTAGACAACTTTTAACTCAGGTTTCTAATGCAGGACATTCTGCACAAGTAGCTTTCTAAACCTGTTAATGAACTTAATTGACTGTAGGAACAATAACCAGAAAATATATTTATAGCAGTCAGCTTATTGATAGAAAAATCTAAAGATATGCAAGTATAGGTTAAAAATAGGCCAGCAAGTAGTCAACTTGTGATACGATATACCAGTGATATACCAAGAGACATCCTGGAAGTCATAACCCATTAGACATGATGTTATATGATTTGTGTTACCAGATGGTTTGATTGTTTTCACTCAAGCCAGCTAAAAACATGAACTTGACTTCCGTTTCCTCATCAGCTCTAACTACTATTTTACTAAAATTACACAAATGCATGTACCAGTTTTTCAGTATTTGTATAATATAGGTCTCATAAACAGAGACATAAAAATTTGCTGGCAGATAAGAACCATTATGTCCATTTTTTCTGATGTACAGACTCAGACCTTAATCACTTCTTGGTCTTGTCTATTCAGGATAGCGTTATACCCATACCTGGGAATTATCTGGGTTCTGCCTTCTCCAGGTCTCCTAATTACTGCGGGGAAGCTCTTGGTTGTGGGAGCGTCAATATGACAAGGCACACTCCTCGACCACCCCCAAAAATGGCGTGTGTCCTTCACGTCAGCAGGGCTACACTCCAACCTGAATGGGACCTCTCACAAATATCGGCGGGGCTTCCTACCTGCATCCAAGGAGAGGTTATGGGTAGCCTGAGCAAGAGAGTTCCCAGGTATGTTTATACACATCTCATGCATGTTCAAATTCCCTCACTGTATTAGCCCCTACCACTCCTGTTGGAAGTCTGTTACATTCATTTACCACCCTCTTGGTAAAGTAAAACTACCTTATTTTACATCTAAACCTCTAACCTTCTGTTTTCTTGTCCTAATATGCATTTTTTCTCTGTACCTTGTTAAATCCTTTTAAGTATTTAAATGTTTTTATGACCTCCCCTCTCTCTATTCTTTGCTCCTAGCTAATACATGGTGAAATATGCTCAATTCAATAGGAGAATCAGGTCATCACTTTTTTAGTGAGTTTAGTCAGTTTTTATGTACTTTATGGTTTGTTTTTCAAATTTATTTTTACATAGCATGTGTCACGCACAGCGAGGTTGGAGACACTAATGCAGGTAGGACACAAGGAGCAGACAGGTTCAAGGCCAAGGCCAAGCCGAGGTACCAGAGGTCAGGAAATACGATAAACAAGCCGAGGTCAGGAATTCAGAAGTCAGAATAAACAGGAACAAGCCAAGGTCAAACACTGAAGACGAAAATCAGAACACGCACTGAGGAGTAGCACTATGAAACATGGCATGATCATCAGAGGGAAAGGTCTAAATGTCCACTGAGGGTGTATAAAGGATCGGAAGTGACTAGGCACCAATTAGAAGTATGGGCACCAAAATATTCAAAGTTTACGTCACTTCCCGTTCGGTGGATTCGGGCGGCCATCTTGAGTGTGGCAAGACCATAGCCTATAAGTATATATGCTACAGTTTTTGGTCTTACCACCAGAGGGTGCACAGAGGTGGATGGAGGTCTTCCTCTTCTCCGTGCGGGCTGCTGCGGCTGTTGGCTGCCGGAGGGGTGTCTCCGTCTCCTCTGTGGCAGTGGCAGTGGCTGCTGGCTGACAGAAGGGGGTCTCCCTCTCCTCCGTGGCGGTGGCTGCGGTTCCTGATTGCCAGAGGGAGGTCTCCCTCTCCTCCGTTCCGGTGGCTGCCGATTCAGGTAGGTGATAGAATGTGGGTAAATTATGATAAATATGCACGGACTCCAATTATTAACATTGCTGCATACAATATTCTTCTGTGATACAATGTATGACCAGGTAGGGAAAGCAAAGAATATTTTCTATGTTTGACCGAGATCTAACAAAGGTACATAAAATGCAAAAACCCAATAGTACTTTATTGCTAAATTATGTTTTCAAAAACTTCATTATTCATTGAAATATAATACAAAAGGCAGTTTTCTGGTTGTTTTTTATTTTTATTTTCCTACAATGGGTGCCCACTTAATAACCAACCTTCCAGCCTAAAGTTCCGTAACAGAAGCTATTATGAATGTTTCTGTAAGTGCTTTCCTTCAGAAAGCTCATTAATATGAGGGCAAAGTGCATTTGCCTTGGTAGTCTTTGCTGTTTTTGTAGACTATTTTTCCTTTGTTTGTACAGACTAAAAGAATTCCCAGTATGGAGGTTCAGAGAGAGGTCACCTCCTTGCTGTTAAAATTAAATTTTGAAACAGCGGCACTTTATAAACCTATACTAACATAAATCACTTAATGAAGTATAATGAAATATTAAAATGCATTCAAAAATGAATAACTGGTGGGAAATTAAAGAGCAAATGATGATCCATGGTTCTTGACCTTAATAGTAATACAAGTATTTCATATTTCTTGTACATAGCTCCAAAATAATATGTAAATAGTCTACATGTCATTAAAAACTGCATTCCAACTAGGTAATTTGACTATTCTGCTGTTGCTAGACTACAGTTTACATAATCTGCATCTTGTCAGAGAATGAAAGAAGATAGAAACCCTTTATCTTAATGAAAACACAAGATATCAGCCATATTTCATTTTACGTTGGAATAAGCCAATAATAATTTATATTCATGTTTCCTTATAGTATAGTATATGTTTTTTACATTTTAAAATTGGCTTAATCTGTTAATTCCAATACTGCAATCTCATACTGATAAGAAAAACTGATTATTATGAGATACAACACACAGACTTCACAGACTTCACAAAAAAGTGAATGTCAAGATTTCACACAGGGACACAATCTAGTAGAAATACTTTCTATGCAGACAGAGAAACAGGAGTTGCAATAAAATGCAGGAAACACAGACTCTTTGTAAACCACAACTTTAGGTCTCACAAACCACACAAGGAATGTGAGTAAGCAGAGAGCCAGGTCCAGATTCACATTGCAGGAGGATAAACCCTAAGTGATACTAGACAATCCAGATTCAAGGGCAGGCAGCACAAATTTGTAGTCCAGTACACAGGCAAGAAACCGGTTTCAAAACAACAGAGCACACTCAACAGACAAAGTATCTTTGAGTGAGGAATATAGGCCAAAGGCCTACTGAACAGATAGCAGGTGCAGGTAAGCATAGTTGCTATGCAGACAGAGAAACAGGAGAGCAGGTAGTTGCAATAAAATGGATTGGCAGCACAGCTTGACAAGTGACACCCAGAACGATGAACCTGCTTGTAGCTGTGAGGTCCTAGACTCAAGTCCCATACAAGGTATGACTAGGGTGACCCCATCGGCCGTGTTTTCCAGGACACATATAATTTTTACATATTGCTGAACAGCCCAGCTAAAACACACATGAACATCATAAATGTATCTGCTAGATTTCCTACTAAGTACTGTAAAATCCTCACAGGAAGAATCTCATTCGAGCTGGCTACTGAATAGGTAGTGGAACCGATGCTGGACTCCTATTTTAGCAAAATTATTGGGACTGGAATATTATATTAACTTGCAGGGGTTAAATTGTAATATTTTTCACCCTGTAAAGACATATCCTGCTTTAAGTAAAGACTATTCCCTTCTTTATGTATGCTTGCATTGCAAGATTCGACACAAAACAGCATCGCCAACATGTCTGTTCGTCTTTTGCGCATCTTTTGAGCGCCTCTTAAATATTTCCATACAAGCTCTAGACCCCATTGTGGAGGTTAAAGTGGGGTATGCCTGTATGCATATTGTGTTTAAGTGTTACTTCCCTAATCCCTTCACCTCTGTTGTGTATTACATTTAACAATGGCTTATGTAATTGTCAGTACCGACTGATTTATAAATCTGTACCTCTTGGACGGTCTAATACATTTGAAGTTTCAAATAAAAGGGAAGGTTTCGTGATCAATTAGACTTCAGATAATGTTTTTAAAAAAATGATTATTCTCTATTCTTAGTTTTAGTCATAGGTTTTTTTCTTGTGATCATCAGTGTTTCCAGAATTGTATTCCTGAGGGAGAAAAGGTGAACTCTCACCATCAAGTAATTTTACAACAAACGACAAGCTTGTTGTATGTTGTTATAAAGGCTCTCACGTTTGCCTAATAACTATCTAGTTTCCAGCTGAGGCTTGGTTAAGTGAGGGATCTAACGTCATAGAAGAAAGATGTTTCACTATCTAATGAGGAACATATTCATCCCAGCAACTTTTCTACTTTAATAATCTTAGTACCTCTTACTTTGAAGTCAGTAATCATTGGGATACCAAATTAAATGGGAAGAAGAGGACCATGTAATATATATAAGAGGATATCACAGTGCACAGAGGGGACACAAAAATCAAAGCACTTGATAGGACTGCTTGAAGAAATAATAATCATGAAACTGACAAAAGACCAAACAAAGCAAAGCATGGTAACACAGTGTAGAACATTAATAGCATAGAATAATTACAAAAATATGAAGCATTCTGCTTCTTATTTAATGTACTACATAACAGCGGGCTTGTTCTTCTCAAAGTTCAAACAATGCATACATCAATTTTGTTTAGTGGGCAGCTGAAAGATTCAGTCAATTAAATTAATTGATCCACTTAAATAGACAGACATGATAGGTTCAGTAGATTGATAGATTAATTGATTGTAGGCTTCTCTTTGGATGCCACTTTTTAATCATATCTAAGCTTTCCTATGTGCCTATTTATTTGCCGGTAGCAGCGGCATCTCCAGCAATCATATTTAGGTGGGCACATGGAGACAGGGACAAAAGTAGGGGAGCAATTATAGATAATTCCCTTCTCATCCCCTATAGGTAGTATGTGTCTTCCTCGATCTCGAGTTCTGGAAGTTTGAGGGTTCTGTGCAGTATCCTAGCTGTTCCTAGCACTGCGCTCTTCTGGACAGAGTGGTCTGATGTTGTTTCTGGAATCTGTTGGAGCCGCTCTCCCAGCTTGGGAGTCACAGCCCTGAGTGATCCTATGACTGCTGGGACCACTTTGGCCTTCACTCTACACATCTTCTATTGTTCTTCTTTCAGGCCATGGTATTTCTCCAGCTTCTCATATTCCTTCTTCCTGATGTTGCTGTCACTTGGCACCTCTACATCTATCATCACTGTTGTCCTCTGGTCCTTGTCTACTACCACAATGTCTGCTTATCTTTCTGGATCTGGAAGTCCCACAGGATCTTAGCCATGCTGTTTATGCCTGCCTCTATGGATCTGGTGCTTAGTACCTGCTCTTGGGCTGTCATTATGAGTGTCTTATGAGTGCTGTTTGAGTCCAGCCCTGTCCAGCTACTGATAGGAGTTCCCAATGTCAGCTATGTGTTGATAATACAACCCATGCAGGGTCTTGGTTTGCTTTCCCCACTTGATCTTCCTTGCATGTCTGTTTCTGGTTCAGGCATTCTCTTAACAGTTTATCTTTCAGTGCTATGTTAGTGATGTGCTCCCCCAATGCTTTGGGTTTCAACCAGGACGGTGGCTTTGACACTTACCAGACCCCACCCTGCCTTCTTTCCGGCTGGTGTACAGTCTCTGGGTATGACTTGGGGTGGAAACCACCACACATTGTAAGGAGCTTTCAGGTCTTCACATCGACAGCCTTCACATCCTCCTTTGGTCATGTCACTCTGCCAGCAGGGTAGCTAAAGACTGGCAGGATGTATGTGTTGATGGCATGGATCTTGTTCTTCCCATTGAGCTGCTCCTTCAGGATCTGCCTTATCCTTTGGTGGTACTTGGATGTTGCTGCCTTCCTTGCCTGCGCATCAGGTACTTGCTGGTCTGTATGTCTGCTATGTGCTCTACTGGTAGTTTCATTCCATCAATCTTAGATCCACTCCGAATGACATTCCAATGCCTTCACTATAAATCCGTGACAGCTTGATGTCATTCATGTAGAGGAGGTCGCTGATGGAATTTCCACTCTTCAACTTGTACCTGTATCCAGTACTTGTGATTAGCTAGCTGAGGGGGTTCAAACCTATGCAGAACAGCAGCTGGTAAGATGCATCACTTTGGTTTATGCCGCACTTGATGGTCACTTATGCTAGCTGTCTTTAGTTGGCTTCCAGACTCCCATTCTTGAGGACAGTCCTTAGTGTCCTGTTGATTTTGTATAACTCCATGTGTGTGTCATTGAGTCATAGGCTTTCCTGTAATCAATCCAGGCTGTGCTCAGGTTGCTCTGTCTGGACTTTGAGTCTTGGATGACTGCTCTGTCTATGAGCAACCGGTGCTTGGAGCCTTTGGTGTTGTTCCTAATGCCCATCTGAGCTGTGCTCATGTGCTGGCCCACATTGTTTTTGGAAGCAGGTTATTGTTTGGTAGTCAGAGGATGTTGTACTGTTTTGAGGGTCTCTCATGATCAGCACTATCCATCCTTGTGTTAGACAGTCTTGGTGGGAGCCTGTTGCTAGCAGATGGTTCATCCTCACTGCCAAGCACCGATGTACCGCTGTCAGTTTCTTCAGCCGGTAGGTATAGACAATGTCTAGGCCAGGTGCTGTCTTCATGTTATTGAACCATTGTTAGATGTCTACTATTGTGATTGTGACTGGGAGATTGCTATTGTCCTACAATAGTCCTGCTATTGTCCTGTCTTTCTCCCAGTATTGCTCAGTTTCTGCTGCTGGTGGTTTTGATGTTATTGTGTTGCTTCACAGCAATCACCAAATGAAAAAAATCTCATCTTCCTTGAAAATTATTTATTGTTTCAATTAGCGCTATCATATTCCACAGCGCTGTACATTGTGATAACATGGAGCATGTATATATATATATATATAAAAAGCATTTTATTAACCCCTTAAGGACCAGGCTATTTTTTGTGGTGCTTGTTTAACTATAATTTTTCTCTCTGGTTTAGTGTACCCACACAAGGGCTTTCTTTAGATACCATTTTTATGACTTCATGTAATTTCCTACGGAAAAGAAAAGAAATACCCAATGTTTTTATGGTATTTTTGCATGTTATAGCGCAATGAGTATCATTTTATTTTAACACGCATTGTACTTCAGGTATGAATTTACAGCGATTGGTATATGTCACTGACAATCAACACCCCAATATGTGTATCTCCTGAGTACAGTGATACCATGCATGTGTTTGTTGAGTTGTTTGGGGGATAAAAGGCCACATTTGAGAGGTGCACATTTTTTCTTTTTATTTTGACTGGTAATCTGGTCAGTCTGTGCCCATGTCTTATTTGGGACATCTTTGAACCTGGACAATTCAATTTACCCCATGAAGCCATACATTGTTTAAACTAGACACCCCCTGGTTATTTCAAATGCTAGTATTTAACTAGGATTTCTTGGAAGATACCGGGCTAAATGTAGCACTTGCTTATAAGAATAGACTTTTTCTTTTAAGCTATTTTTGGCCTTTTTTTACATTTTGTTTGAACATGGACCCCCTGCTGCAGTTTTTAGTGTTGCAGAATGCCTCAAGATTGATGCATTACAGCAACACCATATAAGAGAGGAAGGCTTTTTGAGTTTATTTAATGCCGTGATGTGCCAGGTACGTCATCAGTCATGAGCTGATTGCCTTTACGTGTTGTGGCTGGAATGTCATTGGTCATTAAGGAGTTAATGTTGGGAGCACACGCCATACCGCTGCTTAGTTGTCCACTATTTTGTCACTGTTCTCTGCTGATTTGCTTGGCTGTTTGTCCTCCACTAATTCTACAATGCTGGTCTATTCAAGCTGACTGCCTATCCTTAAATAACTTTTCTGCGGAGGCAAAGCATGTAGAGTCTTAAAAGTTGCCAACTGAAATTCAGAAGCACCACAAGGTCATATACAGTACTCATTCTTATCAGCGCCCCCTTGTGTGCAGGTATAAAAAACAAAGCCAGGAGTCGTCGATAAGATTAGCTAGAAAATTAGAGGATGCTTTTGCACAGTGGAAGATAATACATGATAATGTATACATGAACATTTTACAATTATGTTAAATAACTAATTTATTGTAATTTTGTTTATTATCTTCTGAATTAAATTCAATTTAGAATAAAAGTTATGTGTGACAGTTTGCTGTACAACGGTTGCACGGTTGATGTGATCTTTTCTAGCAGATCCTTGGTGCTTGATAACCATGCAGTGAAAGAAATATGGCTTCTGAATGACAATAACCGAAGTCTAGATATGCCTTCCTTCCACATCAACTCACAGGAAATTTGTCATTTTCTTTGTTCCTTTTGCACATGTGAAGAAACTAAGTGCTCTGAGACTGTGGATTCAAATACCAAGGTCCATTCATGATGTACAATCAATTCACAATTAAATAGGTTAAGGATTTAAATTTGCATACTTAGTTACTGTATCAGTGGCAGGCTATTAATTTGTATTTCTTGTTTGAATCTGGATATGTGCTTTTTACTTAAAGTGTGTAAGAACCATAATATTTAAATATTTATCTTATTGGTCCCAGTTTCAAATTGATGGTTACTGATGGTAATTTAATCTAAACGAATAATCATATGCCTCCAAAGTCAAATATAAATGATTAAATGGATATCTTCCATAGACATTGTTCTGTATCTATATTGTGAAGGGGATGGGTGTGGATAAATCTTGGAAACCACTGGGAATGCAAGGTAAATTTGCCACTGGCAAACAAGTCAGACTAAGTAGGGCTTTCAAATATTATGAAAACTATTATGTAAAATCTCCCCAAATGCATTTATGCCTACACTGCCCCCAAGCTAATTTGCCTGAAGCAGATATGTTCGACCAAACACATCTCCTGGCATGTGATATACTTATCAGCGGTCAGCTCCAATGCTGGTCAGTGAACATTATGGGGGGTCTAATGAAAACTCTTGTGTTTATGTGTGGAAAGCACTCCCCTTGATTTCAAAGGAAGTGCTTTCCTGCCACTGATTGGTTGCTTCAATCTTCAAACCATGGAGGTAAAGAGCTACTGCCATGGAGCTTATACCTAAGTTAAGTACATTTTTTGACTTTTTCAATAATACATACTAAAGTACTCAGAAAAAAACTTTCATATGCTTGATTATTTTCTACAGCTCCTTAAGGCATCAAAATGTCCCTTTAACTCTCTCTAGATATGGTGGTATTGTATGGATCCTTGAAATTATCAGCCTGTTATCACCTGTACTCAATGACTCTATTTTGACTGGTGGAAACATTTTTTGAAGGTGGCATCATGTGAAGCAGAAAGAATTTTAAGATTGCTTACACAATAAAGGCTCTTATTTAATATTTTCGTCGTCAGCATCTATATTACATGTATTAATTATTTTTTAAATCCTTCCATCTCTGGCCAGATCTATATAAATGCCCTTAAGGTTTGTCAGTGAACAAACTTTCATATTAATAGTCTTATTGCATCTTCTGGATGAGAGGTGAAGCTAACTACAAGTGACCAAACGTCTGAACTCCCTGAGAGCACTGGAAAAAAAAAGAGAAAATTGTTAATATTTTGCTAGAAATATCCTACAAAAGTCTAAAAAAGCTAAATTGAGCATCTGGTTTGCATATGTGGTCTAGAAACACCCCTGTAATGCACAGAATTATGGATGTCTACTATTTTTTTATGTTTTGGTGAAATCCCAGTACATCAAGGACGTTTTGTTTCCTTAATTTTCTTGTAAATATAGGAAGGCACTGTGCTATTGTGTCATTCAGATTTGAATTCATCAGTCTTGCAGAATTGTTTATAGTACTATATTGCTTAGCACACATCACTAATCAATGCTTTTTTTTACATTATCAGTAGTCCCTGGAAATAGTCATGAGCCATAGGACGTAAAATAATTATTATTAATCATGTATTTCTCGTTTCTTCTCTGGTCTGCTGGTAGTATTTTAGCTTAAGCCATTTTATAAGGGAATTGTTGGGGTCATATTTTTATTAAATGTACATGTATGGGGTTTCCAAGTAGACTTTAAAGTGATTCGCTAAGATGCCAATTGGTCAGTTGAGTCCAATCCTTGAAGTACTTATTTGTACACTTAAGGACTAAAGCATTTATAATTTTTTTTTGTTTCAACTGTAATTTCCCTCTCTCTTATTTAGTTTAACTACTCAAATCATACATATTTTGTTTGTTAATTAAAAGGCTAGTTAACAGAACTGTGTTGCTGTTTTAACTAGAGGTTTTTCAAATGTAACATCCTGGGGTAGTGTTCTCAGATTGCCAAACTGCCTCGCAAAGGTGTCTATAAAGCAGATAACAAGTAGAACAAAAGTAGTTCTATCACTTTGTGTTTGTGGCACATATTAAAACCATGCATTTGCTTTTAATTTCTTCCATAGGATACATATCACTAATAAAATAAAAAAAACAAGTTCATGTTCAATAACACCCCAGAGTACAGTAACACCCCAGCATTAATAAATATATATATTTTGGAAGGGGGATAGCATCTTTGAACATTGTATTTACAATTTTAAAATTTGATTTTTACTTTATCGCATGTTCACCACTTCTGTGGTGAATGAGATAGATTTCAAACTGATTAAAGTATCTCTTCACAAATTTCAGTCTAATACATGCACTGGCTAAATAGCGCTAACTCATGCTGTCATAAGTTCAATACATTGATGACCGAGCTCAAAAAGGAAATTAAATATTGATTTATTCACTTTGACAACAGTGTAGACTTTTTAAAACCCTGCCCTCTATCCTAGGCCTCCATGCATTCAGTGACTACATTGATATTATGACGCTGCTGACTCTGTGTGGTGATTAAAAGTAAGTTATATCAATGAAATGTTACCTCAAGAAACAGAACTTGATTTAATTCCAAAGATATTCTTCTAATTGTTAGACTTAGGAGCTATCCTGTGAATGGAAATGTGTCATCTTAGCTTGATGTGCGAATGATTCAAGCTTGATCAAAACAACCGAAAGCAATGTGGGCAGCTGTACATGTAAATGTTTTAAACTGTCATTGTAATGAAAGATGCTTAATTGCAAATATTTATTAACATAGTAGTTGTTTAATATATCTTCCCTTGTCCCAACCAGGTTACTTTGTAGATTATGTTTTCTTACACCTTATTTTTCTTATTTTTTTGTGTTGCTCACTGATTAATGGCCTATTCTATATTTAATGCAATTTAGCCAACAACATGAGTTTAGAATGGGTTGGGTTCTTTTCGATACAATATTCTGACTTTATGCATCATTGTGTGCACTAAAATTATAAATATTTCTAATGACAAAATTACTTTGGGTTTTATACGGTAAACTGAGAACAGTGGTGGAGTTGCAGTGAGATACATTTGAGCAGCTCACATCTTTAATTATCCATTATGCACAAAAAGCTTGGCTTGGTTTAGTGTATAAATCACATCATCGCTACTCCAAAGTGAAAGTGTTAATTCCTTGATAATTTGAAAAGCTATGATAGCTTTGAGTCCCCTATATACACTTAAAAGCATTTTACATTAGCTTTACAAACAGCATAAAATGCAAGGGGGGCTTTAACAGGAGCTGCTAATGAGAACCAGATGAGGTTCACTAAAATTAGAATGCACGTGCATAATATGTAGAAAAGGCCTTGGCAGCAGTGTTGTGCACCTGGGAATATAAAAGCAATCCATTTTAATCTCATACATGTTGGATAAGGGAAGCATGTCTCAAAAATGCATAAGTGTATACTGCTTATTAGCCCATGTGAAATATTTTTGTTAAGATTTTTCAGACATGATTAACCCAGCCAATGCTTATAAACCATGCAAACCATTCATTAGGAATGCAATGCAAGACCCTGCAGCAATAAATAATATGAAAGAATAGGGGAGGCTTCGATAATCCTTTATTATAAAAAGACTTAAACAAATACCCTGCAGGTAATTATTTGATGAACCAAAAAACAAAATTCATGCAAAAAGCCACTATTACCCTAAGGCACTGAGTGATGTGGATAAGGGAAATCAAGCCATGCAAAGTAGGGTGATATACAAATTGTCCAAAACCCTGAAATAATTTTCCGTATGGAGGATGTTTCTTTATCTGAAATGGAAGGCTTGTGATTCACTCCTACACATCCAAGCCTTGCTGTCAAAGCTTACAGTGTTGAATCATTTTTAATTCCATACAGATAAATCCACAGTTCCACCTAGTGGCCAAGGGCAACATGACATTATTTTTACAAATACCATTTATAAACAATAAACAGAAGGAAACCTTTCAGTGTACGGACAGTTAATACAATAGTGTTCGCTGTATTTATCGATGTTATAATGTGTCCTTGCATTAAAAAATTTGCATATATCTTTTAATGGAAAATCATTCTTTAGGTTGCGGTAAAATACAAATCATATGTTTGTTTAGCAAGTTAAAAACATTTTTTTCTCTCTCTTCTATCTCTCCCTGTGTTTGTTTGTTTTTGTTTCTTTTGTAGCCATACCCCTGAACACAACATTCACCAGCAGCACTATCCAACAGCTTATATATATATACATACACTGACTGGCCCCTTTATTGGGTACCCCTTGCTAGTGCCGGGTTTGTACCACCTATTGCCTTTTGCGTAAACATTCTTCGTGGCATACTTTCTACAAGGTGCTGGAAATATTCTTCACAGATTTTGGTAAATATGGACATGATGGCATCACGCAGTTGCTGCAGATTTGTCGGCTGCACATCCATGATGGGAATCTCCCGTTCCACCACATCCCAAAAGGTGCTCTTTTGGATTGAGACCTGGTGACTGTGGAGGCCACTGGAGTACAGTGAACTCATTGTCATGTTCAAGAAACCAGTTTGAGATGAGTGAGCTTTGTGACATGGTGCATTATCCTGCTGGAAGTAGCCACCAGAAGGTCAGCATACTGTGGTCATAAAGGGATGGGCATGGTCAGCAACAATACTCAGGAAGGCTGTCGCATTTAAACAATAATCAGTTGGTACTAAGGGGCCCAAAGTGTGCCAAGAAAATATCCCCCACACATTACACCACCACCACCACACCTTTGATACAAGGCAGGATGGATCCATGCTTTCATGATGTTTACGACAAAGTCTGACCCTGCCATCTGAATGTCACAGCTGGAATCGAGACTCATCAGAGCAGCTGAAAGGAGTGGCATCCGGTGTGGTCTTCTGCTGCTGTAGCCCATGTGCTTCAAGGCTTGTCTTGTGCGTTCAGAGTACCTTGGTTGTAACGAGTGGTTATTTGTTGCCTTTCTGTCATCTCAAACCAGTCTGCCCATTCTCCTCTGACCTCTGACATCAATAAAGCATTTTCGTCCACACAACTGCCGTTCACTGGATGTATTCTCTTTTTCTGACCATTCTCTGTAAACCCTAGAGATAGTTATGAAATAGTTTCTGAAATACTCAGACCAGCCCGTCTGGCACCAACAATCATGCCACATTCAAAGTCACTTAAATCCCCTTTCTTTCCATTCTGATGCTCAGTTTGAACTTCAGCAAGTTGTCTTGACCACATCTACATACCTAAATGCATGTATTTGTGTTAACAAGGAATTGGACAGGTGTACCTAATTATATATATATATATATATATATATATATATATGCACTACTGTTCAAACTGTTTGGTGTTTTCATGGAAAACAAGGAAATTTGTAGCTGTGTTAACATAATTGTGAAAGGGTGAAAGGGTTTTCTAATGATCAATGAGCCTTTTAAACAGAAGAAAGGGAGGCATCTGATTGGCCTCAAATTTATTCTGCAGCATCAATGAACCCAAACATACAGCTATAGTCATTAAGAACTATCTTCAGTATAAAGATCAATAAGGAGTCTTGAGAGTCATGGTATGCCCCCCAAAGAGCGCTGATTACATTACATTACATGATTCTGCAGCACTGTTACAGTCAGTAGAACAATTTAGAAACACATACAATAACACATACAATAACAAACTGGTGCAAAAGAGAATACAAGCTTACAATCTTGTCGGTGGTTAAGGGGGAAGTGAAACAATAGAAGAGGACTGCTTAGATGGGGATGAGTTGAACTGGTTCCGATGATGTGTTGAAGCTGTTGATTGTTCAGATGGCTTGATTATGATGATGTTTGGGAGTAATGGGAAGGAATGTTGCACACTTCCCTGAACAGGTGGGTTTTCAGAGAGGTTTTGAAAGTTGTGTATGAGGTAGAAAGGAAATTCCACAGTGGGAAGAGGTAACAACAGTAGAAGATAGCCACAGGTCATGAGCGAAGGGGGCGAGTAGGGCTGTATTTGGATAGGAGGCTAGAGATGTAAGGGGGTGCAGAGTTGTTGAGGGCTCTATAGGCCAGGGTCAGAAGTTTACATTACATTACATTCTGACATGGGGAGTCAATGAAGTGATTGGCATTGTGGAGCAGCAGATGAGGAATGGCGGCAGAAAAAAAAAAATCTAGCCGCAGTGTTGAGGATGATGTGAAAGGTGGGAGAGGGGGAGACCGGTTAGTAGGAAGTTGCAATAATCCATGTGGGATATCACAAGGGAGTCAGTGGTTGGATAGTGGAGTTGTCAACAGTAATAGAGATGTCAGGAAAAGTGGACAGAGCAGATGGCGGGATTACCATGAGTTCGGTCCTAGAGGTGTTGAGCTTTAGGCAACGGGATGCCATCCATGATGCAATTCCTGATAGACAGTCAGTTAGGCAAGTTAGAAGAGAGGGGGAAAGGTCCGGAGCAGAAATATAAATTATATAGATATGTCATCTGCATATAGGTGGTACTGGAAACCAAAGGAAGAAATAAGTTGTCCGGGGGAAGAAGTGTAGATGGAGAATAGCAGAGGCCCAAGAACTGAGCCTTGAGGAACACCAATAGATAGCTGTAGGGGAGAGGAGCAAGTTCCAGTGAATGAGACACTAAAAGTACGGTCAGAAAGGTAGGATTTAAGCCATGAAAGAGTTGTGTCACGGATGCCATGAGCGTGGAGGGTTTGTAGGAAGAGGGGGTGGTCGACTGTGTCGAATGCTGCTGAGAGGTCCAAGAGAATAACCAGTGAGAATTGGCCTTTTGTTTTAGCTGCATGGAGGTCATTAGTAATTTTAGTGAATGCAGTTTCTTTTGACTGCTGTGGATGCAAACCGGATTGTAGAGGGTCAAGTAGAGAGTTTGAAGAGAGAAAGTTTGTTAGTTAATTGTAAGTTAATCGTTCCAGCAGTTTGGAAGCTAGCGGGAGAAGTGAAACTGGACAGTAGTTTGATGGGGATGTGAGATCAAGGGAAGGTTTCTTTAGGATGGGGGAAATGATGGCATGTTTTAATGAGGATGGGAATACACCAGAGGAAAAAGAGAGGTTAAAGATGTGGGTTATGATTGGGATAAGGACACTTGTCAGGAACTTACCGTTCACCCCCGCCATCCGCATGTGTCCTCACCTGGCGGGGACCTCCCGGAACTAGAGAGGGTAGAAGATGTAAAGGTGCAGGGTCAAGGGGACAGGTGGCGAGGTGGGAGGACAACAGGACCTTGGAAACCTCAAAGGGTGTCACTGGGCTGAAGCAGGTGAGGATGGATTGAGGTGAGGAGGGAGGTTGAGGTACCATATGATTAACAGTATGGGGGAGGATGCTGCCCCTGATGGTGTCAATTTTGTTTTTGAAGTAGGTGGCAAGCTCTTGGGCAGAGAAGTTGGAGGGCAAGGGAGGTGCTGTGGACCTGAGAAGGGTGTTCAAAGTGGAGAATAAACATTTAGGATTATGGGAAATAGAAGTGATTAGAGAAATGAAATATGTTTGTTTAGGGCCAATGTATAGGAACAGAGCATGAGTTTGTAGTGAATGAAGTCTTCAGATGAGCGAGACTCCCTCCACATGCGATCAGCGGTACGTGAAGACCTTTGAAGAAGGCGCGTCTGTGTGGAATGCCGTGGCTGAGGTGGACAGCGTGGGGGATTGCGTACAGTTACAGGAGCAACCATATCTAGGGCTGAGGTTAGTGTATGGTTATACTGAGCTGTAGCTGTGTCTGGACAGGAGGAGGAGGATACACTTGAGAGGAGTGGTCGTAGTGTATCTGTAAGCTGTGGAGTGTTACGGTAGGTTTGTGGTGTTTCTTGGGTAGAGAAGGTGTGTGTGATATGTCAAGATTAAATGTAAGCAGGCTGGGATCAGACAGACAGATGGGATCTCAGTATTATCGAGTCAACTGAGGCTTCCTAAATCCACAGAAATGTGGTTAGTTCTCTAAGATATGTGCAACAAGCTACCTGCATTTTGTTAAATGATAATTATAAAATTATATTGATAAAATAATAAAAACTATTAACACATCTATTTTTGAAAGTATTCCAACTTGTTTTTTAAACCTGCCTAAAACATTTGCCCAGGGCTTGGTTGAAATGTGCTCACTGTCTCTGTCTCTGAGTCATGGATTTAAAATATGGTCACTCAGGGGTAGTGTAACATTTGGAGTTATTCACAATTTCTACATCTATATATAACATAGTTGCTTATATGTATGTTGTTGCTCTTTTAAACCCACTCTCTCACACTCTCTGAATGTCTACCTACCTTCTCTGCTGACCACTTCTACTTTTGTGTCTTGCAGCTCTGCTTCCGTGTCTCACATCATCATGTCCTTCTCTTTTTTTTTTCTCTCTTGTCCCTTCTTTCTTCGTCTGCATCTCCACGAACATGACCTCCTGACGAATTTCCCCCAAAGAGGAAAGGTCAGGGTAGAGGACATCAGCGGAAGCGCTATCGTTTTGGAGAGGGGAGAGGATGCCACCGGAAGCTTCATCATTTTGCCCTAAGATAACCTTGTGTGAACCACCATCTAAATAGCGGAACTTCTGGTGACGTATTCTCCTCTGACTGGAGATTTTGTTTAAAATGCCCCTGATTTTCATCTGAATCGAATGGGCAGGAAACAAATAAATCGCCCAAAAATGAATGGGCCCAATTATTTGTCTGAATCTTTTTGGCTCATTTGTGCATTTCTAATTTAAACCTTAAGGGGCTCCCAGCTAGTGTACCAGCTTTAAGATGAGTAACAAAGGGAGAGTTTAGAAGGTGGTTGTTCGGGAAGAATTAAGAAGACTGTCTAGGCAGAGGCTGTGGGAACTATATGGGCTGTGTACTATGTATTATGTAAGTTCTACTGTTATTGCTGTTCAAATACATGTGAGTACCAATTCCTTTCTTTCCCATATTATCTGTGTGGACTGTCTATTTTTGTAAAGGTCCTATATGCTAGGTTTTCAACCCCATAAAACTCAGCCTTGCAGACAGAGGGAAGAAAGGTTAAAGTAAGTTATGTTGTAAGCTTCGCAAGTAAATATCTCCCTTCAGTCTGACTGCTCTGGGTATACTACATACAATATACTGTGGGATTTGTGATCTAGACCTGTGGATCCTAAAGGTTGCTACAATATAGACAGGAGGACAGGATGACCTTTTCTGACCCAAAACGCTAGGAAGAAGCTACATCCTCCTACCATAACATATAAATAAAACTAGGGCTTATTAAAGTTTATAACGTGTGTCATTTCCTGCAGGGTCAGACTTAGTATGACAAGGCAGCCCTAGCACTTTAAGGCTACCGGTGCCCAATGATATAAGTGTGGCCACTGGCTGGATATGCATGGCTGCGTGTTACATTTTGAATGCTCAAACAGCGTGCGGCAAAGGCATATCCATCTTGCGGCTGCCCACTCCTTGCCCACTTCACAACCATTAAAAGGCTAAGCCATGCCCCCCTTACCACAGCCACATTCCCTTCCTTTTTTACGGAAGTTATATATGCATATTTCCAAAGTGACCACTCTCCCATCTAAGAACTCAACGACTGGTAAATATGAGTTTATCAAACCTTAAAAGTAACGTGATATTCTCGCCTATAGTCAGCTCCAGTGCTGGCTCAGGTGAACACTGCATGCAAGGGTCTGTTGAAACCCCAGTGTGGATGTGTGGAAAGTGCTGCCATTACCTTCAATGGGGGAATTTCCCTGCCACTGACTGACCGCTTGAACCAGCCAATCATTACCAAGAATAGTTAGACCATGAAGGAGAGGGCAGACTCTTCTGTGTGTTTTTTTTTGCTTTGGAAGAATGCATATTAAAATACAGAGTATTCCCATTTTACATCAACATCTTTAATGCAACAAGTATGAGAATGTTTACGCAACATTAAAGACGTGATAAATGTCATAAATGTGGCTGCAATGATCCTTCAGCTGTGTGATTTTTGGACCAAAAGCTATGCCGAAAAGAAAACATTGTGTGAAAAGTCACTTAATAACACTTCATGAAATGGCTTAGCAGTAACACTATACAGAAGAACACATCATTTTTAATCCTGGTACCCTCTAGTGGTCTGTGCTAAAAACAGCACAGTCATGTTTGCATGTGTTATTGAACAATATTTATAGATACTGAAACACATATGTATTTGATCTTCATAGTGAAAAGTTTGAAAGCACTACACTGTCCTTCTGTTAGCGAGGAGGTGACTTTAAACTTTGCTGATCCAGCAGACGGATTCTTGCTAAAACTGTTCTCAACACTTTATGAACATGCCATTAATATTTATACTGGCATAGCATGTGAAAATAAAATAGATGGAGTTTTATGTCAATAATTTCCATACAGTTCTCCAAAGGTAAATAAAATAAAACATGCTTTCCTCTGGTAAGTGTTGAAGATGAGAATAAAAATTGCAAATAGCAGCAGGCTTTATAGAACATCATAGTACAAAAAGTAGTTTTACAAAGGATTCACAAGTAGGTGCAGCAATGAACAGCATTGAGTTGATTCACCAAAAAGAGAGTTTTTGGTTTATGGTTTATAGTTATTTTTTCTATAGGGAAAGTCTGTAGAAGAAGGTTAACCCCTTCATTATGTATAATCACATGAGAAAGGTGAAGCCACAACTCTCCTGCAGCAAATAGACCCTATAATCACCATTCTGTAGATCTTGAACATCTCTATGTTTGTAACGCTAATTATTATAATTCTACAAAAAAAATAAAAAAACATGTTTTGAAAAGACTTCTGATATTTGTGATGATTAGATTATTATTTTTAATTTCAAGCACAAGGCAATTACATTATTTTTGCTTATTCTAGGAAATATTTTGAACTGAAGTGAGGCGTTTTCTTTATGTTCATTCCGATTTGAATTTAAATATAACATATTTATATTAGGAGTAGCAGTTATGGAGTTAAATAAAGTACATTCATTCTATGACTGATGAATAACCATGAGAATGGTATTCCCAAAACTCGGATGCAGAGCAGATCAGATTCTTTGAAGATCTGTTATTCTTTCAATTCATCTCGTTTCACCTGAACACTGCTTATTGAAAGGAGTTAAAAGAAATGGCATTTCCTGCCTGTGACTACATCTCTTCACATGGACATAAGGATAATGAAAATGGATAGTCACCCATACCCTTTAGAGATGACCTCTCTTGCATTCCTGATTCCTATGATAATATTCACCAGTCTATTTTATATTTTACTTAGGAGTTAGGAGAAAATGTAATTTTCCATCACAGTGGTAGTTTAAAATACTTGAACGATGGAAGTTTGTATTCTGTTATCTATCTAGAGACAAAAGATGTCCTTCTGCATAGTAGTAACATGAGGTAATATTCATCAATCCAGTTGATGGCCAGCAGTGAAAAAAGATGACATACAGATGTAGTGACTCGGATGTATAAATGTCTTATCATATCAGAAGGTTTAAGCATGTTTAATATATTTTTCTTGATTTGGATCTGGTTATCTTGGGTTGCTTAACAACAACCCTGGATTTTAGTATTACCCAACAGTACTGTGATGAACAAACAGCATAAAAAAAGGACAATTGTAAGCTATTTTTCACTTTCGTTTTTCAAAATAAATGCACCAAATAGAATGATGTGATACCTCTTTGGGTTGGTCAACATGATTATAAAATCAAATCTACATGTATTGCTTGTATCCGATAAAGGGACTCAGGCCTCGGATTTTGCTTTTTCTTTTTTTGCTGTACCCTAGAGTAAGAAAATAATGATTTTAAAGCACACAAAATAAGCAACATATTAGGTATGCAATAAACAGATATCTGCTAGTGACTACTATGAAGTTGGAGGGTTCTTAGGAAAAGTAACTTAAAAACAAAAGGAATGGAAGTGAAAATCTTGGTTTGAACTGCTTTGTGAATTTAATGTGAACAGTCCAATGAATATAAAGCAAGATGATCACGGCTAATATTTTGATGGTTTAATTTCAGGCACGCTCACTAGGTGGCAATGTGTACCTGACTTACTGAGCAGGAGTTCATATTATAAACACATACTGTATGAAATAACATTACCTCTTTGTATGGTCTCTCCGAAAATGTACTTACAAATTATTATACTTGAGTCCCTACTATACAGAAAACTTTAATGGTATTGCAATTTTTGAAAACATTCTTAAGAGTAATTGAATGAAACCAGTTAAAAGTTAAATTGTGTCACTGAAAAGTTTTTTTGGTGTCTTAATGCTGGAGTCAAGCAAGTCTCACCCGTAAATGACTGTCCACTCAATCACTTTATTATGTTATCTCTCATAGATTGTATCAGTAGATTTTTCAGACTGTGGAATAGAGTCAACTCAGGTAATAGTAATAATGATAATAATAGTAGTAGTGATAATTGCTACTACTATTAGTAGTAGTATTCCTATTATTTTATAGCAAAAATAACGTTATTTGACTTGTTGCTGATCAAAGGTTCTAATAACATATCAAATTACATATCATTGTATTGTGTAGTAAATATATCTGATTTAGAGATTTACTGCCATACTGAGTTGGATCTTTTAAGATTCATAGTTACAGTGTGTAGGTTGTATGCCAAACCCTAAAACTTCCCTCTGAGATGTCAAACCAGTTATACAGGCCCAAAATGCTGGGATGGACTTAAAATTAAATGCCCCTACATGATGATTGGAGCCATCTTCTGTAATTATGTTTTAAACATAACCAGCATTTGTATCACAATTTTATGCATATAAAGTCCAATGGAACAGGCTTTGTAAATGTTTTATTATATACTACTTACCCATCACATATTGTGGGTAGCACTGTTTCCCTTTAGGAAATACTTCACTGATCATTGTGTTTCATCTGTTTAGTAATACACTTTTAAGGTGAATTAATAGTAAAAGAACCCAAAGAATTGTCACTTTGGATTCTCACCGAATCAGTTAGAGATTAAAGCTGAAAAGATCCAGGGTAGAGCTGGCAAGGGATCAAATACATCCAGGGCAGAGCTGGCAAGGGATCAAATACATCCTTTTTGTGTTTAATGCAGTTTAGTATACAACCACCAGGGTGTCTAAATTAAAAAAAAGACCCTCTGTAACATTTACTATTTGAAAATGTGCTTTCTGTGCTATATTTATTTTCTGTATGTTTTTATTTGGTGAATAGGTGTTGACAAAAATAGACTTTGCATACTGAATTGCCTTTATGTGCTTCTGTATAACTGGGCAACTTGACCTTGGCTTGTCCTCTGGGTTGAAGGATGGTTTGTTGCTAAAGTCAGTGTGGTAAACTCTGACGGTTAACCCAGGCTAGGTGAGATTCCTTCGGGCAGACTCAATATTCAAACAGTGAATTCATCAATCAGTCTACCCAGACTTGGTTACAATTAAAATGGTCCAGGAGCCCATATGTTTCAGTGACTAAACAGCATAATTACTTCCTGGCACTACACAACTTTGTATAACATTAAAAGGCAGGTATGCCAGCTTTTATAGTTTTGTGACAAACACTGTGAGGTGAAGAACATAGTAAATGTAAACAATTTAAACTCTCCTAAAACTGAACAGCAGAGGGCGCTGTATGATATTTTATGTAGTAACATACAAATACCATGTGGAAAAAACGTAGGTGAGTTTGTGGGGATATTCTTCAAAGTAAAGGGAGCAAACCTGCTCTTTTTATTTTAACTGGATAGTGGTAGATAAATGCAAGAGCCTCCCATCAGAAGAGGTAGAGGTAAATACAGCGGGGGAATTTAGACATGTACAAGATAGGCATAAACGTATCCCGAATCTCAGACAAGACCGTAGACTGATTAAGATCTGAGTCTCTATTTCTACATCAGGGAAAATAGACAGACTAGATGGTGTGAGTGTTATCTGCCATCAAATTCTTTGTTTCTTTATGGCAGTTAAGGGAAAAAGCATAAAAATATGCAGACAGAATTCTACGGATTCAGAAGATGAGACAACGCTATGCCCCTGAGCAAACACCCGTGGAAAAGACACATTTTACATTTGATAGATCATTTTGTATGGTATCAATTCTATATTAAATGATTATGACTTATTAGTGTTTGCCTGTCAAAGAGAAATTGTACTAAAGCATAAACATCTTAGACTGTAGCTTAAGGCCTCTTCACATTTGACGCCACATGAAAAAAACTTAGCAATTATGTTTGTCAAGATACGTTTTTGTGCCTTACATTTTGTAAATATTACTGTAAACCATTGCTTGTGTTAGCGATGATCCACTAAACATTCTTGCTTAGGGCTTCTAAAAACGTGTATTGCCAGAAGGACTTGTGGCGTTACCTTATAACAATGTTCAGTTGATGGTCAAATCGACAAATAACGTCACACAGGTAAGAAACCACTTTAATAAATCACAGCGGTATTTTTTTCTTTCTAATCTATTACACATAACAAAAAAACAAGCAACCTAATTTCAATGAAAAAAACAAAGCTTGTGGTTTATTATGATAATGTTTAGTACACTATATTGATTGGTATGAGGCTAGGTTTCCACTTGGGTTTTTGTCCGGCGTTTTTTTCTTGATGAAAAACGCCAGGAAAACTGCCAAGAAAACTGCCGCAGCATTTACCTGCGTTTTGGCGTTTTTTCTGCAGTTTTTTCTGGCGTTTTAGCCTTTCTGTGGAAATTGCTTTTTTTGACCTTAGGCAGTTTTTTCAGCCTTTACAAGTTAGAAGTTTCACCCAGCTAAAAGGGATTAGGATAAATGGCAAGTATCTGCCCTCTCCTGATGTCATTTACTTGGTAGACCCTTTTGTCTCTTTTCTGTGGTTTGTAAGGCATGCTTTATTTCGAATGTCTGCTCCTCTGGGAAGATTGGCCCCAAATGATGGTGCAAATTGTTTGCTGTTGCTTTTGGCACGCAGGATCCGGTCGCGTATGTTTGTTTGTAATGGCATGTTTGTTCCAAATGGTGTAAAATTCAATATGAACCAGTCCAGGACTTTGTTTTGTGTGAAACTGTTTGTTTTCAGCCTATTTCTCGTAGGACACACAGATAATCTGCATTGTAACTGTGGAAAAAACGCCATAAAAAACGCCAAGGCAATAAAGCCACATGGCTTTTTCATGGCGTTTTTTCTCTCCCATAGGCTAGGTTTCCACTTGGGTTTTTGTCCGGCGTTTTTTTCTTGATGAAAAACGCCAGGAAAACTGCCAAGAAAACTGCCACTGCATTTACCTGCGTTTTGGCGTTTTTTCTGCAGTTTTTTCTGGCGTTTTAGCCTTTCTGTGGAAATTGCTTTTTTTGACCTTAGGCAGTTTTTCCAGCCTTTACAAGTTAGAAGTTTCACCCTGCTAAAAGGGATTAGGATAAATGGCAAGTATCTGCCCTCTCCTGATGTCATTTACTTGGTAGACCCTTTTGTCTCTTTTCTGTGGTTTGTAAGGCATGCTTTATTTCGAATGTCTGCTCCTCTGGGAAGATTGGCCCCAAATGATGGTGCAAATTTTTTGCTGTTGCTTTTGGCACGCAGGATCCGGTCGCGTATGTTTGTTTGTAATGGCATGTTTGTTCCAAATGGTGTAAAATTTAATATGAACCAGTCCAGGACTTTGTTTTGTGTGAAACTGTTTGTTTTCAGCCTATTTCTCGTAGGACACACAGATACTGGGTCCATCCTCTGCATTGTAACTGTGGAAAAAACGCCATAAAAAACGCCAAGGCAATAAACCCACATGGCTTTTTCATGGCGTTTTTTCTCTCCCATAGACTTCTATTGGAGAAAAAAAGCCAAGATTTCTTGCAAAAAACGCCAGAGTGTCAACATGCTGCAGTTTTTAAAAACTGCCACAGAGCCCAAAAAAGCAGAAAAATGCCAAAGAGGACTGAAAAAACGCCAAACAGAAAAACGCCAAGTGGAAATGGCATTTTGCGATTTCCTATTGAAGAACAGCTAACATCTGGCTGCAGCCGTTTTTCACAAAAAAAACGCCAGGGCGTTTTTATGGGCGTTTTTAGCAAAAAAAACCCAAGTGGAAACCTAGCCATAGACTTCTATTGGAGAAAAAAAGCCAAGATTTCTTGCAAAAAATGCCAGAGTGTCAACATGCTGCAGTTTTGAAAAACTGCCACAGAGCCCAAAAAAGCAGAAAAACGCCAAAGAGGACTGAAAAAAACGCCAAACAGAAAAACGCCAAGAGGAAATGGCATTTTGCGATTTCCTATTGAATTACAGCTAACATCTGGCTGCAGCCGTTTTTCACAAAAAAACGCCAGGTGGCGCTATTGGCGTTTTTATAGGCGTTTTTAGCAAAAAAAAACCAAATGGAAATCTAGCCTGATGCATACCTTATAATCCCTGGTTCCCCAAATGTTCTTATGAATAAAACATAATATTCAGGGATATCATTTTTAAATTATGGGGAAATAGCTTATTGATCCAAGGAGAGATCTGACTGCCATTCTGGGGTCAAGAAGGATTTTTTTTCCTAGTCTGTTGCAAAATTGGAAAGTGCTACAATCTAAATTTTTGTTTGCCTTCTTTTGGATCAACAGCAACAGCAATTAACAGATGTGGGAAAGGCTGAACCTGATGGACGCATGTCTTTTTTCAGCCTAGGTAGCAATGTAACGATGTAACTATGTTATACCTGGATGCAGTTGGTGTAGGTAAGATGCCAGCAGGTTGATTAGAATGCTGTTCTACCAAATTTAACTACCTATACTATTCAACATTCAGTAGCTCCATAAAAACATTGTACTTAGCAATTTCTAGCCTGTTGATGGTGGACTAATGGTTGTTGTGTTGTAAGAACTAACTTGTTAATGGTCTTTGAGTTACAAACGCAAGACAATAATTTGTGCTTCTCAGTCTGGCTATGTGTGCCTATCTACCTTTTAGTTGAGTTGGAGGTAATAGAGGGATCTCTGATTTTGACAGAGTACACTAAGGTGTGATGTCATATGTGTGTTGCTTTCATTTTATACACAGGTAAAAGATCCCATAAAAACCTGTTGAAGCGATATATAATGTCTCTTCTAAAATGCCTGAGGGATTCAGTCCCCTTAGCTCACCCTATTAATTCCTCTGGTGATAAAGTCATAATTGAACCTTAAAATGGGAGAATGGTGTGCAAAATGTGTGGCAATTTCTGTTTTTTGAAAAAATTAGGGGGAAAAAAGAATTTAAAGGAAAAGAGGAAATAGAAAACAAAATACCTTACATGCAATTAATACAAAATGGTCATTCTAACACAACCGTAAGGATCCCTGGCAGACAGAGGGTCAGCTGCAGGATCTCAAGAGTGCCACTTGTTAGCTGTACCTCAGAGTTAATGAAACAAATGAACTAAGTTAAGTTATACAGGTATTTTTCAGTGTTCCCTCTTGTAGGGTTTAGGCATTTCATTGTAAGTTAAAGGCTTCTCTGAGTTCAATAGTATTACCCCTAGGGGGGGAAAAAATCTTGATGTGCACTGATTAGGGAATTACCTTCCAGAACTGTAATAATTTCAAATCTCTTGGGCTTTCTTTGTATGATTATGATCTTTGTGTTTGGGAGACTTGATTTCAAGTTACCATGCTTGTTGGAGTTGTACATACAGTGGAGATAAAGTTCAGATCAGGTTCCTAAAAAACAAAGATGAGAGACATTTAAAGAGTGCTGTAATTTCAGAGTTAAAAAGCTCATTTTCTTACTGGCAGGCTTTAGTTAAAGAGGTGCTAGGAGGCAGCCTGACTGTCTGCACTAAAACTGATCAAAGCTCTGACAGGCATCTGGTTTGTCTCTGTGTTTTCTAGCCGCCCAAATTCTCTACCTCCTTTCTCAGTCAAATCTGTGTATACAACCAAGAAAAAGCAAGATGGGGTAGTTTAGTTACATATGGGAAAGAAACGAGGGCCGATATTAGTAATGCCACCAAAGGATGGATATATATATATATATATATATATATATATATATATATATATATATATATATAGCAAAAAGGGGGAATTTGATTTGTAAATGGTGTTGGTGAATTAGTAGGATAGGCAATTCAGAGCAGAAAGGTATTGTTCAAAATGGCGATAGATGAGACACAAGGGTATATGAATGTAAGATATAACCAGCAAAGATGACGAGTGGCAGATTTTGCTGCATATTTAGAGATTTGTTTAGCAACAAAATGCTGGACTGCATTGCAACATAGGTTAAGGAAATAATAAACAGGAGTATTTGTGTTAGGAGCATTTGTGTTATTTGTGAAGAAACACAGAAATATAGAATTTGACAGCAGATAAGAACCATTCGGCCTATCTAGTTTGCCCATTTTTATTGACGTAAGGGATTCAAACCCCTTAAGTCCTTGGTCTGGTTCCATAGTGTGGATAGCATTGGTCCTATCCCATGGCTTTTTGAATTCCCACAATGTATTAGCCTCCACCACTTCTGCTAGGACACTATCCCATTTATCTACTGCTCTCTGTAAAGTGGAACTTCTTTACATTCCCTCTAAGCCTATGACCCTCTAGTTTTAGACTATGACTTCTTGTTCTAACATTGCTCCTCCTTTCAAATAAGCTTGCCTTCTGTACTTTGTTAAAGCCCCTTAAGTATTTAAATGTTTCTATTGCATCTCCCCTCTCTCTTCTCCAAGCTATACATATTATGATCCCTTAGTATTTTCTGTTCATTTCTATCTTGCAAACCAATTACCATTTTTTGTAGCTCTCCTCTAAACTCCAATCTCCAATGTGCCACTATACTTCTGGAGATGGGGTCTCCAAAACTGTACACAATACCCCTGACCCCTTTTCCTGCTATTAAAGCCCCTCGCTATATAACTCAGCACCATGTTTGCTTTTTCCAAAACTTGATTACATTGTCTGCTTACCTTTGAGTCCTCAGAAATAACTTCTCTTAAGTCTCTCTCTTTCATTGTCATTGACAGAACAGTGTCTCCAATGCTATATTCTGCCTTGGGATTGTTATGTCCCAAGCACATTATTTTAAATGTATTAACATTTAATTGCAGCTGCCACACTTGCAAATTTCCCTCTAATTTACTTAATTTGACTTGTTCTACTTGTTATCCTTTGTATCATCTGCAAAAAGACATACCTTGCCATTAAGACCTCTAATATCACTACTAAAAATATTACAAAGTACGGGTACCAATATTATGAATAACAAGTCCTTCCTCTGAATGTTCACCATTAACTACAACCTTGTGCCTCCTGTCACTCAACTATCTTTACATCCAAACCCAAAGACTGCAATTTATTTATGTCTTCTATGGGTGACAGTGTTGAATACCTTAGTGAAGCCTAGATAGGCTACTGTATATCAACAGCTCTTAGTTACAAAAAACAAAAACTGTCTGCACTTCTCACCCTAATAAAGTTGGCAACAAATATATAAACATAATATAAATGAGAGGTTTTGGTTATATGAATTGGCCAAAGCATAATTAAGCTCACCCGCAACGTCAAGGCACACTCTCAATAGGGTGAGAACCTACTCGCACCTCCTACATAGTGGGCACACAAAGCAGTTTATACTGCTACCAAAACCTTATTAATGTGTTGGGGGAGGTGCAATTAAACCTCCTCCCTATTAACCCCTGGACAGCAAGCTGCAACCAGACTGATGAGCCAACAACCTCAAATATGTGCAAACAGGGAAAAGAAAAAATGTTGGTGCACTAAGCTGGTCACAGGCTCAAATAATACAAATGTATAATACGAGGCCTACCAAACAGGTGTAAGCATGCTGCAAATACAGTGTATTGGCTGTACAATGTATACAAAAAACAAAAACAGAGTAGCAAGCCGTGGGGCATATGTGGATAACTGGGGGCAAGTTGGCAAATAAAAGGAAATAAAAACACTTTTTTCCTATGAGAAAACTGTTTTCTCATAGGATAGTCTTATATTAAGGCTTTTTCTTTTTTTCTTAAATTAATATTCAAATTTTGGGGGTGGTCGTCTTATAATCGAGCAAATACGGTATTTTTTGTGAAGTGGTACTACAGTTGCTGGAACTACTCCTGCCAAGAGTGGCTGGTTAAATAAGTCTGCCAATGGTTTTGCCGAGATGCACCTCTAATCTAATATAAACTCCACAAATCACTTTTGAGTAGCACTTTTTACACATCTGACTCTGGAGACATTATTGTCCCAAACAGGCCAAAATGAGGCGGGCAGTATTTTTGTCTGCTTCAAGCAGCCAATCAGTGGCACAAACCTTCGAGCCAAGCGGGAGGCAGGTGGTTGCAGGTTATACTTAAGTGATTTTATTTTTTAAATAATGCATATTAAAGCATTTATTAAGTAGTTCTACATGCTTTTTCTTAAATGTGGATGTCAGCGGCAGTAAACTTTCCCTTTAAGTAAACATACACTGGAGTCCATTATGAAGCCACTTACTCAACTTGCATAACGTTTTGTGCAATAACAATCCTGCCCAGCTGATATCACCATGTAATTATCACCATGTAATTAAAGGGCCAACAAGGGTTAAGTTGAGTTTGTGCAATGAATAGTAAATATTGAGCCTCTGTAGGGTGCATTCGTAGTTATCATTAAAAGAAGAAAACAGTTTTTACAGCAGAGAAGATTAACATTGATTAAAATTACTTTTTTGGTTGCAGAGGGATATATCTATGACATTTAATGTAATAAATGGAAGCATGCAGTTCACTAATTAAACTACATTTTGTATATAATCATGGCTTGTGTCTGCATCAGACAAAGGTCAACAAATTGATCTTAAACTTGATCAAGATTCAATGAGAGGAAGGAACAAAAGCAGACATTACACGGCCGGCATATTTCAAAATTTAATTAGATTAAATAGATGCTGCTGAATTCTCCAATGGCAACATCAGAAACACTGTTTACATCATAGCCTAGTGTGTCAAGTCTTTCTTGCAACACCTAGCACCATCTTGATATTTTTTATGTTGGGGACATTTTATCTTGCCTGCCATCAAGGATCGAAGAGCCCTGTTTCCTCCCAGTACTTCTAATGTATTTGGTGAAACTCATGCATCTCCTCTTTACATGTGATGGCTGTTCTGCTCAAACACTATTTTACTATTTCCTGGAATATGCTTACACAGCTCTAATGTTTTGTAGTTACTTTAGATTTATTCATCTCGTGTTAGTTAACACATTTGGATACTGTTACATGTTATTTATTAAAAAATAATAACTTAACTATAAATCTAAATCAAAATGTAAACACATTAATTTAATGTACTAATATATATATATATATATATATATATATATATAAACAAAAGATATAGAAAGTAACGCACTCACTTGACTGGAAGCAGTTGCAATATACCTGGGTGCTAACAATCCAAAAAGTATATGCAGCAAAGGCTCATTGAGAAACGTTGGGCCTTCACCAAGTTAATACAGGTTATATATATATATATATATATATATATATATACCAAAAAATAGAGAAACACAGGAAAACCTTAGGAAAAAAAACACTTTCAGATTTTGGGGTGCTGCTAAAATGACCAATATGTACACACAAAACGCCTAGCTGAGTGTGGCGTCCATGATACTATATGGCAATATATAGCGTAGCCTGCCATTACGTGAAAGTTCCCCAATTTTTGCGAGTCCTGTCTATTTTAACATTGCTATATTGCTTACCAAACAGCTGAATCAGTGGGACTGCACTGCTTTTTAACCCATTGAGACTCTCATGCAATGCAAAGCCCTTTCTGGACACCATTAATGAGGTACCTGTGTGGTTAGTGGGGTGCACCACAGGATTTGGTCAGAAGCTGTAAATGTGCACAAAAAATACAGAACCCATTGCACTGGTTTACAGCATTAGGTATAATAAAGCCTAAAATATCTCCATTTTGGCTTTATTTTTGTTAAGTAAATCATGACAAGGTGTAATAAAGTCATATCTTGTTATTCATCTGAGGTTGTATTTAATTGATTTTTAGACCTGCTAAGGAACAGATGATTGTTATTATGTCATACTTTTTCACAGGACTGTAAATGAAAATAAAGGTCTGGCGACTGCTTAAATAAATACTTCTGTTTTTACAGAGAAAGATGAGGGTGAGGAACCCTTGTTAGCAAAGAGAAATAGGGTGATATGTAAAACATGTGCATTTACTACAAACAGAAAAATCCATGGGACCCAATGAGATACACCCAAAGTTATTAAAAAGGCTTGTCAAAGTCCTGGCGAAGTGTCCTGGCAAAACTGTTGGCAGAATTAGTTAACCAGTCACTATTGGCAGGAGTAGTTCCAGGAGACTGAACGTTGGCAAGTGTAATACCACTTCACAAAAAATGTAGCAGGGAAGACTTGGCCAACTTCAGACCAAGTTAGTCTTACATCACTAGTTGGCAAATAAATGGAAACCAAGCTAAAGGCAGGGGGGTAAAAAGAAACCACAGGGCCCTGGTGTGTAAATTGACCCATGGCCCCTTACTTCACAAAGCAACATGTCCCACAGTGCCACACTTACACAAATTACACACAACGTACTCATAGTCACTTACATATACATTCATTCTAACACACACTCCATCTCACTCCACTTACACATACATGCTCACACATACACAATTACACATCCAAGCTCACACACACCACTACACATCTTTGCTCGAGTATAAGACAAGGTTTTCAGAGCAAAGGCTCTGAGAAATACCCCATGTCATATATTCCAGGTCGTTTTATAATCCAACGTCAAATAGAGACTAAAGAGACAATAGGACTAAGATCCAGATCCCCCACGCACTGCAGAGGACCTGGATCCTCCTCTCTGGCAGCCGGTGGACAGCTGCGTGGTGGGTGCAGACAACCTCTGTTTCTGCCCAGCACTTCCGCTAGGGCTTCTATGACTGAGCGCCAGCGTGACATAATCTTCCAGTGCTCCATCATAGAAGACCCGGGGGAAGTGCCGGGTAGCAGGAGAGGTTGTCTATGCACATTTTACTTTTCTGCTGAATTGGTAAGAAGTCTAAAATATGACAACTTCAAGGACAAGTCAAGATCATGGACAAATAAAAAGAATGTTATTGCCATGCATACTCTATATGGAAGAATATTACACAGAGGGGTTGAAAAAAAATCCAACATTTTGAGCATTTTTATATTCCATTGTGTGTGACCTGTATTTTAATGGTACATGCCACCAAAAATACAGTAATATCACACTGTCCGATATGTATGTTTAAATTCTACCCTTACAGCAGCACACAGTTTTGTTCCAGCCACCACCCTAGAGCTGTAATGAATAAAAACCCACACTGAGGGTGTGTATATGTGTGTATATATACATACAGATCTAGTTAAATATATGATGATTGCTATTTAGAAGACCTTTAACAGTTAGCATGCTAAGTGAGGCCTGTAGAGTCTATAATGCATCGCTTGGGTTTTTTGCAATATCTCTGAGCATTGCACGGTCTGACCTTTAGGTGAATTTGCTGGGACGTCTACTCCTGCGAATATACATAATATTTCTCACTGTAGAATGATGGACTTTAAATTGTTTGGAAATTACATTATAACCATGCCCAGATTATAACACACTTGAATGCTCTAGATCATCAATGTTGGCTTTTATAAAGGTGTTTACACTTGCTCATTAATTTGCTGATCAATTAACCAAGGGTATTTGATTAGCAGCACCTGTCTGCTACTTAGCATCTTCATTCATGGCAGCAGTAAGAGTGTACTTAGTTAAGGCTTCTCCATTTTGGCCTTAAGTACCTTTATTTGATTCATTAAAAACAACTCTTAGGGCTGTCATATTCCCCCGAGTTCAAGCTTACGCTGTCATCCTCTTCCTGGGTTATGTCCACGGAGATACGGACGAAGATAGAAGATAGCAGATTGAAAAGAGAAGAGAGAAGATGAAGTCGGCAGAGAAGGTTGGGAAACATTTAGAGAATGAAAGAAAGGGGCCCCCTGGACCAATAGGGAAGGGGGTCATGACTGCTGGCTTATGCCCAGGGCATAAGTCAGGGTCCTTTTTTCATTGGTGGGTAGCTGCAACATTGTTGCAGGTACTATGGTTATATTGAGGACAAGAGGTGAATCTTACCTCTTTCCCCTTTGGCACCAGCTACCTTGCAGACGTTCTTGTCAGCACTGCAGCGTCCCTGAAAGGAAGAAATCACATTCAATGGAGACTGGCCAGATGCTGGAGTTGCTGCGGGCTTATGCTGCAGCTAATGGCGGATCATCCCTACAGGACCTGTTTCAGCAAGCACAGAGTGGAACAGAACATCCACCTGCTGCTGACCATCCTGCGACCAGATCCAGAGGGAAGACGACAAGGCGTTCCGGGATTCATGCTCGGCTCAGCCAGAGTCCGGTTCGTTGTCGTCGAGGTGCTCGCACGAGGGAGCTCGTCCTGGCTGTTCCAGCTGAAGAAGCTCCATCCTGCTCTTTCACGTCGCCCGGCAGCTCCTTGCCACCAACTCCTGACGGTCCACACAGTCCTTCGTCTCCAGTGCGGGCCCGAGCTTCCACGAGGCGAGGCCGCGCTCAACGTGACACGCAGAGTGAAAGGGGCAGCACGACGGTATGAGCTCGCTGCAGGACGGCAGGCGGAGCCACTGCTCTTCAGTGGCTGAGGATCGTCCTGAGCGTCTGTTGAACAGGTGGATGGCTTCTTCTTCTCCTTGCAGCGGCGCTCTGGCACCAGAGCAGCTAGGAGGAGGAACAATACAGCAGCAGCAACCCTTCAGGAGCATGCAGTTGATTTACACATCACAGTAGACTCTGGTCCTGGGTTGCGTTGGTGGTCAGGGTCCCCTGGCCAGCACGGATTTCAAATAAGGATGGAATGTTTGCCCATAATGGGCTTTGGGAGGCGTGTCCCGTGGGCGGCTTATGGCACCTACGGGGCTAGGACTCTTGGTTGGTGTGTTAATTATCTGTCTGTTGGGTTTAGTGCTTAACAGCTGGCAGGTCCTTTAGGATGGGTTATTTGTTGTACCGCTGGCCTGGGGAATGTTTATGTAAAATTCTAATAAAGCTGTGGCCAAAAGCCCTTTCCCCACTAATGGTGTCTGTGTCTTTATTTGGGGGAATATGTGGGGGTTAAGCTTGGTTTTGGGTTCTTGACCTCGGGCTATGGGCTTAAGCAGTCAAGAAAGACATGAAAGAAAGAGTGAATGAGAGTGAATGTGAGGGAATGTGAGCTTACAAATTTTGAAAGACATTTCTGTTCTCTCTCTGCTTTGGTTTCATCGAATTTGTGGAGGGTCTGGCCTCTTTTTCAAGACTTCATATGAAAAATGACCACAATTCTCTAAAATTGCAATTTGTATGAATCCAAATGCACAAGTCTACTGCTTAACTGTTCTCTGAAGTGAACATTTGTTGCTTTAAAAAACAGCAACCCACTATTTTTGCTTTAATATTTCCCCATTTTGGAAGTGTTATACTGTGTCTTCCCTTGAAGACTTCAGTGGTTCCACTTTTGTGAGGGGGGCCAAAAAAAACCTTGCCTATCCGCACGACTTCTGATTGTGGATGAAGGAAGGGTTCACATATGCCTTTGTAGTCTATGGCTGTAGAAGAATACGATTTGGGACCCAGCGATCCCCAGTGAATGTTTTGGAGATTCATATTTATCACGCCCACTTCACTTGAGATTGAAGCTTGCACATAAAGCATAAATGAAAAATAAATAAATGTTGTGTCTTGCTTGATTTCACACATTATGGGACCAAGTACACAAATAAAAGGCACATTGTAAAATTCTTTAAGAGATAATAAAAACTCACTTAAAAAAATCCATGTGACTTGGTCAGAAAACTTTTCTAGATCAATTAAAAAAAAGATTTTCCTGTCTCCCTTACAAAAAAATTACTGCAGTTTTTCTGAAGTAATACTGCAGTTTTTTGGACATGAAAAAACTGCAATACTGCACATTTACTGCAGTTTTACTGCATTTGTACTTCACTGTACAGCAGTATTATTGCACATTTACTGCACTTTTTTTTTTATACTGCAAACCTGCAGTTGTAATTCAATGTACTGCAGCTTTATTGCATTTGTACTTCCTTACAAAAATAACTGCAGTAAAACTGCAGTACAGTGAAGTACAAATGCAGTAAAACTGCAGTAAATGTGCAGTAATACTGCAGTAAAAGTGCAGTATTGCAGTTTTTTCATGTCCAAAAAACTGCAGTATTACTTCAGAAAAACTGCAGTAATTTTTCGTAAGGGTCTGTCTTTTGTATGGTTAATAACATCCAATTAGTTTTAGGCTGTTACATAAACTACATACAGGTCCCACGTGATAGGATGAACCAGCTTTTCTATCAGATGTTTGAAAGGTTTATGCATCTTTTGTTAAAAGTTTATAGTGACAATTTAAAAGTGTGATGAGTCTCCAATTTTAATATTACATTTATCACCCTTTAATGGCTTAAAGTGACTACACTTTGCTTTCCAAAACTTGGGAAAACTTTAGAATGAAATACATTTGTAAAAAGTGAAAACAAAACCTCAAAGTATCAAAAAACGCTATATAAGTTTTGATGGGTAAACCATTCTTGCCAGGAACTTTTCCAGATTTAAATCTTTTAATAGTACCAACATTTTCTGTTATGTTTAAAAAAATTGATTACCTAAAATAACAGGGAATCATTTAGAAAACATCAACAACTTTCTGGTTAAAACATTCTTAATAAAAATCATGCACTTTTGTTAACCCCTTAAGGACCAGTTTTAACACTTTTGTGGTGCTCGTGTTTAAATGTGATTTTCACCCCACCAATTCAGCGTACCCACGCAAGTTATATATTGTTTTTTTTTCAGGACAAGAAGGGCTTTCTTCAGATACAATTTTGATCATATTATCTAATTTCCTATAAAAAAAAACAAACAAAATGATGAAAAACAACAAAAGCCTTTTTCTCATTTGAAAAATTATTTGGAAAATCTTTTACTCATCCAAAAAAGCTAATGAAAAAAAATGCTAAACAGATTCTACTATTTGTCCTGAGCTTAGAAATAGCCAATGTTTTTATGTTTCTAAAGGAGAAGTTGAACTAATAGTCTTATAATGCAGATTCATAAAACCCTAGTCCATTTGATTGAACACCTTTTCAACATCTAGAAACAATAGCGTAGCTATAATAATATATTAGATTTGAAATCTGTCTAATATTATCTAAGACTTCCCTTTGTTGAATAAACCTCACCTGATCTGGGTTTATGATTCATGATAAAAGAAGACCAATCTCTCAAACAAGATTTTAGGGAGAAGTTTCAAATCATTATTTATTAGGTGTCATGTCCGCTGTCATGGAACGAGCACACACCAAAGAAGTTCTTATGAGAGAGTACACGCAGTGGCGTCTCCAGCTTTCATATTTAGGGGGGGCACATGGGGGGCCAGGGACCAAAGTATAAAATTATAAAACGGTACATATACACTATATATACATATATATATATATATATATATATATATATATATATACACATATACACACGTTAGGCAGTTATTTATCATTCTTTAATATTAGCCCCTGCTGACAATATATATAAATATTAGACCCTGCTGCCGATATATAGAAATATTACACCCTGCTTCTGATATATATTAATATTAACCCCTGCTGCGGATATATATTGATATTAGCCCCTGCTGCGGATATATACTTATATTATACCCTGCTGCCAATATACATAAAAATTATACCCTGCTGCCGATATATATTAATATTTGACCCTGCTACCAGTATATATTAATATTAGCCCCTACTGCCAATATATATTATTAGTCCCTGCAGCCAATATATATAAAATTAGCCCCTGCAGCCAATATATATTAATATTAGCCCCTGCTGCCGATATATATATTTAAATACTAGACCCTGCTGCCAATATGAATATAACTACTAGACCCTGCTGCCAATAAATATTAATATTAGCCCCTGCTGCCAATATATGTTAATATCTCCATCTCCCTCCCTATCTATCCTATCTATCCCCTCTCCCTCCCAATCTATCCCCTCTCCATCCCAATCTACCCCCTCTCCCTCCCAATCTATCCTATCTACCCCCTCTCCCTCCCAATCTATCCTATCTATCCCCTCTCCCTCCCAATCTATCCCTATCTACCTCTTCTCACTTCCTATCTACCTCTTTTCACTCTCTAACCCCCTCCTAACGTTCTACCCTCCCCCCCCTTTGAAGTTCACTTACCTTGGGCTTGTAGAAGTCCAGCGGCGGGATCGCGAGGTCTCTGTCTTCCTGGTTCTGCCGCAGTGTGCGCGGCTTCATTGCTGAGCGCCGGATATGACATCATATACCGGCGCTCAGCTTGAAATGCCGGCACTGCGACCAAGGAAGAGGCCTCGCGGTCGCAGAGAAGAGTGAGAGGCGCCGAACGGTCGCTGAGAACTTATTCCTCAGAGACCGCTCGGCGCCTCTCTATCTCCTCCGGATCTATTAAAAAAAAAAAAAAAAGACGGCGTTTCAATTGGGGGAGCACACCGGGGGGCACAGCATGATGTAGCGGGGGCCATGGCCCCCTCTGGCCCCCCCTGCCGACGCCACTGAGTACACGCAGATCGGAACTTCTGCGCCAGCATCCTGCCTGTCGACAAGGGTCCTAGCAACATGACATTAAGCATATTGTGTGGTAATTTGTCTTTTTCAATGGACCCCTTCCTAGTTTAGAGATTACCATGATCAAGGCGTCCATCATCTCCGGGGGATAGTATTACCCTCAGTTACTTAAATTAAGATCTTAGATAGATTAGGAACAAGAACATCTAGGTTTTATAATATATCATGGAAAAACCACCAGGACCAAAGGCTTTAATATTCTTGAGGAGTTTGATAACCTCTAACACCTTTTCTTCCGTTATAAGAAGATATGACTTTTCCAACTCTGTCTCAGAAACCCAGGGAAGTCAACAACTGGTTAAGAATTGTCTATATATAAGTAGGCATAATAATCAGCAAAAATCCCCATTATTTCCCTAGTTGGGATATAATATAAATTTACTATGTTCGAAGTCTACTTGCCAGTGGGGTATGTGGCTTGTTACCCTTTCCTTACCTGGCTTTTTTCAAAGGATGCCTCCTTTTTAACCCCTTCATGACAAAACTTGCTAAATAGATTCTACTATTTGTCATGAGTTTAGAAATACCCAATGTTTTAATGTGTTCTTTTTTTTTGCAAGAAAATGCAACTAATGTCCTAATAATCCAATCTTTGACCCAAATACAGTATAAAACTATAGTTTAATATGGGAGTGGGACTGAAAAGACAAATTATAACCTGCCTACTTATGCCAATCCCCCTATCTGCCCAGACCCTTTCTTTTCCTGGGAAGGCCCCAACTCATATAGTAGTAGTGCTCAACCCACAGTTTCATGTCAGAGACTATCTCTCACTGAGGACTGTGATTTGGCCTGTCTCAGTGAGTTGTCAAATGTTTAAATCTTTGTTCCTTTGGGTGGATAGACTAATCGCTCAAAATCCTCAGTTACTGCAGTCATTCAACTCCCTATGTTGGAATGTGAAAAGAGTAAGAAACATTTTGATGTTTTTAAAAAAAAAAACACAAAACGCCATCAATATGGGTTCTTTGCAGCAATTAAATATTGCAGTACCAGTTTCATCTCCATCTGTCCTTCTTATACATTATGATCCTTAAACAGAGTGTTCTCTTGTCACAACGGCCACTTCGGTGTTGTAAGTAATATGCCCTAAGCCAGAGGCAAACAGTGGTGCTTTAAGCAGACCCTACAGCATGACATTGAGGCTTTGCGGGAGGCTGGCTAGAGCCTCACTATTAAGTGGCTACACAATTTGGGAGAAGTCAATCCAAATTTCAATTGCCAAAATCCAAGTGACACCGTCAGATTCAGGCTTGTTTTTGTTATAAATATGCGTTTGTTTAAGACCAAGTTATTTAGCAGGCTTAGAGGTTTTCTCTTTAGTTTAAGTGACTGATGTACAGAAATGTTCCATCTTTTTATAAAGTAATTGATATCACCTAAAGACTCTTCTTTGGCATTTACCTCAGATGTCTCCTTTATCCTGGGGCCTGTTCGTAAAAGCATAGAAGGCTTGCTTTGCTGTCATTGTCATTGACAAGCTGTCGCATTTATGATCGAATTGCTATTCAGTAGGTTTCATGTGGTCCTGGGTACGTAGGGGAGAAACTGCTCTTTCTTTTTGGTGCCTTGTGTAGCATCATCAAGTCTTCCAATCACGTTAGTATCACTGGGGCACTATTGTCATTGCCGGCTGTTCTTTAAGCCCCTCTTGACCTCCAATTGGACCAGCTCTTGACATTTCAGTTGTGGAAATGTGGCAGACTCTGATTGTGATAATGTTATTTATATATATGCTTTGTATGGAAAGGACCAGAAGACTTGAGACTTGGTATTAATCCACCTCGTCAAAACTGCCAAAGATGGAGTAGTATCTGAGCAAGCTGAGCATTAGCCAATGACCTTTTCCTTACTCATCTTCAAACAGTTCCTGGGAAACTACAAATCATCCTTAAAACAACACATTAGGTTCTTCAATGGCACCCTCTGTGTAAGTTCCTTACCAAACCAAGTGTTAGAAGATGAACGTCCTTTCCACAGAGCCTTTGAATTTATTTTCCAGGAATCTCAACAAAGCCTGTACAAAAGGACACTGCCAGAACAAATGGAGTGAAGTATCCTCTGCCACTGTGGACAGTGTCTGTAACTGCAGAAGGTGTCTTATACATCAATGTGTACTTTATTTGTTCATTTTGGAGCCCCAGATGAAAGCAAAAAACTGTCCTGATAATGGAGCTGACTTTTGGCCATGTATTGTTGAACAAAGAATTCTGGGGCTCAATAGTCCAATTTTCTGTTTGACCATGTTCAGTCTGCCGTTTTAGCTTTTAAGGGTCTCGCCATCTCCACCAAGCCAGACCTCTGGGATCTTGATGAAGACAACGGGTCGGATGACGGATCCTAATGTTCAAAGAGCATGGTTGCATGGTTCTGAAATTGCCTTTTGTACCCGAAACTTTGCTGAAGTCCTAACACTACTGGATGAGAGCTGTTACCGTCCAGTGACTTATACAGAAGATGCTTACCTCACCCATGTAGAGCTAGTTTTTTTATCTCTTGTCTCTTGATTCTGGTGTTGTGATTCCTATTTTTACAGAGTTTAGTTTGATGCAGTCCATGAAGAACTCTATGCAACAGATGAAAAGAAGAAGTGAAAGAGGGCATCTTTATGTGGCAAACGTTAACACCAGGCTCTAAATACCTTGGTAAGTCAACATAAGAGCAGAACATCTCCTCTAAGTAAAATTTTTGCAGGGCTATACCCATAATCTCATTGGACAAACAATAAAAAATTTTATCCTGGTTAAGGCTGCACATAGCAGCCCAGGTGTTACAGTCCTTCATACATTGTATCATGTCCCTGATAAGGGCTAAGCTGTCTGCTTGTCTGCAGCCAGGAATGCCGCAGATCTTTTTAGGGTAGACAATATGTCTGAGGACTGAATGCACCTGCTGGTTAGTACCTTCGTTAGGATCTTGTAGTCCACATTAAGGAGGGAGATCGGTACCAATTTTTTAAGTTACATCTCTTGCCTTTCTGTTTGTATAAAATCTTAATCATGTCTTCTCTTCTCCAAGCAAGTCTAGCCCAATGAAGCCCAGAGAGTTAAATATAGCTCAGTTTGAGCCCTTCCTGAAGAACTGGAAATTATTCTAGTCTTGATGCCCGAATAATTATAATTTTAATAAAGACAGGAGGCGAGTATTTTGCATCACTTCCTTTACTGTCACCAACAGCAGCAAAGAAAGAGTTAACAAAGGAATACAAACAACCAATAGAAAACAGCGTAAGACAGGTATATAAACCCTGAACGATCGTCCTTCTTCCTCTTTCATCAGCTGCGAACCAGGAACCAAGAACCAGCCGAAACCAGATATCAATGCAGAACCGAACCGGAACTCGAACCGTGATAGGGATCCGGAACCAGGGACCCACAAAACCGGATGGCACAGCCCTCAAGTGATCAGCAGAACAGAGACATCCCGAGACAGGATTCACGCTGAAAAGAGAAGATAAACATAACAGGAAACCACATCGCAGCCAGAGGAGCAACAATCTGTACATCAAAAGTATACTAGATAAACACAATATCACAGAAGGAAACTGACAAAACGGCAAAAAGATAGGACTGAACCTAAACTCGACATATACCCACCCAAGGACAGAGCCACCGGGGGGGGGGATACTCGCCTCCTGTCTTTATTAAAATTATAATTATTCGGGCATCAAGACTAGAATAATTTCCAATTTTAAGGCAAGACAGGAGGCTTCCTATTTTGCAGTTTTAACGCCTGAAACCAGAGCAACCGCAGCCAAAAATAAAAGGCACGAAAAGTAGATGCCCGAGACCAATCTGCCGCACACAGAATGTCTCCTAAAGCACCCCCAGCCTGGAGAACGCCGGAAGCTGCAGCCCCCCTAACCGAATGGGCCCCAAAAGAGGGCTCCACCCCAGCCAAGGAAAGAAGCCAGCGAACCCATCTGGCCAACGTGGGAGAGGAAACCGCGCGAAACGGTTTCACATTGGAAATAAGAAGCTGGGAGACCGGAAGGAGGGCGAACGTGCGGACACACCTGGCCATACAAAGTTTAGGATCCTCCAAAAGGTAAGGATAAGAAACAGAGGAGGATAACGACTTAGTCCTCCGATGGACCCGAAACATGATACCCTCAGGAGAGAACGAGACGTGATGGGCGCCGAACACCTGAACATCAGACACCCTGCGAAATGATAAGAGACAAAAAAGGGTGGTGAGTTTAGCAGACAACTGCCGAAGAGAAAGGGAATCATTATCCGGCCAGTTCCGGAAGAAATCCAGAACCACCGCTACATCCCATAAAGAGTCATAGCGAGGGGCCGGAGGCCAGGATAGACGAATATCTCGTAAAAGGCGGCACACCAGGGGAGCCCTAACTACCGGCTCACCTGAGAAACCAATGTGATGGCCGACCGAAAGACATTGACTGTCCGGTACGATTTACCTGCTGAGAATAATTCAGCCAAAAAGTTAAGAACAAAATCTAGAGGGGCCGAATGGGGATCCACACGCCGTCCCAGGCACCAAGAAGCCCAGCTTCGCCAAGCCGATCCGTAAGACTTTCGGGTACCTGGAGCCCAAGATTCGCGGAGCAAGGACTGAGCTGCCTCCGGTAGACCCGAGCCTGAGCAGGGTCCCCCGAGATCGTCCAAGCCACGAGTAGCAGATGACCCTCCAGAACAAGGGGGTGAAGCTGACCCTCTGGGCTGACGAGGAGATATGGAAGGGATGGGAGGGCCAGGGGGTCGTGGGTCAACATTTCCAGCAGGGCTGGGAACCACGGTTGTGAGTGCCAAAGGGGGGTCACTAGAACCAGAGAGCCCCCGGCTCGACGTAGGTGGTGTACAACTCGCGGGATGAGGGCGAAAGGTGGGAATGGGTAGGCGCCGGAACGCGGCCAACGTTGCGTAAAAGCGTCTGTCACCTGGGCCAGCGGGTCCGGGAGCCAGCTGAAGAAAGCGGTTCGTTCGGGACGCGAAAAGTCCCTCTAGTGTCTGGAGAACCAGTCTGCCAGAAGGATCTCCAAACCCGGATGGTACTCCGACTGCAAAGTGATATTGCAAGCCAGGCAGAAGTCAAAGATCTCCTTCATCACCTCGATAAGGCACTTGGAACACACGCCCCCCCAACCGGTTTATGTACCGGACCGCCGAGACATTGTCCATACGGAGAAGGAGGCAACAATTCGAATGATCCTTGGCCAAGCTTTTGATCACGAATGAGCCCGCGATTAGCTCCAGACAATTGTTATGGAGAGATCGTTCCTCTCGGGACCAGAGACCGCCGGTCGCTTCCGAGTCAAAAGCCGCACCCCAGCCGAGCAGGCTGGCATCGGACTCGAGAACGAAATCCGGCTGGGAGCCGAATATCGCTCGACCATTCCATGCTTCCATGTGGCAAAGCCACCATTGAAGTTCCAGGCGAACCTCGAGGGTCAGCTGTACCGACTGGTCGTAAGACGGGAGCATGTGAAGGTGACGAGCTTTGAGGTGTTGCAGGGCACGATAATGCAAGGGAGCCGGGAAAATCGCCTGGATAGATGCCAAGAGGAGACCCACCACCCGGGCGAGAAGCCGAAGGGAGCAGGAGTCTCTGCGAAGGAGAGAGCGGATCTCTTTCCGAATGGCCACAATCTTGGGTTTGGGGAGTCGAAGATTCCAGGGAGGCCGTTCTATCTCGAAGCCCAAGAAGAGAATGGGAGGGAGACAGCTCGGACTTGAACGTGTTGACGATGAAGCCTAGCTGATGTAGAGTTTGGACTGCGAAGTCCGTGTGAGTAAGAAGGGTCTCCCTGCAATTGGAGAAGAGGAGGATATCATCAAGATAGACGATACACCTGATGCCCCTGGAGCGGAAAAGTGCCATCACCGGTTTGAGGAGCTTGGTAAAGCACCAAGGGGCCGAGCTGAGGCCGAAAGGGAGAGCCTTGAACTGCCAGATGCTTCTGCCCCAGCGAAATTTAAGAGAACGTCTGTGATCTGGGTGAATCGGAACGGACAAGTAAGCATCCGTGATGTCCAGCCTGGTGAACCAGTCTCCCTCTGCTATGAGATCCCGCAGGAGATGGATGCCCTCCATCTTGAAGTGACGGTAGACCACAAAAGCGTGGTCCAGCTTGAAAAACCTTCCATACAGACAACTTGGCTTTGTTCCAGGAAGTCATAAGGGACACGCGCCGGTTCAACTCCTTAACAAAGGCGTCCCGGAAGAGCAAGCCGTTAGCAGCCGCACCTAAATCTCTGGTGCCGAGCTCAGCTAGGCGGGGGTCCATGAGTAGCAGGGCTACTTTACGCCTTTCCGTCGCGATGACGACGTTGGTATTACCTAAGATACACACCACGCAAAGCGCCCAGTCTCTAATGATCTTAGGGTCCAGGGGTGTAGCCTGGAGAAAAGCCCTGTCCGCTAAAGATAGGATCTGTGTAACTGAGCTGACCAGATCCAGAAGTTTGTCTTGGGCTGATTTTAAGCCCTGTTCCAGGCCTTTCCTAGGGTCCCTCTTATTTTCGGCCCCAGGGCGACCACATTGGGGTCGAAATCGGGGGCGACCGCAACCTTGTCCGGAATGCAAGGCTGGGGGCATTCGGCCCTGAGTTTGTTGTGAACTTCCCTAGGAAGGGGTTTACGCAACCATTTATGGATATATAGAGCAATACCGGCAGATCCATGGACGTGGACGCCATGTGTTGCGTAACGGTTGAGGTATGCTGGAGGTCGGTCAGGTGGGGCTCATCCACCAAGTACTCACGGATGAAGCGTGAGTCCAAATTTCTGGACGAGGCCAGATTCAGTGAGGCTTCAGATTCATTGGAAGAATCAGCCAGCCACTCATCCACAATAGATAATGGCTCCTGCAGCGTACAGTCCCAGCCGGCAGCCAGAGGTATGGGGAGCATCAGACAATCTTGGGCGCTTGGCGGGGGCCTTGCCTTTACCAGTGGACATGCTGCTGCCCTTCCAAGGGTGTTTAACACTGGCATTCTCCTCATCTGATTTTTCAGAGTCAGATTCTGAGTGAACGGTAACAGGCTTGGGGGGCGCAGGTGTTGGCCCTTGAGTTAAATTGGCTGCCATTTTTGACATAAATGAATCCATAGAACTAGAGAATTTTATCTCCAACCAGGCCATAAAGGCATCCTGAGAAGGAAGGTTATCCTGAGACATTGTATGGCACAAAATATTAAATCCGACCAGCAAAAGGGGCTCACCCAGGAAATGCCTATATACTTCACAGGGGCTCAGCCTGGAGAGGCAGTAATATTTAGCAAACGACAAATATAAATGCACACAGATAACTCCTAATCCGAAGTTATATAGTCAAGCAGGGCTCACCCTGACTCCTCCAAGGAAATGCAGAGACAAAGTAGGGAGAGGTTAATCCAAAACGACTGCACACGCCGGCAGAAACTCGGAACAAAATTAGGCCGACACAGTGAAAACAAGATGGCGTTTTTCTTTGTTAAACGCGAGATCCGAGCGCCAAACCCAAGATGCCCACCGCCATCTGAACAGACAATGGTGGGGAAACCAAAAAGATGGCCGACGAACGGAGAAAACCAAGATGGCGGCAAGGTCTCGCGACACGAGACCTCGCAGCGAGACCAAGATGGCCGCCGGAGGAATACAATGACGCCAACCTCCCACAGAACGCGGGAGTACCGGTGAGACGCAAGACGGCGACCAGCAATAGAAGAATCGAAGCTGCAACGATAGATAGGAGCAGAGAAGCAAGAAACCCCCGAAGGGAAGGAAGAACAGACACAGGATGAGAACGGGGTAAGGGTTAGTCCCCTAAGCAAGAGGAAAAAACATACTGAATAGACAGATCCATAATAATAAGAAAATTAACCAATAGTAATAACCAAAAGAATTAATAAAATGGGCAATACAGATAAGGGAATATAAATAACACCAGAAGGGGATTGAAAGAAAAAATAATAATAATAATAAATATGACAACAATAAGAGCAGCAAAAAATCAATAATACAGGTGTAATACAGGTAAAACAACGAAAAGTAAATGAGGGAGAAGGAAAACTCCCAATATAGAATTGACTGACCTTGCTAGCCATGGTGAGCAGGAAGAAGGGGGATCGTTCAGGGTTTATATACCTGTCTTACGTTGTTTTCCATTGGTTGTTTGTATTCGTTTGTTAACTCTTCCTTTGCTGCTGTTGGTGACAGTAAAGGAAGTGATGCAAAATAGGAAGCCTCCTGTCTTCTTCAGTGTAAATTGAATATTCAGTTTTATTGGCCTGAGTGATAAATAGTGTTAGCCACACCTGTTAAGAATCTATAAAAAGCAGACTACAATGGTGCAGTATTGTAGTCTGCTTTTTTATAGATTCTTAACGAAGATTAATACATTGATTTTTTCACTACAAGCTGATGGGTCTGATGCATCTAGATTGTTTGTGAGTGTAAACTATATCACACACAGCACTGATTATTGTTTGTACATATTGCACTATTATGATATTATTTCTTCCCTGTATGTACACCTTGAGGAAGAGTGTATTTTTGGGTTGCTGCAGTCATCCGGGAAGTATTACCAGATTGTATTATTATTTTTTCACATACACTTGTGAGCACGAGCATTTAATTCTAAAGTATTTGATGCAAGAAGACTCTACATTCTAAATCTTTACCTTACACTCTCCACATTAATAGAAAACCGAAATATGTTAACCATAAAAGATGTTAACCATAATAGATCGGAAGCCCAACATATTAGGAGTAACAAACCCTTCAGTACAAACCAAGTGCTATGGAAAAGATATATAGATGATGTACTTGTCATCTTGCGTTGTACAAAGGGAACTTTTACACAAATGCATAACATATATTAACATTAATGACTATACGTTAACATTTACTTCAAATATACAGGAAATGAGTAATTAATTTTTGGAGTTGAATCTATTTATAGAAAATAATAGAAGCCAATTTATGAGGATAAGAAGGAATTGTTAAAAAAGATGGATTAAAAAAACAAGTATTTGATTTCAGCAATATATTTGTAGAAAAAAAAACATTACCCTAATGTTTTTTTTGTTATTATTACTATTTTTCTGGGTTGCCATTTTTCTATGTCACATGCATATACATATTTTACTATTTATTATAAATATTATAATACATGGAGAAATAAATAAATAAAACACACACACACACACACACACACACATATATATATATATATATATATATATATATATAAAATTTCTTCTTGATTTGACTTAGCACATTATACATATTTTAAATCATTATATATATATAGTGTCCTTATCCAAATATAATTTTTAAACTGTTAGTTTGTTATATCTATTTATGTTATCCTATGGACCTTACACATTACAAACACGCACTTAGAAAGGAAGTTTCAATTTATTTAAAAAAAGATTCCACAATAGAGAACACTATCCTAAGCAGCTAACATTACTGATAGAGGCATCCGTATAATAAAACTTTCCAGCATTACCTGTGTGATGTGTTTTTGTTTGTTGGGAACTTCCGTAGCACCAGTGGGCGGGGTAATCTAGTTTATACCACACAGAAGTCCATTTAGGTGCCCAGCGTGCATCACATTGAAAAGAACAATGAGGTGTATGAAAGTCGTAACTCCAAGATGGTATAAGAATAAGAACAGAAGAGAAGATGCCTCAATTCATTTTTTGCCTCCTGAAGAAGCCCTATATTTAGGCGAAACGCGTTGAGGACAAGTGAGGACTTGGTTGGCACCTTCACTTTGGAACATTGGGCACTTTTATATTTATTATTTATTTATATTGATTATTTTTGCAAATGCTATATACTGGCTGAGAAGGTAGGCATGGTAAGGAATCATTTAGAGAGCATGAGAGAGAAAGTGAAAAATGCCCTGATTTTTGTCCCAACCGAATAGGCAATGTGCATAATTTGTTACCCGAAAATGAATGGGCCAAAAACTAACTGAAAAATGAATGCATATACACGCTAGACTTCCATTAAAGTGGTTAAATGAGGAGGCTTTCTCTGAATTAAATGGAATACTGAAGATTATTTACAGACTATTTTGCAGCTTCTCTATTTAAAAAAAAGAAATTAAAGCCTTATTACTGCTGTTAAAAAAAATATATATATATATATATATACAGTATATACTGTATATACGAATGTAAGGAAAATGGACTCTGATGCACAAATTTCCTGTTGTACGTAAGTCATGGGCATTAACAACTGACATGTGGCAAGGCATATCTGTCCAGCGAGATCTGCAGAATATTATCAAAGACCTTTTATTAGTTCCCCCTGTCTTAAACGACACTGATTTTCAATCCAACCTGCTACACAAGCCAATACCTTCTTGCAGACTAATCCAAATGATCTAACTGTAAAGTTTGACAGATATTCTAGGTGGTAAATGCTTTTTTTTCTCAAGTAAAAGCGTAGAAATGAAACAGAGTGCCTTTAGAATCTGCACAGCAGAGTGGAAAAGCCTCTTTTCTAGTGATTGCTATAAAGCAGGCCAAAGATATGTCAAGTCCAATTAACGTCAATAAGGAACATCTGTATTCAAGCAACCAAGTTACTTAATGCAAACATTTCATAATTATATAGTATAGCACACACACTGCATTATGAGATGTGGTATCCCAGAGTGAATGATATTCGCATTTTTCAGATCAGTCAGCAGTCTTGGTCTGTTCTTGGCTCAGCTTGCTGTCTCGCCATCATAACCTTTCTTTATAATATTGAATTAAGTACAATCCACATTTTTTCTCTTATCTGTGAAATCTTGTGGTTGTGGCTCAACTTTTTCATGAAAGATTCAAGTGAACTCATAAAGTTTTTTTTTTCAAAGGCATTTGTTTTTTTCTTACAAGTTATATATAATACTGTTTCCTGGTTAGTTCTGCAATCTAAAAAAAAAAATGCAACTACTTCTCTCCAGGATTGTTGACATGACAACAAACTAGGTCATAACGCTTGAGGAATGTACAATCAAACATAAATTTGCAAAATGTAGATTTTGTGGAGTGAGCATTAAAAATTGAATTGCCTCAAGGTTAATTGCCAGGCTCTGAAACTATGTTTGTTATCTCAGCTGTATATTAAAGTTATTAGAATGCTTTGGAAAGCTATTCACTCAACCAAAAAAATGAATTAATAGGATACCACATACACATACAAAGCAAAATTAATAATAATATATTAACACGTTAGCAAGTATGATTTTCTCTGGCTTTTTGTTGTATTTATTTTGCATAGAAAAGGTAAACATATCTGAATAAAAAATAAATGCTATTAATATTATGTTAATAATTTAGCTAAATATCACAATTACATTGGTCCTCTTATGTCTTCAATACTAGACCATGTAAGGTAGTAGGAAAAATTGTTTAATCATAATTGATATGAATTCTAATACAACATTGAAATTAATTTTGTTAATTATTAGGGATTTTTTTGTCTGGCTTCCATAGCAAAAAAATCTGACTGTAAATGTATTGACACCGGAAAAGATTCTGAACTTCTCAGGTAGTTAAAAAGTTAATGCAATATATCAAAGTAAATTGTACAAAATTCAATTTGGGAGAAGCATTTGGTATTTGGCCTTCTATGGTCTCCAAATCCCAGGTGGAATGCATGAGCCATTTCAATTTGGAACATTACAGGGTTCTTCTAAGTGCAGAGGGTACATTGTTTTAATTTGTTTACAGAGAAAATGGAATGCTTTTAGCTCTACCAGTAATTTGCCCATCTATGTAAGCAGTATATTAAAAACATTCATTGTAACAATGTGCACAAATACACAGACCAATTCATGTTTCCGGTTCAAAATGAAATGCAGTGGTATTAATCAATGCTGATTAAATGCATTTATTTTTTTCATGTTATATATAATAATTGAGGCTAATACAATTCAAAAGCCATACTAGATTCAAAGGACAACGTAAAGCATGTTCTCCGAAAATGAACCAAACTATTTCATTTAACAAAGATTATGAGACCTTTCACTACATGAATATTTAACACTATTATCGCTGTGATTCCCTGTGTTTTACTTTAAATCATCAGTTGTCACAATTTATTTTACTCTGTTTTTTTCTTAATAGTTTCTGGTTTGCACAAACATCTTTGTTGTATTTATATGTGTACTTTGATGCTGCCTAATGTTATGATCCATAATGTCAGCAAGACTGCATTGTTTGATATTACTTGTTGTAACACCTTTATTAAGCTCCTTATTTAACATCATTATGGGATAGAATTACTATGAAAAACACCCTCTGAGTGGAATTATATATGGAGGATAAATAATTATCGTTTTGTAGGGAATCATATCACAAGTTTCCGATTAATAAATCCAGTCTTTCTGCATTATATATAAACAATATAGTAAACGATTAGAGTCAACACAAAATAAATCACAGGTGGGATGACAAGAAAAAAGTCTAGAGAATGTAGGTCAACAAAATTTCAGATGCTAAGGCCAGAAACAAACTAAAAAAAAATGTGTATTATAAGTGGCTTAAGTGTGGCAAAATGGACTAATATTAGTATGTCTCTTGGTATGAATACCAACATGGTTGTTGAGATTAGGAATTCGATAATTTTAGGTACATATTAGCTGTACAAAAGTACCACTGGCAACTCAGCAGCTTGAATTGCATCCAGTGGTTGCACCCAGCTCCATTTCCAACAGACGGGAAAGAAGATGGAAAGCTTCCACACAATTCCATTGTATAATAGTAAGCAAAGGATGCAATACAACCTCTTGCCACTAGATGCTACTGGTTACATGGGAGTATATTTTCTCCCATTTGTCCAGCAACCATTTTTAATCTGTTGCAATTGGTCATGGATCTGAATATTCATTTTTCTATCTTTTATTTATTTAGAGCCAACAATTTGCACAGCTCTTCTTACAGTACATACATTCAAAGGGTTTGAAAAAAACTAGAATTGGCAGGCTAAGGCAAACTGATACATTGGGTAAAGAGGGCACTGCTCACAAGCTTACAATCTAGAGAATATTTAACTTTTTTTGTTGGCTTTTTTTATTATTTTTTGATATGTTCCTTTTATGGGCTAGGATGAGGATTCAGTGGCATTGTTTGACATCACTGGGTACTTTGAACATCTCTTTTAAAGGATGTACCCTTTGCCTTGACCTTGTCATGATGTTTGGGTGGACCTGTTACACCTACCCTACTTAAAGGTGAGAAGGTAGATAAAGTATGGGAAGGAGGAACCATACCCCTAAAGGGAGTCCAGAATGTTGGGAGTAGTGCTACCCCTGTGTGTTTGTGTTTTTAAAAAGGGTACCCGCTGCTGCTGGGGACTGCTGTCTGACCCTTCAAAAAACAGATGGATAGGTCAGGAGGACAATTTTTCACTTTGACACAATACTAGGCTAATACAAGATCTTCCATTATAGTCTCTAAATCTTCTCTATCTCCAGGGAAGTATCTGCCTATTCTTCTTAGCATTGAGGCCATTAATTCTGACCAAATCACCAATTCCATTAGCAGAAATGCAGTCCCAAATCTGCAAGGATCCTCTGTCATGTTTCACTGTTGCCTGCAAACATTCATTCTTGTGCCGCTCTCCAGCCCATTGGGGAAAAAAATGCCTTGTGCTACAGCTAAATATAATTTAAATTTTGACTTATCAGTCCAGAGAGCATGCTGCTGTTTTTCTGCACCCCTGTTTCTGTGTTTTTTCATGAATAGTTGAGTCTCTTGGCCTTGTTTTCACAGTGTTGGTATGGTTTATTTGGCCACAAGTCTTTCATGAAGACCACTTCTGACCAGACGTCTCCAGCCAGTAGATTGGTGTACCGGTGTCCCACTGTTTTCTGCCAGTGCTGAGCTGATGACACTGCTGGACATCTTCCAATTGCTAAGGAAAGTAATCTTTATGCTTCCCTGGTCGACCACAGAGTCTACAGTCCTCAACATTGCCCATTTCTTTTTGCTTCATAGATAGAACATCTAGATAACCCTGTCTACCTTGAAATTCCTGCATGGGAGAGATCTTGCTAATGCAGTATAACTACCTTGTGTCTTGTTGTTGTGCTCAGTCTTGCAATTGTGTATGACTTTTGACATTAAAATGTCTTTAGCAGCTGTTTCTGTTAATGATTGTGCTTCAACCTACATATCAAATTGATGATCATTAGCACTTGTATGCTATAATTGTTTAACCATACACCTAACTATGTGCCTACAAGGTCCATGGATTTCTACAAGTATACCTAAAAGAACTGATGCAGTTTTCAAGGCAAAGCATAGTCACACCAAATATTGATTTGATTTAATTTATACTTCTGTCACTCACTTTGCATTTTGTTATTTGCACCACTGGCTCTATCAACTTCAACTTGTGGTTATTTGTTTTGGCTGCCTCAAACAAAGTATGGACAGCAGAAATCATGCTGGAATTGCATGCCTGCTCCACTGTTTAATTGCTGTAGTGAAGTTATGTTTTTAAACTAAAACTGTTTTATTTCATCTTGTATCTTCCAGCTTTATAGGTATAAAAAAGGGGGGGGGGATTTTGCCTGCTGTGGAGCTAGACAGATTTGTGGTTAAACTACATTTGAGAGCTCCGGCTGGTGGTATGACAGGCTGTTTCCAGTTTTTAAGGTATGAGTTCATATCAAATTGTATTTATCTTTGTTATCAAATTATTTAATGGTTTAGTGATTTGACTAAACCCTACCTAGGCGTTATCAATACCCTAAATAAAGCTGCAGCCTTTCCTACATGCAAGATGTGCTGTGTTTTTAATTGTGTTGTTTATATGCCCTGTGTAACCTGTGTAAAATTAAAGTATATTGTATATTTAGTTCAAAACAATATTTAATATTGATTTGAAACACATAAATGTGTTATTAACTCTATGTCTCTCAAAAATGACATATGTCAGTACAAGATTTAAGTTTTTATGCCACAAATACTGAATATGATGAAAAAATCCTACATTAGTTAATTGAACGTAAAAGGTTCATCCATAACAGGATGTAGTGCTTACAATAATGAAGGATTTTCTTTATTACCACCTTAAATTCTTATTTTTTTAAAATATAATTGTATACTTTGGAAGTAGGATATCTTTCAGTAAGCCAGCAGGAGATGTCCTCACACATAAAGACTTGGCACCTATTCAGATTCCTGGCAAGAATAAAAGGAAAAAGGGGCAAGATGCCAAAATCATAGATATCACAGCATGAGAACATGGCAGGCAAGTAGGCAGCAATAGTGTTGTACGAATGTAAATTTCCTCTTAACCGAAGAGAGTTTGAACAACATTTATTAAATAATGTTAAATAATAATAATAAAAAATCCTTTTAAATCTGTAGTCTTTTAATACCATTAGTGTAATTCTAATTCTAATGCTAAAAAGTAAACTTCTGTTAAATAAACATCTGTCAAAAAATGTTTTGATTTTTTTTTCCTTGTCTACTTTTTTGGATATCACAAAGACACTGATTGACCCTTTCAGTCAATAGCTCAGTGCCATCAAACTGCCTGGAGGTGTCCATTAGATAACCAGCACTACTCAAACATTTCCTCACCAGTCGCGTGATTGTAGCAAATTCTAGAATTGATGAAAACCCATTCTGTAGCTCACTTTTACAAAAAAATGAGTTTATTAGTATTAATGAATGCATCTGTAGAAACATCGTGAGAACAGACAGCAATGCAAAGGTTGTGTAATTATCATTTGTCCAGAGGAGGAATGTATTGTAAATATTACGTAAAATCCATAAAGTAGATCTAAAGTGGCTACTATTGCCAGTTTGCTAATAGAAATGGGCAGGTGGATATACAATCTGTAATTGGTGAGGTTTTAATCATGTAATAGACAGTATCAACAGAAGATTTAGAAAAATAGCAAAATAAGCTAAATATTAGTCACATTTAATACCGTTATATTACCATTGTTAAAAAGAGACCAGGGTATGTAAATATCCTATGATTGTGTCTGGTAGAGCAGAAAGATCACTACTTTGTATCCAATTATGGATCTTCGGACACAAGGAAAGCAGACTGAAAGGTATGATACTGAAGTGTGCTCATTCATTGTAATTGATGGATTTTGGAGTCATACAAATTTGAGCTTACAAAACCAGAATACATTCATGAACAAGACAAAGAAGGTGATAAATAAATGATGGACCACTGGAGGCTAAATACATTTGACTTGCGCGTGAAGTAGTCATGTTAAAGGTTGATGGAGTTAATGATAACAACTTGTTATACCTTTTTCATCTTTAGAAACATAATTAATATCAGTGATTACAATGGATAAATGGCTTGTGGGCACATAAAGAATGGGGTAACAGCTTTTCGGACCCGATTATGATTACATTTATACATTAGTAAATTAGATTTGCTCATGAGAAGGTTAAGTAATTCAAAGCAATATCTTCACTTATCCAAGGTTCATCGGAAAAGCAAACATTCTAGGTTGAAAAAAATATTGTTTAAATGATACACAACTCTGAATTAAAAAAAAAATTATATTTCTTGGAATTGAGAAGATAAATTTGCTTAGAATATGTTAATTACAGATTAAAATTGTGGTAAAATAATAAATCAATGCAATATTTAATGCAAAACTGTCTGGACGTATTTGGAACCTGCAGAATTGGTGCATTCACTAAAAATCAGCAGTCACGAGATGAATTAGTCTTAGAAAGATTGCCTCAAAGCTTCAATGATCTAACTGACACAATACTACTTCAAACATAAACTCATAGAAAGTAAATAACTATAGGTTATGTGTATGATGTAAGTATTTTGTCTGTGAGATCATGCCAAACTCAATGTTTGTTAATGCTTCTAAACTTCAGTTACTGATTGCCATGTGAAAGAGTAGTAACTGAGGCATGATTTCTGAAAGGCCATAAATATTGGTATGTTGGGTAAACGTTCTTTATTTAACAGTGTTTGTTTTCAGTTATGTTTTATGTTAATCTATTGTATATCATGCGATCAAATGATTTTAAAAAATTCCTTCTCATCCCTATGGGTGGTATGTGTCTTCCTCAACCTCTGGTCCTCTAACAGAGGCCTGGAAGTTTGAGGGTTCTGCATAGTATCTTAGCTGTTCCTAGCACTGCACTCTTCTGGGCAGAGTGTTTTGATGTTGCTCCTGAAATCTGTTGGAGCAACTCTCCCAGTTTAGGAGTCACAGCCCAGAGTGCTCCTATGATCACTCATCTTTCAAGCCCTGTTACTTCTCGAGCTTCTGATATGCTGCCTTCTTTACTGTGTCACTGTTTTCAATATAACGATTTTGTAGCTAAACAATTTTCCTGGTAAACCCATCTGCTGTGAGTACCCGTTCATGAGTGCACTGGCAACATTAGTATATTTGTAATTTATATCAGTTGTCTATTCAAATATAAATACACATAGATCCCTTAAGTCCCACAAGAAACTAGTCTGCCCCTTTTTTGTGCTGTATAAACCCTGAAGCACATTTGATTCTTAGTCTTGACTAATATTAAGATCATAGTGAAATGCGGTAGAGACATGGAAAGTGGGACAATGTTGTAGCAGGCAGCTTTCTTAAGCCTTTACTCGAGTGCTCTAAGATGTGACATGTGCATGAGAACTTTTTACAATCCAAATCTAGGACCAGAGCAAGCATTATATGGCTGTGTATGCACAACGTAGTGGACCCAAATGGCAAACTATGAGTATAATCTTAATCAACAACTACAAAAGAAACTAATGACACTAAATCAATTTATTTAGATGGATGCCCTGTAAGTGTCCGTTTGGATTACAATCACATACATACAGTTCCTTTTTTTAAATGTATCACAAAAATTATTTTGTAAACTGTGATAAAAGTAACTAAAGAGAGGACCCTCTCTACTAAATACTGTTAGATTATAACACAATGTTTTTTTCAGAGGAAATGCTCTGAAAATATCATGGAGTCTTATATTCAAGGTTGTATTCTAATCAAACCTCACATAGAGGTCTGACTATAAGACTAAGATCCAGATCATCCTCACAGCTGCACGGGACCTGGATCCTCCTCTCCGGCAGCCGGTGGAGGTCTGTGCAATGCGCACAGACAACCTCCGCTGCTGCTGGCACTTCTGACTGGGCTTCTATGATGGAGCGCCAGCGTCACATGACCTTCCGGTGTTCATTCATAGAAGTCCCTGTGGAAGTGCCGGCAGCAGCAGCGTCGCACAGACCTCCACCGGCTGCCCCACTGCACACCAAGGAATCTGAAGCACGGGGACAAGTCTAGGGAAGCACTGGTAAGTAGGGGGAGGGTAGGAGTAGCATATGGGGGGTATAAGGGCTTTCTAGAGGAAGAGTGGCATATAGGCCCTTACAAAAAATTACTGCAGTTTTTCTGCAGTTTTTTGGACATGAAAAAACTGCAATACTGTACTTTTACTGCAGTATTACTGCACGTTTACTGCAGTTTTACTGCATTTGTACTTCACTGTACTGCATTATTACTGCACATTTACTGCGCTTTTTTTTTTTACTGCAATTATACTGCATTGTACTTCAATGTACTGCAGCTTTATTGCAATTGTACTTCCGTACAAAAATAACTGCAGTACAACTGCAGTACAGTGAAGTACAAATGCAGTAAAACTGCAGTAAATGTGCAGTAATACTGCAGTAAAAGTGCAGTATTGCAGTTTTTTCATGTCCAAAAAACTGCAGTATTACTTCAGAAAAACTGCAGTAATTTTTTCGTAAGGGGGGGGTTAAAAGGAATATCAGGGAGGCATAGTGGCATATAGGGGGGTTAAAAGGAATATCAGGGAGGCAGAGTGGCATATAGAGGGCTAAAAGGAATATCAGGGAGGCAGAGTGGCATATAGGGGGTTAAAAGAAATATCAGGGAGGCAGAGTGGTATATAGAGGTGTATAAGGCATATCTGGGAGGCAGAGTGGCATATAGGGGGTATATATAAGGTAAAGGACTGCATTGGGAGGCGGGTCCCGTGGGCGGTCTTGCTGGGGTTGCGGGCGGGAGCGGGCGGTCAGGCACTGTACCTGCAGGTCATGGTAATCCCGCCCAGTCCCGCAAGGCTGCCTTCTCACTGCTCCCTTACAGTTCCTCCTGTCTTGCTCCGCCCAGGAACAAAACGGAGTCACGTGATGTGACGTCACTTCCCGTGACTCCGCCTTGTTCCTAGGCGGAGCAAGAGAAGAGACGTTGTGAGGGAGCAACTCGAGGGCAGCCTTGCGGGACTGCATGGGAAATCTGCAGTTCAGGTAAGGAGGTGGGCTTGATTGGCCGCAAATGTGGTGGGAGAGTGGGCAGGAGCGGAACACCCACATTGCAGGAAGGGGCGGGATTGGGCAAAAAATCAGTGGGAGCGAGCAGGAGCGGGATTGAAAAAGCAGTCCCGCGCAGGGCTCTAGTATAAAGCATATCGGTGGGGGGGGGGCAGAGTAGCATGCCATGGGGCAGATGTGCTTAACTGGGGGCAGGTTGTAAATAAGAGGAAATAAAATTTAAAAAATGCATTTTTCTCAACCATAGTTTTTATTAAAAAAAAAAATAGTTTACATGTGAATTAATATTTACTAGTAAAACTTTTTTCTTGTAGGGTAGTCTTATATTCAGGCTTTTTCTTTTTTTCCTAAATGAATATTCAAATTTTGGGGGGGTCGTCTTATAATTGAGCAAATACAGTAATTTACACTGGTTTCAAAGATATATTTACTTGACCAATGCACAAAAAAACCTTTACCACCTTGTTCTGTTAGATACATTTGTGGAAGACTAATGCATTTTATCTGATAGCTTTACAGAAGCTGAATTGAAAATGATCTTTGTAAACAGAAATGACATAACCCTTACAGAGATCAAACATTTTGACATACATTCTGTAGGTGATAATTGCAACCAGATGTGGGAAAACATTTGTGCATTTAATAATGTGGGCTGAGCTTTGTGTGACTCAGCTGTGATGTTTTACAATAAAAATAAGAAAAAGCTATTTCCATATAAAAGGCCCACCAAAATCCTCGGCACCAGGCCTATCATGCTCTTAATCTGGCCCTGTTTCTATGGCTAACACGGTACAACTCTATTCCTTGTTGGTCATCTAGACCAGGTAATATAAGATATAATAGAAACAATTTGATCAATTGTTTATGTTCATCCTAAACTCACTAAATGAGACACAAGAGTGCCCAGTCAGTGTGTACATGAAAATATTTGTTTTTGAGGATTATTGAATAAAAGTTACGTTTTAATGTATTATTTACACTTTGAGTCAACATATTTTTCCTTATGTGACTTCTGAAACAATCTCCACTTCACTAAGGTTTATTACTGTGCAATTAATGACATAAAAAGCAGATTTGTAGTAGGACACATTATGACTTATCCAGGTAAAGGAAAAGAAATAATAATATCTTAAATGTCTCAAGGCAACATAGAGGAAATTGCATTTTCGTGCTGGTGCCAAATGCAGCCATACAAATGAATGACTGTAGAGTATTAGAAAACTGTTTTGCATAAACAATGTTGTTAACCGCAAAGGAAAGTTGGCTATACATTGGTAATCTGTTACTTCTGGTATTTAAGCAGCGCCATATGAGCTGATTCGACTGAATAGTACTGATTAAAAGAGTTTTTCAACCTGCTAATTTCCCTCTTTAAAACATGTTTATAAAAAAGCTTTGCATTTGTAAATGCCATGTTTATTTAACTAAGTCTGCCATCAGGGAAAAATATTTAATATCCATGAACTCAAGCATACAAGAGTTGACATTTTTGCTGTGATAACATGCCAACTTTAAACTCCTCCTAATCTTCTTCCGTTTTTTTACTTTACAAGGTGTTCCTGTAGAATAAAAGAGGTCTGTGGAAACAACATGGAACGGTCCAGCAAGCCAAGGATTATACACAGACTTCCTTCTATGTGTAAATATGGTAAAAAAAAAAAAGAGTTGAATATAACTGTAGGTGTTATATAAATTGAAGGATCATCTTTATTAAGGTAAATCTGGAGCAATTCAGAGGTAAACCACTGAATTTGGTAAATATGTCCTAGAAACCAGTGAAACTGATAAAGACATTATTTAAAATGGCACTTCAAGTTTATGGTTTGTCGCACATGCAAATCTTTAATAATAGCTATAATAAAAAAAATAAAAAAAATTCATAAAAGCAAAACTAATTGCTGAAAAGATACGGCTGGACAGGGTACTAAAATTGGCGTTTGCTCTTTAAGACCAGTGACCAATAAATGATTTACATGCAGCCGCCGTCTGGTTGTATGCAGCCACATGCTAACTCTCTTGCAGTGTGGGCCTGCCATGAATACAAAAATATGCACATGCATAGGTGTTTCATGGCATATATAGCCATCTCAAATTAGGTAGGACTCAATGCGTATGCCTTTTATGGTCTGCTTCCCTTTCTGCATATTGTTTTTGTTGCATATGCCCAGTATGGTCCTACCAAGAATACAATAATATGCAGTTGCACACGAATGCGGTGGAGTTGTCCTGTCCCCTTAGCAGAAAAACACCCCCAAAACATAATGTTTCCACCTCCATAATTGATGGTGGGGATGGTGTTCTTGGGTCATAGGCAGGCCCGGACTGGCCATCGGGCACAACAGGCATTTGCCTGGTGGGCCGGGCGGCGGCAGAGCCGGATTGACGTACAGGCTGATGGAGCTGCAGCTCCGGACCCCTACCTTAAAATAGGCCCAGTCATGACCGGACTGACTGGGCCTATGCGGCCGTCCTTAATGCAGGGCAAAAGGGGCACCTGCCCCTTAAGCCCGCAGCAACTGCGACCGAGCCCGCCACAGGAATCCAACGGAGTCACGTGACGTGCGTCATGTACGTCACATGACCCTGCTGCGCTTCTGCTTCCCCTGTGCAGTAGAACAGGTTGTCTGCGAGCGGTGCGTACATCATCAGTTCAGGTAAGGGGGTGAGGGAGGCTGTATGAAGGAGTATGTGAGATTGAGTGAATGAGTGAATTAATGAGTACCTGTGAAGGAGTGAGTGAATAAATGCATTCTAATTCTGTCTAATTCTGGGACTATACATTATGTATTTATGTATGAGTATATGTCTAGTGGCATGTGTATATGTGTTTATGTATTCTTTAGAGCAGTTTTTAAACCTAGTTCTTAAAGGACACCAATGGTCCAGGTATTATGACTCTCACAATTTCAATAGATTGTAATAATTAGTAAATTCTGCACTGTTAGTGTGTCTAAAGGTTGGAAACTATTGCATTAAGTATATTGTGCAAAGATGCCACAGGCAGGCTGTTTTGGTGGCAAAGATGCCACAGGCAGGCTGTTTTGGGGGCAGCGACCATCACATAAATCAATACCAAAGTTTGTGTTTGGGTGTCAGTATGGCAGAGCCTGTCCTGTTGTGTGTGTGTTTGGGTGTCGGTGTGGCAGGGCCTGTCCTGGTGTGTGTTTGGGTGTCGGTGTGACAGAGCCTGTCCTGGCGTGTGTGTGTATGGGTGTTGGTGTGACAGAGCCTGTCCTGGTGTGTGTGTGTATGGGTGTTGGTGTGACAGAGCCTGTCCTGGTGTGTGTCTGTGTGTGTGTGGGTGTTGGTGTGACAGAGCCTGTCTTGGTGTGTGTGTTTTGGTGTTGGTGTGACAGAGCCTGTCCTGGTGTGTGTGTTTGGGTGTCGGTGTGGCAGAGCCTGTCCTGGTGTGTGTGTTTGGGTGTCGGTATGGCAGAGCCTGTCCTGGTGTGTGTGTTTGGGTGTCGGTGTGGCAGAGCCTGTCCTGGTGTGTGTGTGTGTGGGTGTTGGTGTGACAGAGCCTGTCCTGGTGTGTGTGTATGGGTGTTGGTGTGACAGAGCCTGTCCTGGTGTGTGTGTGTATGGGTGTTGGTGTGACAGAGCCTGTCCTGGTGTGTGTCTGTGTGTGTGTGTGGGTGTTGGTGTGACAGAGCCTGTCCTGGTGTGTGTGTTTGGATGTTGGTGTGACAGAGCCTGTCCTGGTGTGTGTGTTTGGGTGTCGGTGTGGCAGAGCCTGTCCTGGTGTGTGTGTCTGGGTGTCAGTGTGGCAGAGCATGTCCTGATGTGTGTGTTCGGGTGTCAGTGTGGCAGAGCCTGTCCTGGGGTGTGTGTTTGAGTGTCGGTGTGGCAGAGCCTGTCCTGGGGTGTGTGTTTGGGTGTTGGTGTGGCAGAGCCTGTCCTGGTGTGTGTATGAACACAGAAAAGAACCCCAGCACTCCAATCAGCTTCCAATCCTTAGGTTACTTTATTCAGAGAAAGCAAAAAAAGCAACGTTTTGGCCAAACAGGGCATTTGTCAAGCTCAAAAGGCCCTGTTTGGCCAAAATGTTTTCTTTTTTTTGTTTTGCTTTCTCTGAATAAAGTAACCTAAGGATTGGAAGCTGATTGTAGTGCTGGGATTCTTTTCTGTGTTCGTATACTTAAAGAGGGTTTATGCTTTTTTCCTGCTAGCAACCAGCTCCCTCCAAACATGGCGTGTTGAGTTAATACCAAATAGCTCTCCTCTGAAATGCGTTATTCTGGATTTTTTTGTTGTTATTCTGTCTCTCACTGTTCAAATAAACCTACCATTAAATTTATAGACATGACTTTTTCAGTGGGTAAACGTACAAAATCAACAGTGGATCATAATTTCCTATAATTTCCTTATAATTTACAAGGGCAGTGCCATTGTCTGATTGAGAGTATTTCGTATGGCTACTCTGCTGGTTGTGCTGTCTAAAGGTGAAAGGTCTATGTTAGTAACAGATAAAGAGCAAAACATTGGAAATTATCAATTACAGGGAGATAGAGAGTGAGAAGCTAAGGAGAGGAAAAAAATGATACATCAAGAAACAGTATCTCACAAAAGTGAGTACACCCCTCACATTTTTGTAAATATTTTATTATATATTTTCATGTGACGACACTGAAGAAATGATACTCTGCTACAATGTAAAGTAGTGAGTGTGCAGCCTGTATCATTGGCAACAAAAGTGAGTACACCCCTAAGTGGAAATGTCTAAATTGGGTCCAAAGTGTCAATATTTTGTGTGGCCACCATTATTTTCCAGCACTGCCTTAACCCTCTCGGGCATGGAGTTCACCAGAGCTTCACAGGTTGCCTCTGGCATCCTCTTCCACTCCTCCATGACGACATCACGGAGCTGGTGGATGTTAGAGAACTTTGGACTCCCCCACCTTCCATTTGATTATGCCCCACAGATGCTCAATAGGTTTTAGGTCTGAAAACATGCTTGGCCAGTCCATCATCCATAACCCCAGCTTTATAGCAAGGCAGTGGTCATCTTGGAGGTGTGTTTGGGGTCGTTATCATGTTGGAATCCTTTTATTGGTAGGAATATTGTGGATTTTGTTGTCAGATTATGGATGCTTACTTTAAAGTATTTCCAATAATTATACAACGTATTGCAGGGCTTGACAAATTTGTTGTGAATCTAGGCGCCAGGTAAAAAAGTTAGGAGCCAGGATTTTTTTAAACTAACAGTTGGTCAGGAGGGATCCGATTATCATCAGCCCACTTACTAAACTCACAGCATCTGACCTGGAAGCACCCTGGACTTTCAGGTCAGTGCTGTTTGTTTTGTTTTTTTATTAATTTTTTTCATTTTTTTAACTCTTTCGATGCTGATGTTCCATTGGAGCACAGCATTGAGAGATATTTAGTCCCCACAAGTTTGTGGGGACAAATGTTAACCCCTGCAATGCCACAAATGTGTCATACACAATTGTGGCATTGAAGGGGTTAACGCTGCACTGTCGCTCTCATGGAGCGATCAGGCAGCAGGGGGGTGTTGGAGCTGGTCTCCACACTCATGGCAAGACCAAAGAACCCTCTCACCCTGTCCCTGAAGCTGCATCTGGCAGCTGGGAAGCAATTGCTGGTCTATAGACCAGCCATTGCATGGGGGAGTCTCTGATGACTGCTGTAGGCTTCCATGCCTACAGGAATCATCAAAGGGCTTGTGGGGGCTCGTTTTTTTGCTGTTGCTGGTCTGCCTGGGCTTCCAGGCAGACCACAGGCAGCAGAGCCCCTTACAAAACGGGAGTTAACCCCTAAAACGCCGCGATCGCGGCATTGAAGGGGTTAACGCTGCACTGTCGCTCTCGGGGAGCGATCAGGCAGCGGGGGGGTGTTGGGGCTGCTCTCCACACTCATGTGGAGACCGAAGAACCCTCTCCCCTGTCCCTGAAGCTGCCTCTGGCAGCTGGGACTCAATTGCTGGTCTATGGACCAGCCATTGCAGAGGGAGTCTCTTTGATGACTGCTGTAGGCTTCCATGCCTACAGGAGTCATCAAAGGGCTTGTGGGGGCTCGTTTTTGCTGTTGCTGGTCTGCCTGGGCTTCCAGGCAGACCACCAGCAGCAAAACCCCCAAAACGGGAATTAACCCCTAAATGCCGCGATCGCGGCATTGAAGGGATTAACGCTGCGCTGTCGCTCCCATGGAGCGATCAGGCAGCTGGGGGGTGTTGGGTGAGGTCCCCAGACTTGTGTGGGGACCCAATCAACACACAAACCCCTTCCTGTGCCTGTGGCAGCTGAAAACACGAGTGCTGCTTTTCCAGCAACCGCGTTTTCAGCCTACAGGATCACTCCGTGGGAGTGATCTCAGGCTCGGGCTCGGAGTGGCTGTGCTGTCTGCCCAGACAGCGCCCCCGTGTGGTGACTCAGCCTCTTACATCCACAATTTTTTCTGGATGTAAGAGGCTGACAAAACCTAGGCGAGCCCTGATGTATTGTACCAGTCATAAACTAATAAAACATTATAGGTATGCTTTAAGTGTTCCTACATTAAATTACACCAATGGAGCTATACAACATAGAAGCAAGTATTCTAAAACTTGTTTAAAATGTTTGTTATTTTGTACTCTAGATGAGTACATATAATTCCTAAAGCTAAAAAAACATGGTACGTAATGCATTGTATTATGGCAATTTTAATTACTTTTAAAAGATGATCAACAAGATTATAGTTATTAATCTTTTATGTTAATAAGAAAATGTCAACAAAATATAATTAAAAAGCATTAATGAAAGGGAGAAATATTTTTATAATACATATTACATTAATTTTGTGTGCTGGCCTTGTATTTTAAAGAGACAGTAAATAATTAGGACATATTACTTATATTTACCACTTGGTGACAAGACATTTCTTAATGCTTGATGATATAACATTTGTAATACTACTTGGCTCAGCTCTGTGTTCCTCCTTTTTGTTTAGTGTACCCACACAAATGATTTATTGTGTTTTTAGAACAATTAAGTCTTTCTTTTCAAATCATATCCATACATTTACTTCCAATACTTCACAGGGAAGGCCACTGGAAGAAAAAAACTGTACTTTTATTGCGGCTGGACAGGGAACTAAAATTGGCGTTTGCTCTTTAAGACCAGTGACCGATAAATGATTTACATGCAGCTGCCGTCTGGTTGTATGCAGCCACATGCTAACTCTCTTGCAGTGTGGGCCTGCCATGAATACAAAAATATGCACATGCATAGGTGTTTTATGGCATATATAGCCATCTCAAATTAGGTAGGACTCAATGCGTATGCCTTTTATGGTTTGCTTCCCTTTCTGCATATTGTTTTTGTTGCATATGCCCAGTATGGTCCTACCAAGAACACAATAATATTCAGTTGCACATGCATAGTTTTATTATGTTTTGGGACAAAATAATCCTTTACTGTTGTGCACAACTCAACAGGTCATGGGTTTTACATATCCTAACACCGGCATTTCAATAAAAAAATAATCAACTACTTTTTGGCAAGGATATATATATATATATTTATGGACTATTTGAGAATACAATATAACTACAAAATTCCCATTGTCACTAGCCGGAACCCCCTAATAATGTCATGGTGCCATTTTTTTTCAGTTTAAATAAATATGTCATATATATTTATAAATGCTTTGAAATAAAATAATGATTATATTCTAGGTTAATAGAGAATAATTTGACCATTTGTTATTCCAAAATAATTAATTTAGGATGCATTAGAATGTTAATGGATCCAACCTATTTCTCTGTTTTCTCTGCTGAGATTTCCCATTTAACCGGGGACACATATGGGAAATCTATCTAATATGCCTTCTATTAAATTCTTTTTACCCAGTGTGATACAATTGTTATGTCTGTAAGATAGCCTCATTTTGATTTTGGAAAAGTTGTTTTATTTTTTTATGCAGGCAATAGTTTCACTGAAAAAATATTTTTGTTTGCATACAAAATATGTTCTATTAGTCTATAAAGCAAGAATTTAGTTGCCCAGAGAATATCAGCAAATATCTCGTAGAGAAGCAGAATACATACAGTATGCAGCTTTAATTTAACAAGTAAAATCCACGGTATGCCACATAATTACACATTCAATCAAAAAACACCTGATGCATTTTTGTCGGCCTTTCATGGGCTTAATAGTAGCATACATACATATAAACTGTATATGGAGGTGTGCCTGTGTAGTGTGCATTATTAAGCAATGAGAATTCAAATAGTTTATATAATTAAAAGTTAAATTATTTTTGCATTTTAACTATTTGTACAGCTAACTGTGTTGAAGAAAAAATAGGATTGGGTATTTTTATATGCTGCAGTTCATTAAATATATTGCTTCAGGTTTCCATGTGAAAAAATCTGAACACTGTAATCCGTAATCAATTTAGTATAATATTTAGAAATGTAACAAGCATTAGCTGTTACAAGTGTCCTATTGGAGTTGCGATCATATAAGCAAAAAATCAATTACAATTCTATATAATTTAACATATATGATATGGCTATACTTGGTTCTGCCTTAGTTTTGGCATAGGGTGCAACATAGCTGCTCCTCTTAAAGAAAATTTAAGAAATGTGTTGTTGTACAATCACTTGTATGTCATTTCTTATTCAGGCAATACTTACTTATCCCTATAACATGCGTGTCCTTAAGAAGGGACAATGGCAGTATGCCAAATAATCTCCACCGTTATATTAATAAATTCATCAAATATGTTGTTAATTAAAAAATATATAATTGTGTCTGTCAAATTATGTTTATTATACTAGAGCAATAATCTATTTTATATGTGGAGAATAAAATATTAATAAATATCAGCACTCTAAAACACATTAAAGAAGCCGGTCCACTTAGCTAAAACATTAAGTGCTCTCTTTGGTATGTTAAGCAAATAAACATTAACAGATCCGTGATTTTATTCTTTCTTTAAAAATTGTTTCCAGGAAGGGATTGGGCATTCAACATTACTAAGAATTGGGTTACCGGTGTTGCATTCAGTTACAAAAGTGTTAAAGTCAGGAAAGTATGCGGAAGGGTAGATAACCCCCCCCCCCAAAAAAAAAAAACCCAGGCTAAATTTAAAACCTAACAAATCTAGATTAAATGTAACAGAAATTTCAATTAACGTTACAGCTAGATTTATCCAATCTTTTTTTCTACAATAAGGAGAGACACAATCATAATTAAATTATTATTTTTTTATAAAAATCCTTATTCATTTTTGGTATCTGTTTAGACAGTACTGATTTTTTGTCTATTTCAGTTTGTCTAAAGAAGTGGTGCTGAAATAAAGTATTAAAAACCTACCAGGAGCAGCTATCTTAACTTCAATTTGAATGATTCCTTCTCAATTTGATCTACTTTGGTAAAGTTATTGATCCTTTTTGGTGGCATTCTTCTAGCTGCAGGAGGAGAATGAGAGATAATATCAGGGCAAAACGTTTATATGCTATTTCTACCAAATTTTGTAACAAATGAAATTTTTTGGTGGTAACATTTTTAAATCAAATACCGTATTGGCTCGAATATAGGCCGCACTTTTTTCCCCCACTTTAAGTCTTTAAAGTGGGGGTGCGGCCTATATTCGGGGTCTAGCGCCCGACGCCCGGGACATGCAGCGGGGTTAGGATACAGATCCCCCGCAGCGGTGCAGGGGACCTGCATCCTACTGTCTGATACGCTCAGACAGCCTCCCCTGCCAGCACTTTCCACGGGGGGGGGCCGGCACGGGAGGTTGTCTAAGCGCATTGTGCGGACGGTCACAGGCTGACCGTCCGCACGATGCGTTTTACCTCTGCCCCCAAGACTTACCAGAGAAGACTCTCGGGTGTCTTGCGGGCCGGCGGGGGACATCTACGCAATGCGTGTATACAACTTCCGGTACCGGCACATCCGCTGAGTTCCGGCACCAGAAGTTGTATACGCGTATTGCGTAGATGTCCCCCGCCGGCCCCGCAAGACACCCGGGAGTCTGCTCTGGTAAGTCGGGGGGCATAGTGGCAGCATATCTCGGGCGGGGGGAGGAGGAGGACAGTGGCAGCATATCTCGGGGGGGAGGAGGAGGACAGTGGCAGCAAATCTCGGGGGGGGAGGACGGTGGCAGCATATCTCGGGGTGGGGGGGAGGACAGTGGCAGCATATCTCGGGGTGGGGGGAGGAGGACAGTGGCAGCATGTCTCGGGGGGGAGTGGCAGCATATCTCAGGGGGGTGGAGACAGAGTGGCAGCATGTTTTTTTTAAAGAAAAAAACTTTTTCTTTAAAAAAGCACCAAACTTTTAGGGTGCGGCCTCTATACGGGGGCGGTCTATATCCGAGCCAATACAGTATTTCCCAAATA